>NC_044556.1:110922902-111251513 GCF_007565055.1 Rhinopithecus roxellana | reverse complement strand
CGCCATCTCAGCTCACTGCAAGCTCCACCTCCCGGGTTCCCACCATTCTCCTGCCTCAGCCTCCCAAGTAGCTGGGACTACAGGCGCCGCCACAGCCGGGTAATTTTTTGTATTTTTAGTAGTGACGGGGTTTCACCATGTTAGCTGGGATGGTCTCGATCTCCTGACCTCACGATCCGCCCTGCCTCTCGTGATCCTAGACTGCCTCTAGAAGAGTACTATGGTTCTTCACTTTGAGGCCAACAGAAAAAGATGCAATCTGTTTTCAGAGTCCTGAGAATGTCCTTTTTTTTTTTTTTTTTTTTTGAGACGGAGTCTTGCTCTGTCGCCCAGGCTGGAGTGCAGTGGCCGGATCTCAGCTCACTGCAAGCTCCGCCTCCCGGGTTCCCGCCATTCTCCTGCCTCAGCCTCCGGAGTAGCTGGGACTACAGGCGCCCACCACTGCGCCCAGCTAGTTTTTTGTATTTTTTTAGTAGAGACGGGGTTTCACTGTATTAGCCAGGATGGTCTCGATCTCCTGACCTCGTGATCCATCCGTCTCGGCCTCCCAAAGTGCTGGGATTACAGGCTTGAGCCACCGCGCCCGGCCAAGAATGTCCTTTTTATGAAGAGACATCATACACAGAATGACTTAATCTGTTGATTTTTGCTTTTGCTTTTCAAGTTGCCCAGAAAAGGAGTTGCTGGTTTTACCTGACATTTACGGTCTAAAAATTACCTACCTGGAATCCCTTCTACTGTGGCTTCAGGTTTTGTCCCCTCTCCAGAGCCAATGTTGACAGAGGCTCTGTCCTCACCCAGTAAGGAGGAAGACAGTGGCAGGCTATTGTCCTGGATCTGCTGCGCACTGGGTGTGAACCCCTGAACAAGGAAGGACACCTGCTTGGGTCTCTGTAGAATGAAGCTCAGAATGCCCGCTGCGCTGGGCCGGGAGGGCCGCGGGAGCGTCTCCTGCTGCGCTGGGCAGGAGGGCTGTGGGAGCATCGCCTGCCGCCCTGGGCCAGGAGGGCGGTGGGAGCGTCGCCTGCCGCGCTGGGCCAGGAGGGCTGCGGGAGTGTCGCCTGCCATGCTGGGCCAGGAGGGCTGTGGGAGCGTCGCCTGCCGCGCTGGGCCGGGAGGGCTGTGGGAGTGTCTCCTGTGCGTGTGGATGTGTGCCCATGTGCACTTCAATCATGGCGGGAGAGCCACTTCTCAGCTCTTCTCCAGACTAATACCCCTGCATCATCTTCCATGGTTGCTGTTAATGGATGACCAGGCTCATTAAATGACACAAACTTACTACCTTATTGTTCTACACGAGAAGTCCAAATTGGGTCTCACTGGGCTAAAAGCAACGTGTCGACAGGGCTGTACTGCTTTCTGGGCCTGAGGAAGAGAATCCGTTTCCCGGCCCTTTCCAGCTTTTAGAGGCCACCTCCCTCCATCTTCAAAGCCGCCACATGGCCTCTCTCTGACCCCGCAGGCACTGTCATATCTCTTTCTGACCCTCTCTTATGCCTCTCTCGGCCACATTGAAGACCCTTGTGATTTCACTGGTGCCACCTGGATACTCCAGGCTAATCTCCGTATTTGAAGGTCAGCTGATGACAAACCGTAATTTCCGTTTGCCATGGAAAGTAATATATCCACAGGTCCTGGGGATTAGGACTTGGGCATCTCTGAGAACCATTCTGCACATCACAAGCCCACACCTTCATTTCTCCTGAGAGGGTCTGTTTTCTGACCCCTTCATCGTCTCCTCTAAGTCATTTCCTAGGCTCAAGCAATGCTGAAGCAACAGGTCCAGGAATGAATACGGTATTCTTGACATCAGCAAAGCTAAGTTTGGAGAGAGTGGGATGTGGTCATGAGTACCCCAAACCCAGTCACTGGAGGGAGCGTGCTGGGAAAAATCAGAGCGATGAATTGTTAAGAGCAGCAGATGAAATCAAATACTGGTGACATACCTCTGTGTTTCCAGGTGTGGATAAGGTCAAAAGCCAAGTTCATCAATAGGAAATTCCTAATGGAGGAACTTTACTAGCGCTTTCTAGATGGAGATAACAGCCCTGTGGCTCAAGAAGACGACCCCTTCTGGGATCCTGTCGAGGTCGTCCACTTGGGCTCAGCTCACGTCTGGCTCCAGTCGCTGGCCTACTGCATGAAGCTGGAGGAGCAAGTGGAGTTTCTGAACTGTGACGGGCTGGAGGAGGCGGTGCTGCACATCTGCATAGCACCCTGCTCCCTGACAGGACAGTGAGTGTCTCCTTCCCCCTGCCTACTTCTGGGTCAGTCACACACAGAAAATCCAGAGCAAGCCTGAGTTCTCCTGATGGGGTGGTCAACTTGGTACCCTGAACAGGTCATTCATAAGACAAACGAAAGAGCTCATTCATTCACCATTTGGCCTCAACAAATTTGATTTTTGCTCTCCCCTGGGGACCTAAGGAATGAGGAGGACATCTAGCAAAGAGGCAGGTGTAGTAGAAAGTGTCTTGGACAAAACCAAAAGAGCTGGGTGGGTTCCAAACAATGGACCCTCAGGAGAGAAGCCAAGTGGACTGCAGGGCCTCCCCAGCCACACTCCCCTCCCGGCCCTGTGGGCCTGGCAACTGCCGCACAGGACGCTTTCCCATGCTGAAGTCCCAACCTGCTTCAAGAGTCAGAAGTAGAAGCTGATTTTCCAGCTCAGCCCTTTTCTTGAGGTGGGGACTGTGAAGCCCATCCTCATTCTGTGCTGTCACCTGACCTTTCTGTGGGCACAGGCTTTGTTCTGAGCTATTGGCTCTGTCCTACACATTGCCTGGTTTCCCTTTACTGTCCTTTCTGGATACTCATCTGTTTTCCCTCTTTAGGCCACAGGCAGTTTTTACAAAAGCTCAAGTCTTTGAGCAATCCTAAGCCAAGAGGCTGGTGGGGTGTGGTCTGGGTGCCAGGGCCCTCCCAGGCACTCAGTGCAACCTTTCCATCTTTCTGAAGAAGAAATCAGCTCAAGAAGAGAACCTCAAGCTTCCATGACCAAGAAACCAAGCTGCCCAACAACTCACTGCCTTTACCCCAAGCAGCTCTCTGATCACTTGGCTACCTGGAGCTTCTGGGCTGCCCAGCACGTTGTATTTCCTGTTGCAAATTAATACATTTAATTGGAAAGGTTTCAGACTTTGTGAGCCTGGTTGATAGGACAGCAGTCCCTTGTTGGAAAGCTGTCCAGGTCAGTTTCTGAGCTCGTAGGCCTGGGGTTCTCTCTTGACTATAAAGAAACAGAGGAAAAGGAAAATGACCACCTGAGAGGCTGCATCTGGGCAGCTGCTGGCTTTCCCACTCTGTCCCACTGTGGACCTACCTAAGTCTTCAATGTGAGTTTAGCATCCACATCTGTGTGCATCTATCGCATGAGACTGTCTTCCTTTTCCTCCAGGCAGGGAGATCCTTCAGAAGGCCTGGTCTTACTTTGATGTGCCAGGGTAACGGGCTCTTGTTTAGTGCCTCTTGAGTGCATGAACGAACTCTACTGTTGGTGATATTACCTATCCTGTCTTCAGTGAAATTAGCTCTCTCTTAAGGATTCTATTTAATCCCCTTAACGTCACAATCTTAACTTGCTTGGACCCAGCCTAACCCGAGGTCAACGTTCACCTCTTCTGTTTGTAGAACGCGTGGCGAGGAGGATGTGGTTATTGACCCTTTGGAGCTGCTAGGCAAGAGGATGGATTTTCAGATTCACATTGTCCGGTGTCTTGGAGTCAGCTGGATGAAGGAAGATGCAAAGCGGGGCATTCAGATAGGGTGCCAGCCTGCACCGCGGAACAGAGCCACACACGCCATCTGCCATGTAGCCCCTGGGGGAGGCAGCCCAGTCTTCCTTCAAGTTTTAAGAATGAGCTTATCACAAAGTTTTCTTAAGTTTCTGTTTAACTTTAAGATGACTATTTCCTCATCTATTTAATAGAGGAAGTTTCTCTGTTTAAGATGACTATTTTCCCTCATAGTTTCTCTGTTTAACTTTCAGATGACTATTTTCCCTCATAGTTTCTCTGTTTAACTTTGAGATGACTATCTCCCATCTATTTAATAGAGGGGCCACATGTCTCTCCAGGTCTCTGGCCTGTGGTCAGTGTGTAACAAACTTTTTATAGAACTGAAGCAGAAACTCTAATTATCAGAAAGAATATCCAGTAAAACCGTATTATCTAAGCAAAACAGTTTTTGGGTTTTAGTTGGAAACAAAAGGACCGTATTATGATATGGCAGAAGCATCAGATACGCTTAAACAAACTAGGCTAAAAGGATACTGAAAGATAACGCAGGCCAGGTGCGGTGGCTCATGCCTGTAATCCCAGCACTTTGGGAGGCCGAGGCTGGCAGATCACTTGAGGTCAGGAGTTTGAGACCAGCCTGCCAACATGGTGAAACCCCTGCTCTACTAAAAACAGAAAAATTAGCCAGGCGCAGTGGCATATGCCTGTAATCCCAGCTACTTGGGAGGCTAAGGCAGGAGAATCACTTGAACCCCAGAGGGAGAGGTTGCAGTGAGCCGAGATCACTCCAGCCTGGGTGACAGAGTGAGACTCCGCCTCGAAAGAAAGAAAGAGAAGGAAGGCAGGAGGGAGGGAGGGAGGCAGGGAGGGAGGAAGGGAGGAAGGGAGGAAGGGAGGAAGGGAGGAAGGGAGGGCGGGCAATAAAGGGAGACTCTGAAGAGCAAAAACCAAATCACTGCCTCACATGGAAAATTAACCATTTTTGATTATCTAAGTAGAAGGGATTTATTGAAATCCATTTTGTTTGTTGTTTTTGAGACAGTCTCGCTCTGTCACCCAGGCTGGAGTGCAGTGGAGTGCAGCAATCTCAGCTCACTGCAACCTTCGCCTCCTGGGCTCCGCCTCCTGAGTAGCTGGAACTACAGGCATGCACCACCACACCCACCTAATTTTTGTATTTTTTACAGAGATGGTGTTTTACCACGTTGCCCAGGCTGAATTCCTGGGCTCAAGCACTCTGCCTGCCTCAGCCTCCCAAAATGCTGAGATTACAGGCGTGAGCCATTGCGCCCAGTCTGGCCTTTTAAAAATTTTATTAATATCTATATAGTGATGATATCCATGTTGAACAAGGTGCTGGAGGTTGATAAACATGAAAATTAATCACAGGTCATCTTTTATCTGGCACATGGGCTGTAAATCTTGGGCTCATCTGTCCCTTTTCTTTACAAATGTGTCCCTTCCGGTTTTAAATTTTATGTTTTTCTCAGGTACAGAATTTATGACCTTCCAAACACTATCTATACCCAACCTGTATGGAAAAGTGTGAATCCACAAATTGAAGAGACTGTCCAATTTGCAGCCTTAACTGCATCTCAGGAGTTTCTGAATTATCTGCAGACAAATGCCCTTATTGTTGACCTAAAGGCCTTGAAGGTACCTTGCTCACTTACTCTTTCATCAGATATACCATACATTTAGGGCTCAGAAGAGGTAGAGGAGCAAGGTAGTCAGGGTCCTAACAGCGGTGGGCCAGAGCCATCTGTTCCCCTGGGCGCCCGGGTTCTCGTCCAGCAGGGTGGTTACTTTAACAACTTCTCACACGACACTGGAGCTGGGCGACTGGGATGTTTCTTTCTTTGACTGTCTCTCCCCACTACAGAAGGCTGCACCGAGCTGAGCTGCTCTCAGCTGGGCCTCATGGTCACAGGTGAAGGCCACATCCTGGTAGACACCAAGAAAATTTCCACTGTGAAGGATCCAAGCCAGGTGTGTACATATGACATTAAAATGGGCATCCCAGGTGGCTAGAAAATCTCTGACAACAGCTGCTTGACGTTCCTTCCCCCTTACCAAAGTCTTCTTTATTTACTCCTGTGTACCCTGAGGGGCTTAACCCCTGCTCACCATACACCGCCCCCCATCCCATTTGATTTTCCCATAGTAGCAAACATTGCCAGTCTCAAAGGATATGCAGATGATACAGCAAAAGATGAAACTGACATGTTTTCTCGTAGGCGGCCTCAAACCAGATACCAGAACTTTATCTGAAGCTGCTCAAGCTAGAGCAGCAGACAGAGCTGCTCAGGAACATCAACAGAGCCCTGAGAGAGGAGAACCTGCTTCTCAAAGAATCACTTGCGAAAACTGCTTCTGGGCAAGGTGAGAGACTGCTCCAGGCTTGGCTGTTTAGCTTATCCCTTGCCTCCTACATTTGGGATGTGTATTTGTCTTTTAATAAACAAACTTTTAAATGAGTTAATTCACATCTTGTTTCATAAACAGAAAATGCAGGACATTTCTTTTCTTCTGCCCTGTGAGATTTCTCATTTCCCTTGGATGGATCCAAACTGGTGCCTGATAAATGCTGATGTAGTAGAATGCCACCAAAATAAATAAATAAATATAGAGATGCCCGAAGAAAGAGATCCATACATCAACGCTGCCTTTTCTTTACACCTCAGCCCAGAAGCCCTCCAACACTCTGAAGGTCAGTAGGATGACTGCGCAACTGCCCTCCGCCAGGGACACGAGTCAAATGTGCACACAGCAAGCCGGCTCCGACCGAGAACTCGCCCAGGCTCTGAAGGTGTTCTACCAAAGCATGAACACGGCAAGAGGGCAGCTTTTCAGACTCAGACGGTATAAACCTCCTGTAAGTAACTGGAATCCTGGGAGCACACAGAATTTCTTTCCATCCAGTTGAGACATTTGATGTAACTATTTCCTGAGCTTGGAGATGTGTGTGCTGAAGCGAAAGGGCAAGGCCAGGAGGCCTTGCTTGACCTGCTCTGTAAGCGCGAATCTACCGCCCTCTCAGGCCGCCATCCGTCTCTGCTCTGACCTTTTTATTTTAGTGCCACATCCGGCTGGTTCCATGCAACCATGGTCACTGCATGATTGCTCTCCATTCACTTTACAATACAATACAATACAATACAATACACAGACTACCCTGTTTGGTTTATCATTACAAAACTAAACGTAATTCATCATATTAAGAGACTACAAGATAAAATAATTTGACGACTTCAACAGATGCAGAAAAAGCATGTGACCAAATTAAACATCTTATGACAATAAAGATTCTTGGCAAACTAGGAATAAAATGGACATTCCTTTATCTGATAAAGGCAGTCTTAAGACAAACACACAGTGGACAAAATGCTTAGTGATGAATGACTGAAAGCATTTCCTTTCAGATCAGGAGGTCAGGGACGCCAGCTTTCTTGACAGCTGTCCTTTAGATTCTCGCCAGTGCAGTAAGGCAAGAAATTCAAAGTGTGATTGGAAAGGGAAAGAAAAGCAATTACAATAACAGCATACACTTATGTAACACTTACTAAGTGCTTTACATTTACTGAATCGATTCTCACAGCAACTCTATGAGGCAGGTACTATTATTCACCTTATTTTACAGTTCATGGAACATGTCTAAAGACACATCACTCCTCTGTGGCAGGGCTGAGGTCCAGACCCCGGTTCCCCAGTCTATACTCTCCCACCACACTGCGCTGCCTCTAGTATTATTCCCAGATGACATGCTTGTATAGACAGAAAATCCCCAAGAATTTATAAATGAATTACAAAGTTGCTGGATACAAAAATCAAGATTTAAAAATTAACTGTATTTGAATATAACAGCAGCAAGCAGAAAATTATTTTTAAAATAAAAGACACCATTGATAACTGCATCCAATATATGGAATACTTAGGCCTATAGCTGACATTAAATATGTAAGAGTTGTATGGAGAAAATTTTAAAACTTATTTGAGAGATGTTTGAAAGGATATAAATAGATAGAGAGATTGACATCTCTCTGTAGTTTGGAAGATTTGTTACTGTACATCTGTCAACTCTCCCCCAACAGTCAGTGTAATTCCAATAAAATGTAATATAACCTAACAAGATAATTCTACAATTTGTATGGAACTGCAAAAGCAAAACCTAGCCAAGATGAGAGCAGACCCAAGAAGAGGACAGAAACACCTGCCCTACCTGACATCAACACTTCATTTCAATGCCGCTGTAACAGAGGCAGTAAGGTACAGTGTTGGCCCAAAGATAGATAAATCACCAAAGGAAAAGAACATAAGGCTCAGAAACAGATTTATTCAGGACTACAGACTTGATATACAAGCAAGAGGAACTGCAAATCAACGTGGCAAGGATGGACTTTTCAATAAACAGTGCTAGGGGAATTAGGAATATGTATGGGGAAAAATGAAACTGGATTCCTATCTAAAACTACCCCAGAAATCAATTTCAGGTGAGAATTAAAGAGCTAAATGTGGAAGGCACAACCCTAATGCATTTATTTATTTATTTATTTATTTATTTATTTATTTATTTAAGTATTTTAAAAATAGAGATGGGGTCTTGTTATCTTGCCCAGGCTGGTCTCGAACTCCTAGCTTCAAGCGATCCTCCAGCCTCAGCCTCCCAAAGTGCTGGAATTACAAGCATAAGCCACCACGCCCTGCCTCTAATACTTTCAGAAGATACTTTAAGAGGTTGTCTTTACAACCTCACAGTGGAAAAGGATAAAAGGATTTCTTACACATACACACACACACACACACCCCTAGCTTTAAAAAGGGAGACTGATAAGTTCAGCTAAATTAAAATGGTGAACTTTGTCCATCAAAAGACACCAAAATGAAAGAGCCAGAAGGAATGGGAAAAGTTCTTTGTAACACATTTAACATATAATGAACTAATATCCAAAATAAAGAACTACTTCTACCCAAAAAGAAAAATAGACAACCCAGTAGAAAAAAAAAATGGTCAAAAGATTTGAACAGGAACATCACCAAAGAGGAAATTAAAAATGCCAATAAATACATGGAAAAGTGCCATGAGATACCATTATTAACCTTCCATACTGGCAAAAATTAAAAAGCCTGACAATATCAAGTTTTGGTGAAGATATGAAGTAACAGAAACTCTCATGTATGGCTGAGAGGAGTATAAATTGGTACAACCATTTAAAAATTATTTGGCATTTACTTATTAAAAGTTGAAAATACTAGAACCTAGAAGCCTGCAATTCAACTCTTCCCTCTTTCACGGGGGAACTGGTTCTGCAGAGAACCAAGCCCTAATGCCTCAGGCAGAGGTTCTCAAGGTGTGCCCTATGGCCTGGCAGCTTCAGCAGCATCTAGGAGCTTGTCAGAAATGCAAATTCCAGGGCCCCACCCTAGACCTACTGAATCAGAATCTCTGGGTGTGAGGCCTGGTAACGTGTTTTTAACAAACCCTCTCCATGATTCTGCCTTCAAGTTGGAGAACCTACTGCACTGAGGCATCTGGCATATGAAATAAGCTAACTCTGTCACACACGTCTAGGATGGCACCAGTTACACAGCATTCTTGAAAGAACAGAGAAAATAGTTATTCAGATCACTTCTGTTCTGTGGTTCAGATGAGGGGCCAGCTGAAAAACACTACAGCCATCTCAGTTCGTGTGCACTGCTGTTCATAAAGCCCTCTTCCACAGTAGCCCCAAACCAGAAACATCCCTAATATATGGACACAGAAGGCGGGTAAATGTTGGCCCCTCTATGCTGTGCAACACCACATTGCCATGAAAATAATGAACAACAGCCACAGGCAACAAGAACAGTGTCCCAATAGTGATGGAAGCCAAGTTACGAAAGATGACATCCAATGCGATTCCATAAACATTCAAAGAGGGCAAAATAGACTGTTGAGGGATATACTGTAGGTGGCAAAACTACCACGAAAGGCAAGAAAACGGTGACCACACAAGTCAGGCTGGCAGCTGCTTCTGGGATGGGGAGGAGGTGACAGGAGGAGTTCCAGGCAGTGGGCTCCCTAGAGCAGGTGTGTTCACTTCATGCCTGTCAATACATTTAGGGTACTTTTTTGGTCTACGTATCTCACAATAAAAAAGAATAACTGGTTAAATGAAAGACCCCATAAACAGAGTTTCAAATAAACCACAGCCTGGAAAATATATTAGTGTTATTTACCAAGCATTAGTGTTCAAAACAATTACTTTTAAGATTAAAAAAAGATAGTATGTTGGAAAGCACATTAGAAAAAAATCGGCAAAGGATTTGAACAGGCATTTCGCTAATACTCAGGGAAACAGAAACTGAATCCCAGTGCCACGTCATACTACCTGCTCTCTGCCGTTCTCATCTGCAGCCAGTGCGGTCCCATCTCCTCCACCATCTGTCTCCAGGACTCTGCCCCAGGCCATCCCCAGTTCTCAGGGGTACTTGCTTCCACCGGTCATGGCTACCAATGGGAGAGCTCCTACACCCCCTGGCTCCTTAAGACTCCTTTAATACTCCTTCAACAGCATAAAACACCGTGCAAGTAACATTCCAACTGAAAATATCTGAATTATCTCGCCAGGTTTCCCTGCTGGCAGTAACTTAGGGTCGTCCGAAACACAGCTGCTCCGAGGTGACGTCCTGCCTCTGCTAGCAGCTTTCAAATGCAGTTTTCTATCCCCGAGGGGAACTTACTGGGCACCCCACTCACATACACACAGTATTTTTTACTCTGATGACGTGCAGTCTATCACTATCATTTTTTTCACTTTTTTTTTTAGGAAGATGATCAAATGCTTCGACCATTCGTAAACCAACGGTCACAGATGTTTAAGGATTTGGGGGATCTACTTGAATCCAGCTTGTGGAAACTGAAAAAGGATGTTGCTCTTATAGTGAAAAAGAAGAGAGAATATTTACTGCATGTCAAATACTGAAGACACCAACTGAAACCTGAAGATATTCCGGCTTCGAGTTGTGAAGATGATTTGTGTAGCTAACAAGCTTACCTCATTTCCCACTCACTTTACCTCTTTCTTTTACCAGTTTTAAGCAAAACCCTCTTTCCATGCGATTGTAAATCATCTCTGTCACCTAACAGCTGCTTGAATGGCCCTCCGTTCCGGACACATACAGGGGAACCACACACACTGGGGTCTATTTGAGGGTGGAGGGTGGGAGGAGGGAGAGGGCGAATGATTGGCACTTGGAGCTCTGGGATCAGACTGCCGAGGTGAAATCCCGGCTGAGTCCATCACTTACTAACTGCAGGATTTGGGGCCACTGACTTGCCCTCTCTAAGCCCCTCTTTCCTCATTTCTGTTATGGGAAGGATAACAGTATTTATTGCAAATGGTTAATGAACATAAAGCACTTCGAACAGTGCCTGAAACACAGACGTGATTGATAAGCATTCACCATTAATATTTTTATGGTAAACAGTTCAAAACTTCAAATGAAGCTCTTTTATCTCTATTGCTTGCTGTCAGACCTACAGACAATGGTTATTTCATGTCTCTCATTTTGTATCTTGCTCTGAACAAGTTTGAATTCTACCTCTACTTATTCTTCTCTTCTCATAAGTTTATCTGAAATACTGTTATGTTCAATTTTTTCAGCAGCAGGAATGCCCCTATGATGGGACCTTTTCAGTGTAGGGTCTGCAGTTCAAGGATTATAACTGTTAGTGAAAACTCTACTAGGAGTTAGTCTATCTTGAAGCCAATCTTGATTCCACAAAGTGACTGATGGGTGTTAGTCAAGGATATATAAAAAGCTCAACACCACTGATCATTAGAGAAATGCAAACCCAAACCACAATGAAACACCCTCTCACACCAGTCAGAATGGCTATTACTAAAAAGTCAAAAAACAAAAAGATGGCAGGGCTGGATGTGGCGGCCCACGCCTGGAATCCCAGCAGGCTGGATGTGGCGGCCCACGCCTGGAATCCCAGCAGGGCTGGATGTGGCGGCCCACGCCTGGAATCCCAGCAGGGCTGGATGTGGCGGCCCACGCCTGGAATCCCAGCAGGGCTGGATGTGGCGGCCCACGCCTGGAATCCCAGCAGGGCTGGATGTGGCGGCCCACGCCTGGAATCCCAGCAGGGCTGGATGTGGCGGCCCACGCCTGGAATCCCAGCAGGGCTGGATGTGGCGGCCCACGCCTGGAATCCCAGCAGGGCTTGGATGTGGCGGCCCACGCCTGGAATCCCAGCAGGGCTGGATGTGGCGGCCCACGCCTGGAATCCCAGCAGGGCTGGATGTGGCGGCCCACGCCTGGAATCCCAGCAGGGCTGGATGTGGCGGCCCACGCCTGGAATCCCAGCAGGGCTTGGATGTGGCGGCCCACGCCTGGAATCCCAGCAGGGCTGGATGTGGCGGCCCACGCCTGGAATCCCAGCAGGCTGGATGTGGCGGCCCACGCCTGGAATCCCAGCAGGGCTGGATGTGGCGGCCCACGCCTGGAATCCCAGCAGGCTGGATGTGGCGGCCCACGCCTGGAATCCCAGCAGGGCTGGATGTGGCGGCCCACGCCTGGAATCCCAGCAGGGCTGGATGTGGCGGCCCACGCCTGGAATCCCAGCAGGGCTGATGTGGCGGCCCACGCCTGGAATCCCAGCAGGGCTGGATGTGGCGGCCCACGCCTGGAATCCCAGCAGGCTGGATGTGGCGGCCCACGCCTGGAATCCCAGCAGGGCTGGATGTGGCGGCCCACGCCTGGAATCCCAGCAGGGCTGGATGTGGCGGCCCACGCCTGGAATCCCAGCAGGGGCTGGATGTGGCGGCCCACGCCTGGAATCCCAGCAGGGCTGGATGTGGCGGCCCACGCCTGGAATCCAGCATGGCTGGATGTGGCGGCCCACGCCTGGAATCCCAGCAGGGCTGGATGTGGCGGCCCACGCCTGGAATCCCAGCAGGGCTGGATGTGCGGCCCACGCCTGGAATCCCAGCAGGGGCTGGATGTGGCGGCCCACGCCTGGAATCCCAGCAGGGCTGGATGTGGCGGCCCACGCCTGGAATCCCAGCAGGGCTGGATGTGGCGGCCCACGCCTGGAATCCCAGCAGGGCTGGATGTGGCGGCCCACGCCTGGAATCCCAGCAGGGCTGGATGTGGCGGCCCACGCCTGGAATCCCAGCAGGGCTGGATGTGGCGGCCCACGCCTGGAATCCCAGCAGGGCTGGATGTGGCGGCCCACGCCTGGAATCCCAGCAGGGCTGGATGTGGCGGCCCACGCCTGGAATCCCAGCAGGGCTGGATGTGGCGGCCCACGCCTGGAATCCCAGCAGGGCTGGATGTGGCGGCCCACGCCTGGACTCCCAGCAGGGCTGGATGTGGCGGCCCAGCCTGGAATCAGCAGGGAGTGGCCAGGGCTGGAATCCCAGCAGGGCTGGATGTGGCGGCCCACGCCTGGAATCCCAGCAGGGCTGGATGTGGCGGCCCACGCCTGGAATCCCAGCAGGGCTGGATGTGGCGGCCCACGCCTGGAATCCCAGCAGGCTGGATGTGGCGGCTCACGCCTGGAATCCCAGCACTTTGGGAGGCTGAGGCAGGCAGATCACCTGAGGTCGGGAGTTTGAGATCGGCCTGACCAATATGGAGAAACTCCGACTCTACTAAAAATACAAAATGAGCCGGGCATGGTGGCACATGCTTGTAATCCCAGCTAATCGGAAGGCTAAGGCAGGAGAATCACTTGAACCCAGGAGGCAGAGGTTGTAGTGAGCCAAGATCGTGCCATTGCGCTCCAGCCCAGGCAACAAGAGCAAAACTGTCTCAAAATACAAACAAACAAAACACAGATGCTGGCGAGGTTGCAGCAAAAAAGGAATGCTTACACACTGTTGGTGAAAGTGTAAATTAGTTCAACCGTTGTGGAAAACAGTGTGGTTATTCCTCAAAGACCTCAAAATAAGTACCTTCCGACCCAGCAATCCCATTACTGGGCATATACCCAAAGGAATATAACTTGTTCTATTATAAAGGCACACACATGTGTATGTTCACTGCAGCACTACTCACAATAGCAAAGACATGGAATCAACCTAGAAGTCCATCAATAGTAGACTGGATAAAGAAAATGTGGTAGATATACACCATGGAATGCCACGTAGCCATAAAAAGAATGAGATCATGTCCTTTGCAGGAACATGGATGGTGCTGGAGGTCATTATCCTCAGCAAACTAATGCAAGAACAGAAAACCAAATACTGCATGTTCTCACTTATAAGTGGGAGCTAAGTGATGGGAACACATGGACAGAGGGGAACAACACACACTGGAACCTCTCAGAGGGTGGAGAGTGGGTGGAAGGAGAGGGTCAGGAAAACTAACAAATGGGTGCTAGGCTTAATATCTGGGTGACAAAATAATCTGTATGACAAACCCCCATGTCACTTTACCTATATAACAAACCTGCACATGTACCCCTGAACTTTAAAAAAAAAAAAAAAAAAAAAAACCTTTTGGGGCCAAAGACAGACTACTACTACTACTTCTTCTTCTTTTTTTTTTTTTTTGAGACGGAGTCTTGCTCTGTCACCCAGGCTGGAGTGCAGTGGTGTGATCTCAGCACACTGCAACCTCTACCTTCTGGGTTCAAGCAATTCTCCTGCCTCAGCCTCCCTGAGTAGCTGGGATTACAGGCATGCGCCACCAGGCCCAGCTAATTTCTGTATTTTTAGTAGAGACGAGGTTTCACCATGTTGGTCAGGCTGGTCTCGAACTCCTGACATTAAGTGATACACCTGCCTCGGCCTCCCAAAGTGCTAGGATTACAGGCATGAGCCACCGTGCCCAGCCCAAAGACTTCTAATAACAACAGTAGTGATAATGCTGAAACTTAGTAAGTGCTTACACCATGTGCCAGGTACTAATCCAAGTGCTAAACATGTTAGCTCATTTAATTCTCACAATAATCCGATGAGGTTGAGTAACTTGCCTAGGCCACTGTAAGCACAGAGGCTGATGCCAGAGCCTGCATCCCTAACCATGATGGCCTGCTGCCTGACGGTGCAGGACCGTCCCTCGGATGCCAGAGCCTGCATCCCTAACCATGATGGCCTGCTGCCTGACGGTGCAGGACCGTCCCTGGGAGTCCTGGCTGATATGCAGAAAAAATCAGGAAGGAGAAAATAAGGGGGTGACAACCTCACTCCTTGCTCCCTAAAATATGAAGTTAAGGAAGTCAAATGGGATGACGCTGAAGCTGCACTGGCAGGACAGGCTGTCAAGGGCTCCAAAAAGGAACCTCTCAGGCCGGGCGCGGTGGCTCAAGCCTGTAATCCCAGCACTTTGGGAGGCCGAGACGGGCGGATCACAAGGTCAGGAGATCGAGACCATCCTGGCTAACACGGTGAAACCCTGTCTCTACTAAAAAATACAAAAAACTAGCCGGGCGAGGTGGCGGGCGCCTGTAGTCCCAGCTACTCGGGAGGCTGAGGCAGGAGAATGGCGTAAACCCGGGAGGCGGAGCTTGCAGTGAGCTGAGATCCGGCCACTGCACTCCAGCCCGGGTGACAGAGCGAGACTCTGTCTCAAAAAAAAAAACTGCTGTAACCCTGGAGCCCAAGTGTGGAGCACCTCGTGGTGACAGCCAGGACAGGGTCAGCAAAGGCATCACAGAATCCTGATAAAACTCTGTCAGTGAGACACAGTAATAGTAGAGGCTCGGCAGACTCAGTTCAAAAGACAGAAGCCATTCCCACTCCCAGTGGCCAGGCCGAGGGAGGTCTTTTGAACTGAGCCTCAACGTTTTTGACAATTAGCAGTTTACTCACCTGAGGTGAGTCATATACTTTCAGCAAATGGGAGCAGGCAGAACCTTGGGGGATTAAAAGGAAAATCAGGATGAGACACACACGTACCTCAAGCCAGAGGATGGGGTCACACTGCTACCTTCAGAATCAGGGTCAACGCTCGAGCATACATTGCAAAAGCTAGAAACAGGGACAGGATATCTTCACCTAGCGGTTCCCAAATGCGTATAAAAAACACAGAGGCTCCGACCTCCTGACTTCCTGAATGCAAACTCCTGGAGGCACTGAGGAACCTATTACTGTTTTGTGACTCAGATGTGCAGCTCGTCGCGGGCTCTATTGCTCCGGCACCGCTTTCTAATTTTAGAGCTGATAAAACCTTTCCTAAGGTCCCACAAGTTAGGGCACAGCTGAGGATCTGTATCTTGTGATGACCAGGCCAGGAGAGAGGAAGCAGAGGTAGGGTGGGCAGTACTACCACCAAGAATCCCCGTCTTCGAGTTAGATACCCCCCTTCTTCTTACAGGCAGAACAGAAGGGTCTCCCAACACGAATCATATTCCTAAATATTTTATCTTCCCCACTTTTTAGTAGAAATTCCATAAAGGAGTGGTTGTCTTGTTTAGGTAATGAACAACATGATCGCTATGTATATATGTGTTTATTATATGCTTATTACAAAAGAAAATGTCTTTTGCCTTATTTTAGGGCTTCCATGTAAAACTTAGTTAACATACAAAAAGTAAATTAGAGAAAAATTCTGCTTAGGCAGTGAAAATTGACAGCAACTTATAAGCTGTATCCTTAAACCTAGTCACAGATATAGAATTAGGTAAAGATAAAATGATAAGCCCATTTATTGGCAAGAAACAGGTTAGGCCACTTAAGCAGCAGGTTTCTACCACTACACAAATACGGAGGCAGGTCCAAACACTAAACCACCATTCAACTGACAACCCTTTATTTTTCAACTTAGGTAACAGTCCAAAAGCAGTGTAGATGGGTGAAAAACTAGGCAAAAATAGCAAAGAGTGCAGTTTCATTTAGCAAAGTCTCAAGAGAGCATGTGGAGACACTCACTGGAAGGTGAGATTCCCTTCCTACTGCGGTAAGGCAAGCGGCAGTTCCTGTCGGACACTAACGCTGCTGTGCGCCCTCCGTGAACAATGCTGCTGCTGTACAGAGTGGGCACTGCCTCCCCTTAGACCTGCCAGCTCATTCATGAAAACCTACCAGGAACACATCAGTGAAAAATACGTCAAATATGAGTTCTCTCTTATAAGCAATAAAATCACAAAATCAGCTGAGATTTGAAATTTAGGGTAAGCTAGGACAATTTCCTGCTTTTTAATATGTAGATATTTTAGATTTGACAATCATTTCCACATACACTCAGGCTTACAGAGAGTTTCAAATATCAAATAGAGAAGCTGTTAATTCGCGCATGTTATGACTTCAGTTAATTCTTCCAGTGTTCAGACTTCAGAGCTGCTAATAACACTAAACTCAATACCGTGTTTGTTGAGTCTGTCAATCAACTTTGTTTTGGAAAAAGCTGCTCCAGGTGTGAAGACCCCGCCCCTATAAAACAACAAGAAGAAGAAACAGTGCACTCAGCTCCTCTCCAGTCTCCTGTTTCACAAGCCTCACTATCAATTGCTACAGAACCCATGGAAACCCGAGTCTTCATGCTCATCACGGCTACTTTTGATTCCTTCCTAAAATCAGCCAAATGAGCAAGTAGCTATTAGGAGAAACCTGCACCACAGCCAACCCTATCTAAACTGGCTCCATCCCTGGTGATACTGTTTCCATTCTATGCCTGTGTCCAAGGGGCACACTGTGCGCCATCACCCTGAAGAACCGCTGTTGTTTATAAGGACAGTCCTCAGACTCGGGGGGATTAAAGAAAGACCCGAATGGAATAAATTTAGGTAATCAATTATTATTAAAGCGTAAACAGAACTTAAATTGGATGAAAAAGAAGTTTTTAAAAATATGATAGCTAACATTCATAAATGCTAAATATTTTCAAGGGGGACCTAAGTATTCGAAACAATTGTATATAGGTTTTACTATGTGCAAATTTTACTTTTATCAATCCTGTTTTGGGTCATGCCTGATTTACTTCTCAGCAGCAGGACTATGCTCATTTGAAAAGCCGGCCTCGTTTCAGGGTGAGAGCTAAATGCTCCAGTAAGACAGTACGTCTGATCATCATCTAGCCAGGATCCCATGGTTCCACTTATGCTGGTGTCAGGCAGGGTTACCACTGCCAGCTGGGTGTAGTTCAGCACTGACTGGAGGCTCCTAGTAATACTACTTAACTAACAACAGGGACCTTTTTTGTGTGGCTGACTCTGGACTTGAGCTATTTTTATAAAGAGCTGAAATTAACTTATGGCTCTCCGACTTTTCTGTCTCCCTTCATTTACCTCCACAGTTGTTCCTCTGGGACCAGCTCTGGGCTGGTAAGAAGCTGTCCTTCTCAAAGTTTTAATTTACCTATATTTTTGGAGCAAAGGAACTGAACTATAAATGCTTATGTGCAAACCCAAAGCCTGAAAATCAAATCAAAATAAGCTAAAATATAACACAGATAAAAAAGGTATCTTCTAACTGGAAGAAAACCAAACTTACGCCTGAGGCAGATCAGAAGCATCATTTAGAAGAGTCATGGCTGCCTGGACCATAGCTATGGGGGTAGCCACATAGCCAGCCTCTGCAGAAAACAGTTGATCAAGGAAAAAGAAAGCATTCATGAAGTATCCATTCAACGACATCAAAAATCCAATGGTAGATTTTATATCTAACTCTAGGTGTGCAGATTTCTTTTCAATAGATACTCTAGTCCCTTAACAAAAACAACATTTCTATAAGTGTTAGGAACTGTACTGTTTTAAATCTATTAAACTCATTTAATTTTCATAAAAATTATTTAAGGTCAATATTATTTTTATCCCATAGAGAGAGAGGTTAAGTGACTTGCCCAAACTAACAGGTAGTGACTGAGCCAGAATCACACCCAGGCAGCTGGTTCCAGAGTCCACACTCCTACCCACTGCACTGCACTGCTTCTTGACAATCACTGAAGCCAGTGATCCTGGGTTTTTTGTTTCTCTATTAATACACTGAGCCGATCCCTATCTGTATTCACACACTTCACTTAAAAACAACAACAAAAAAAACCCTCTCCGTTTTTTTCTTAAAGAAAAATGACGAAACACGAGTAAGTTTTAAAAATGTTTATAAACAAATGGAACTTCAGCATTTATAATCCTGTCAAATAATGAAAATACAGTCAACTTACCTTAAAAAGTCAGGTGGGAATCTGAGAAAAGGGCAAGATGGAAACATACTATCATCTGGCTTGATTAAAATCCCCCGCGGGCCAGGCATGGCAGTTCATGCCTGTAATCCCAACACTGAGGACTGAAGGCTGAGGCAGGAGGATTGCTTGAGCCCAGCCTAGGCAACATAGTGAGACCCCGTCTCAATAAAAAATAATAGCCTGTGACCTATCAGGGCTGACAGTAATTATACCACAGTTCACAAGTCGACTTGTCTGTCTTTGCACAGTTCTCTAAAATGTATAGCAAAAGTTCTTGAACGTTTTTGGGCAACATTCTTTTAACAACCTATGAGAAGCCATTTCCTTCCCTTGAAAAGTGCATGTGTGCATACACATTTTACAAACAATGTCAGGGTGTTCAGAGACTAAAGAAATCCTAGACCACAGATTTGACTGATGTTATAATTACATTGCTTGCATATGAGACTCAAACAGGTAAATACCAACCAATCCCTTTTCCTACTAATACTAATTAAAACTTGCCATTCGGAATTATTGAATCATACTCCAAAAAAAGCCAGAGGGAAGGATGCACTAATAAAATTGGATTATATCAATAATTTCAATCTTCTTTTGACAGAATAATTTTAAGTTACTTAATTTGTACAAATGTATTTCTAAAACAAGCTTTAAAAAGAATACATTGTAATGGCATTCTACTTTACAGCTTAAGAGCACAAGATTCCCAAGCATTCTTAAGTGATATGTGAAATACCTGGTCCTTTCACCTGAGTACAGATTTTGATATTTGGTTTGTTCTTATCAGTACCAATGCCTTGGCTGTATCCTTGACCAAAGAACGTCAACGTGAATGAGGCAGCACCGATCTGTGAAAGGGAAAGCAAAGGGCGCATTTCATAAATACGTCATTTCCTCCTGGAGCACAGTAAAACTGACTATTCTATTTCAAGGGAGACATTTTCAACAGATGAAAACATTATTTTATCTGCCAGAATATCCTGTCCTCATTTAAGCATGGAGCGAAAATTCTTCGAAGCTCTAAGTTTTGAAGACTGATGTGATGCTGGGGGGAAGGGGAGTGGTAAGAAATAGGGAAGAAATAAAAATGAACTGGAAATAGTTTTTGTTGGGGGACAAGAATATAGAAATCTGGTTTTAGATACCTATTTGAGGCGATAAGACAAAAATAACCAGCAAGTAATGGAAAATGGGCCTGGAGTACAGGCATATAATTGTTCCATAATTGTTCCACTTAAAGATGTAAAAATTCGACTCAAAAAATTAAATTCTAGAGGACTTATCCTAGCATGTTTCACAATCACTAAATTTAGGAATGAGATGATAAAGAATTCAATCATGATCAACACATTTTTATTAAGTATTAACGAAGGGTCAGAGACCATGTTAGGCCCTGAGACATAAATATATGATCACTGCCTTTCCTGGAGCTTCCAGTTTAATAGGAGGGAAGGGGGAGAGAGAGAGAACCAGATTAAATAACAACATGAGACACAAACTACAACATACAGGAATAGCTCAGAGGAGGGTGTTACTAATCTACCAGGCAGAGGGCAATAGTTCTGAAGTGTATACACACACACACACAAACACATTTTAATATATTTTTTTAAAACCCAAAAAGTAGATGGATTCCAGAAAGAAGAACCCACTATTTAAAGGGAAGAAGGGATGCAGTAGCATAGCCTTTCCAGAACATACAATTCAAGAGGTACAGACGAGGTCAGATACACATGCCACACTTGTCCCCTCTCCTGCTATGGCACCCACACTCATGGGTTCTAATCCTCTCTCAGGCTACACACACTATCCAACCCAGCATAGTCTCTGGGTGGCTCCTACCAATTAATTTCAAAGTTGGATGAAACATGAAACCTATGTGCTATCCAGAACTAGATCATGAAGGGTCTAGGACGGCCTCACATCTCTGAAGATGGACTTCCGGCCAGTTGTGCTCCAGAGGTGGGTACCAAAACCACTCGAATCTGGAACCTTCTTCCTTCCTCCACAGCAGTGATTCTCAACCCTGGCAGCACATCAGCATCACCGGGCAGGTTTAGAAAGCCCCAATGCCCAGGCTGCATTCCAGACCAACTGAACCCGAGTCTCTAGTCATCTGTTTTGGCTTCTCTTCCACAGCTGGGAACCAATACTCTATGCTTTCAGGCCCCACTGCAGACCTACTGACTCAGAATGTCCAGAAGCAGGATGAGGGCATGTGTAGGTGGAAAAAGCTCCCCAGGTGATTCTTTTTATTATTATTATTATTTATTTTTTTTTTTTTTGAGACGGAGTCTCGCTCTGTCGCCCAGGCTGGAGTGCGGTGGCGCAATCTCGGCTCACTGCAGTCTCCGTCTTCCAGGTTTAGGCCATTCTCCTGCCTCAGCATCCCGAGTAGCTGGGACTACAGGCGCCCGCCACCTCGCCCGGCTAGTTTTTTGTATTTTTTTTTAGTAGAGAAGGGTAACCGTGTTACCCAGGTTGGTCTCGATCTCCTGACCTCGTGATCTGCCCATCTCGGCCTCCCAAAGTGCTGGGATTACAGGCTTGAGCCACTGCGCCCGGCCAATTATTATTATTTTTTTGGAGGTGGAATCTTGCTTTGTCGCCCAGGCTGGAGTGCAGTGGCATGATCTCGGCTCACTGCAAGCTCTACCTCCCGAGTTCAAGCAATTCTCCTGCCTCAGCCTCCTGAGTAGCTGGGACTACAGGCGTGCACCACCACGTCCAGCTAATTTTTGTATTTTTAGTAGAGACGAGGTTTCACCATGTTGGCCAGGCTGGTCTCAAACTCCTGACCTCAAGTGATCCGCCCGCTTCAGCCTCCCAAAGTGCTGGGATTACAGGTGTGAGCCCCCGTGCCTGGCCATGATTCTGATATATGAAATCTCAGTTAAGAATCACTGCCAAAGCAGTGGGTCAGGAACATTTTATAAAGAAGGCAATGACAAGGTCAGATTTTCTGTCTAAGAAAGATCTTTTGGACAGCAGTGGGAAGAAAGAAAGCATAGGAAGCCTATGAAAAGTTGAAGCAAGAGACGGAAGCCTGCACTACCAGCCACGAGATGAAGCCTGCACTATCCACAAAGTAAAACAGCAACCCAAAGAATAACAGAAAATATCTTCTAGTCCTTTTGTTCATTTTTGAATTGGGTTGTTTATTTTTTGTTGTTGAGTTCTAGGAGTTCTCTTTATTTTCTAGATATGAATCTTCTGTCAAATATATGATTTGAAAATATTTTCTCCAAAGAAGACATACAAATGGCCAATAATTGCAAATGAAAAGATGTTCAACACTAATAATCATCAGGTAAATGCAAGTCAAAAATACAGTGAGATACCACCTCACGGCCATTACAGAAAATAACACGTCGGTGAGGATGCGGAGAAACTGGAACTCTTGTATACTGCTGGTGGGAAGGTAAAACGGTGCAGCAGCTCTGCAGAACAATTTAGTGGTTCCTCGAGAAGTTAAATATATAATTTACGTATGGTCTAGCATTCCATTTCTGAGTATATGCCCAAAAGAATTTAAAGCAGAATCTTGAAGAAGTTATCTGTACACCCACGTTCGCAGCAGCATAACTGGCAATAGCCAAAAGCTGGAGGCAACCCACGTGTTCATTGATGAATGAATGGATGCACAAAATGTGATCCCGACAGGCAACAATCATTCACCCTTAAAGAGGAAAGAAATTCCAACATATGCTACAATATGGATGAACCTTGAAGACCTTATGCTAAGTGAAATAAGCCAGTTACAAAAAGACAAAGACTGATTCCATTTACGTGAGGCACTTGGAGTCATCAAATTCATAGAGACAGAAAGTGGAGTGTGGTTGCCAGGGGCTGGGGGAAGGGGGAAATGAGGAGTTATTGTTTAATGGGTGTAGAGTTTCAGTTTTGCAAGATGAAAAGTGTTCTGGACATGGATGGTGGTAATGGCTGCACAAAAATGTGAATGTACTTAATACCACTCAACATTTTTAAATGGTTAAGATGGTAAATTTTATGTTTTGTGTATTTTACCACAATAAGAAGAAAAAAGAGGCCGGGCGCGGTGGCTCACGCCTGTAATCCCAGCACTCTGGGAGGCTGAGTCGGGTGGATCACGAGGTCAGGAGTTCAAGACCATCCTGGCCAACATGGTGAAACCATGTCTCTACTAAAAATACAAAAAAATTAGAAGGGCGTGGTGGCGCATTCCTGCACAGTGCTTACGTTAAGTGCACAGGTGGGGGGATTAGCCTTGTACAAGGGAATGTGTCATCCAGAGAGGAGGAAAGACAGTCAAGATGGGAACAGTGATGATAGATCTGAAGGTAGGAATTTGAGGGGATCCAAAACGGAGCTCTCAGTTATTTTAGTGAGGTAGGAGTTGGGATAATTTGCAGATAGGGAAGACAGCTGCAGTTGGGTAGATTCTGAAAAAAGCCACTGAGAGGAAATAAGAGGCAGGACTAATGAAAAGGAAAAGAATCAGCAAGTAATGCTAACATTGCACAGGGGGAAATGGGAACCTGCTGCTACCATCTGTTCAGCAGTGGGATTTCCCAGGGATGCCTCATGTCAAGGAGATGAAAGCTAATGACCCAAGGCCTGAGCCAGGGTTGGGATCTGTAAGCCAAATGGCAGAAAATGAGGCAGTCCTATTGTTACGGATACTGGACACACAGAAATTCACTCGATCCACCATCGGAATCTGGGGGTGTGGAAGAGGAAGTGAAACTGGGGGCAGAGGCGGCACAAAGGAAAAGATAACAGAGGAGAAAAATGGAGGAGGAAAAATATCTGAGATTTCTAGAAGTGAAGAGAACACAATTTCTGGAGCTCAATGGCTGGGTTCTCATCCCAGCATGGGGCATGTACTAGCTGGAGAAACTTGGGCAGGTTTCTTAGCCTCTGTGTTCTCTAATCTGTGAAATGGAGATGATAATAATACCTACATTCAAGGGTGTTTGAAAAGATTCAATTATCTAATTTACATAAAGCACTTAAAAGAGTGTCTGAAACACAGTGCCCTGTCAAGTGTTAGATGATACTGTCACTGCACTGAGGAAAAGTAAAAACAAAGAAAAATATTATTTTAGTGTCTGAATACAAAAGAAAGGATTACCTGTTTTTGTGTTGGGCCTTGTTTTGAAAAATAGCCAAAGGAGAAGAACCATGGGAACTAAAGGAAAAAACAAAAAACACCTCAGTGATATTTTTTTAAAACCCATGGAAAATACTTCTAATAAAAATAATCTAATTTCATAAAATCTTACTTACTTTTATGAGAAGTTGCCTTCCAATTCCAAACCTCACAAAGAATAAAAAGAAAAGTCCTGCAAACATCAGCTTAATAACAGAGGTGATTCCTCCCACAGTTACATAAGCAGCATACTGAACCTGGATGACGGAGAATACAAAGTTAGAACATTACTCCCTGCATTGTAGACCAAGTAATACAAGAAGGTTAGCTACCTGTACCTTTCTCTTCCATCACAAATGCGGAACAAAAGCAGTTTCCACTTTACAAATGCATTATGTTCTGAAACCTTGTTCAGAAACCAGACACTGGGAGCCTATTTTCTGTCTTGTTTGTCAGACCTGGTGAACAGGAAGTATGATAGTCTACTTTTTAAAGAAAATTGTTTATAAATAGTAATTAGCTTCCCCTACTTGGACACAAAAATCTACATAATCCCTATTGTATCTGAGCTTAGCAATCATACATTACAGAATGCAGAGAATTTCCTATGAGAAAATGCCCTCCACCTTTTAACTTGAAATATAGTTTCCTCCTGAAGTCTCGGAATGAAAGCAATTACTTTCCTCACCAAAAGCAGCAGGATGGCACTCCAGGTGTGGCAAGGAGAGAAGGGACAGAAAGGGTTCCAGACATTTCCACAAGCAAGAGTTTCTAGCAACCGAAACGCTAAACAGGGATTCTGGGGTGCTTATGACAGCAGGATTTCCTGCACTAAATTTGCTGCTATTGTATTACATTAGAAAGATATTCAGCAGCCAGATCTGAAGCAAAAGACAAGGCTAAAAAATACAAAATGTTCTACCCTAATGATTCTGTATATTTCCAGAGGCTGAAACATGTATTATTTAGCTCTTCCTTTTTCTGCCTTATAAACAAAAATATCTGACACTGAATAGACAGGGGAACTGTAACACACACAGAATATTCTTTATTGATAAATAAACCATATATACTTACTGGTGATTCCTCTAAATTTTCATACAAGTAACGTTGAGTCCTCTTTACAACAGACACATCAGATCCCATAAAAGGAATGGAATAACCTTTGAGTTCCCGACAATAAGAAACTGGCCACCTGCAAGACAGACCTATGAATATTTTGCATTTCCTGCAGTTACAACTTTGGCTGGTAAATGTCTGAATAAGCAGATCAGTGGCAGGGCGTGGTGGCTCAGGCCTGGAATCCCAGCACTCCGGGAGGCCAAGGCAGGAGGATGACTTAAGGCTAGGAGTTTGAGACCAGCCTGGGCAACAAAGAGAGACTCTGTCTCAAAAGAAAAAAAAAAAAAAAAAAAAAGAATGCTCCTTTCAACAGCCCAACCCTAAATTCTTATCTCTGAACTCCTCACATATGTCCTGCAGTATAAAACTAAAGTACATTTTTTAAAAAGAAAAAAAGTTCTCACATAAAATTTAGTTGACAGTTAATTTCTACATTGATAGGGAAAAGTCATAAAATTCACTTATTTCCTAGGATTCAAATGTTTTATTATATGTGAAGTACTTATGCTTATGGTAATGTATTAATTATAACTTATTTATCTGTGAAAACCATTCTGAACTTACTACGAAATAGCCTCCAAGCTTTTCTTAGTAACATATTTTATTAATAGCCAAACCAATAACAATATACTTAGACTAGATATATAAAAAATGGATTTTAAGTAAATATACCTTCTCTTCAATTTTGGACCAATGAGTGGGACAGGTTTCAGATTTGATGCATTTCGTAGTTTTCTCAAATTACTCTGATCTCCAAAACCATAAATTGCTGACTTCCAGGTACCATCATGAATGCTCAACCCCTAATAAAATATTTCAAGAGTTAAAGAAACATGCCTTAAGGGGTAGTTACAAACAATATTTCACTTATATTTGGACAAGACATAATCCCTTATTTAATAATCTTGAGGAGAATTTTCTTTTTTTTTTTTTTTTTTTTTTTTTTTGAGACGGAGTCTTGCTCTGCCGCCCAGGCTGGAGTGCAGTGGCCGGATCTCAGCTCACTGCAAGCTCCGCCTCCCGGGTCCACGCCATTCTCCTGCCTCAGCCTCCCGAGTAGCTGGGACTACAGGCGCCGCCTCGTCGCCCGGCTAGTTTTTTTGTATTTTTTAGTAGAGACGGGGTTTCAGCGTATTAGCCAGGATGGTCTCGATCTCCTGACCTCGTGATCCGCCAGTCTCGGCCTCCCAAAGTGCTGGGATTACAGGCTTGAGCCACCGCGCCCGGCCTTGAGGAGAATTTTCACGACCAGCCAGGGAGCAGTCACATTCATGAGCTTGATCATACTCAGTATTTGCACCAAGAGAAGCCCTTTCTTTTCCCCTCCTATCATTCTTTATATTCTGTAATAAGTTACTTAGTTTTACTTCACCAATTTTACTCAACCAATTGACCATATTCCTTCAAGATCAGCCACTCTAATCCTTTCTTTTTCTGCCCCAAATGATCTGCAGAAACAGCCACCCTAATCCTCTCTCGATCCTACACAAACTCCTCGACATCTCCGGACACGTCCGTGTGCACATTTATGCATACATACGCCGCATCCTGTGCCTCTCTCCATCCTGCTACACCTGGTTCCCTGTCTACTTCCAACACCTCTTACTCCAGCCCCAAGTTATAGATCTGTCTTCCTACAGAAGTCTGGGTAAAATAATCTTTTAAAACATTTAAAGTTCACTAATATGATTTGTATTTTAAATGCTTTCCACAGTCCCTTGATTTTTTTTTGGTATCACAGCCAGTGCAGAGTCCTTAGTATTTGCTTGATCTTACTCAGACTCTCATTTATTCACTGATTTTTCATCCTTTCACGAGACTTTGGGCTGTTAGTGCCTTCCATTCTACCAACACTCTTTACCCCCAGCGCCACCGAGAAACAAGTGGCTGAGATGAGACCCCAGGAGAGGACATGACCTCTGAACTTACTATCACAGCGCTGGCCTTTTTTTTGAGACACAGTCTCGCTCTTATCGCCCAGGCGGGAGTGCCAGTGGCACGATCTCAGCTCACTGCAACCTCCGCCTCCTGGGTTCAAGCAATTCTCCTGTCTCAGCCTCCTGAGTAGCTGGCATTACACGCGCGTGCCACCACGCCCGGATAATTTTTGTATTTTTAGTAAAGACAGGGTTTCACCATGTTGGCCAGGCTGGTCTTGAACTCCTGACCTCAGGCAAGCCGCCCGCCTCGGCCTCCCAAAGTGCTGGGATTGCAGGCGTGAGCCACCGCGCCCGGCCTAGCGCTGACCTTTCTTTCCCAACCTCTAGGTGGGCCTTTAAATTCTCTATTACATGAATAAACTTCATTTATTATATTGATTGTATATCATTGTATTATGTCCTTCCTTCTTTGTTGTTTACATTGTTTAGGTGAACAGAATAATTCAGAAAGAATCAAAACTAATTCTGTCACGAGATTTTCAAAGAGGGATATCCGTGAGGCAGATATGATGGTATCTTTCATTGTTAATAAACAAACTAAGAGAAACAATAAAACCATCAAAATATTCAGGTTTTCCTGTCTCAGCTTTGATGATACTGAAAAGCAGAGATACCAAATCTAACTTTCATTCTGGTACAGATTTATTTCTTCTGTTTTATTAAAACTACAACAGAACATCCTGGCTAACACGGTGAAACCCCGTCTCTACTAAAAATACAAAAACTAGCCGGGCGAGGTGGGCGCCTGTAGTCCCAGCTACTCGGGAGGCTGAGGCAGGAGAATGGCGGGAACCCGGGAGGCGGAGCTTGCAGTGAGCTGAGATCCGGCCACTGCACTCCAGCCTGGGCGACAGAGCGAGACTCCGCCTCAAAAAAAAAAAAAAAAACAAAACTACAACAGAACTAAAGTCTTAAAGGTTTGATTGGTTGTCTGCTCAATCTGAGCCTAGCCAAAAGGGCCTATGTGAATCTCTACAAATGTGAAGATTCCAAACACAAATCTCCTGATTCCAGGAGAAAACAGCTTTTTAAAAATCTAAAAGCATTTTCTTATACGACTAAGCCATCAAAAAGGAAAAAATCACATTCAATTAAAAAAAATTTGCCTTTCACAGAAAAAGAGAGATGTACCTACTACAATTTTATTAAATTGTATATTGATATATGTTATGAAGTCAACATACATGTAAACATCCAGGCCGAGAACTACAGGCAGCCAGCCACTAAGAAGGCCCTCCTTCCGTCCTGCCTTTACAGTAATCAAGAAAAACTCTTTTCTTTAGAGTTTAATCACCTCAGAATTCATCCCTAAGCATTACAATTAGTTTTGCCTGTTTCTAAGCTTTACAGAAATGCAATCAAGCATGATTTATTACTCAGCATTTGGCTTTTTATGTTTGAAATTGTGATGTCAGGATGTATCACGTGTTGTAAATAACTCCTACACTGCAGCTAGCCTTTTGACTTTCTTACCCATGTGTTTTGGGAAACATTCTCAATTTTAAAAGCACACAAGTGTGTCGCCTTTTCATTACATTTAATGCCTCTTTGTCTTTTTGTAGAAGCCACTCCCAACCGTGAGGGCTTCCACAATCCACCTAAACTTGATTTTTGTGCAGGGTGCAAAAGTATGAATCCAATTCCATGTTTTCTCCAAGCAGATACTCCATTGTCCCAGCATCATCTCCTGAAAAGCCCCTTCCTGTTCCTGCCATCTTGAAGCCTGGAGGCCTGCTGGGAGGAGGAATTCTAAACGACAAGTATGTCTGGAAAGCTGTGGTCCAAGGCCATTTCTGCTATGAGCGGGATCTCCAGAACCAAGGGAGGACACAGCTCTTCTTAAAACTGAAGGTATTTATGGCTGAGATAAAGTGAGATTTGATTTGGGCAGGAGATGTGCTTATGAGTACAAAGAATAATACTGACTCCTGGCAGCAAACCAGGCAAAACCAGAGTAACATGGAGAAAGGTAACGTGTGCCCACGGAAACAGTGGCACAAAGTGTGCCTAATTCCAAAGCAGCCTTCCTGCTGAGGCCACTAGACACAGCAGCTCTGTGATGCTGTACTCCTCGAGGATCTGATCGAATGAAAAGTAAATAAACACAAATAAAAGTGGATTTGTAAAAAGAAGATAAAAATGACACCGTGTATCAAGGGCTTACCCTGACTTAACGACAGGTCTTGATACGCAGGAGTGTCTTTGTGCTTTACCCTCTCTCAAGAATATCCTGCCTGTTCTCAGCCCTTCGAGTTTCCACATACCGTCTAGAAACAGCTTGCCAAGATGCACATCAAAACAAACCAAAAAATCCGTTTGTGATTCTGATGGGAACTGTATGAGATTATAAACAAATTTGAAGAAAATTCACAACTACAAAATGGATTCATATTTTAATCCATGAATACGCTGGATCCTTCAATGTATGTTTTCTTTATGGCCCCTCAATAAAGGTTTACAGTTTTCTTCACAGAAATCTTGTACATTTTCTATTACTTACCCTTAGGTACTTTATTTATTTAATGCTATCATAAATGGTCTTTTTTACAAAAACAATCACCTTCTAACTGTAGCTGGCATACAGAAATACAGCTGATTTTTATATTAATTTCATATCCAGGAACAATAAAAACTATTGTGGAAATAAATGAAACAGACCAGAAAAATCAACAAAACCAAAAGTTGGTTATTTGAAGAGGTCAACAAAACGGATACGTTTTAGCTAGACAGACCAAAAAAAAGAGAGAGAGAGAGAAAACCCGAACTACTAAAATCAGGAATAAAAGAGGGAACATTATTACCAACATTATCGAAATGAAAAGGAGTATAAAGGAATACTATGAACAAGTGTATGCCCACCAATTAGACAACCTAGGTGAAACGGACACACTCCTGGAAAGACACTGCTACGGGCTGAATTGCATCCCCACCCAGAATCAGAAATTCACACGCTGAAGACCTAACCCCCAGCACCTCAGAATGTGACCGCATTTGGAAAAGAGGTTTACCAGCAGCTCACAAAACTCTTCTCTTAATGCTAATGTTATCTGTAGGTTCTTTTTGATTTTCTACATTCACAGTTACATCATCCATAGAAAACAGTTTTGTTCCTTCCTTTCTAACCTATTTGCAGTTCATTTCTGTTTTCCTGCCTTACTCCCGTGGCTAGGATCTGGCTGAAGTAATGATAATGGGCATCTGTGTCTTATTCCTGATGTCAGAGCAAAAGTTGTTCATGTTAAACACTGGGCGTCACACTTCTTACAATTTTCGTTTGTTTTAAAGAGATGAGGTCTCTTGCTCTGACATTCAGGGTGGAATATAGTGGTGTGATCACAGCTTACTGCGGCCTTGAACTCCTGGGCTCAAGCTATCCCTGCCTCACCCTCCAAGTAGCTGAGACTACTGGTGCACACCACCATACCCAGGTTGTTACAGCTTTAAAAAAAAAAAAAAAACTTCCCTGCTATTGTTAGTTTGCTGTAAATTTTTTTTTTAATTTTTTAAACATTATTATACTTTTAAGTTCTAGGGTACATGTGCACAACGTGCAGGTTACATATGTATACACGTGCCATGTTGGTGTACTGTACCCATTAACTCATCATTTACATTAGGTATATCTCCTAATGCTATTCCTCCCCCTGGCCCCTCCCCACAGTAGGACCCGGTGTGTGATGTTCCCCTTCTTGTGTCCAAGTGATCTCATTGTTCAGTTCCCACCTATGAGTGAGAACATGCGGTGGTTGGTTTTCTGTTCTTGTGATAGTTTGCTGAGAATGATGGTTTCCAGCTGCATCCATGTCCCTACAGAGGACACGAACTCACCCTTTTTTATGTGCTGTAAATTTTAATCATGGATATTACATTTTATCTATCTACTTTTTTCTACTGACATGATCATATGATTTTCTAACTTTAGCCTGTAATGAGGTAAATTATAGATCATACAGTGCCAAACCTTGCATTCCTGCTCTAAAACCAGTTTGGTCAAAATATATTATTCTGTGTATATATCGCTATTTTTAATTTACTAAATTTTGTTTAGGATTTTTACATCTATGTTCCTATGAGACTAGACTGAACTTTTCCATTATGGAATTGCTCTTGCAGGGTTTTGAAATCAAAGTTACGCTAGCCTTGTCCACTGAATTCGTTCAACAAACAACTATTGAGATGCTATTATGTGACCAGCACTGTTCTAGGTGTTCAGTGAATTAAATGAGAACGATCCCTCCTTGTGTGGTGCTCACATTTAGAGACAGTGATGAAGCTAACAGAAAATATCCTATCTAGAATTTAGAAGGTGAGAAGCACCACAGTAGAAGAGAAAAAGGACAGCAGATAACATGAACTGCTAGTGCTAGGCAAGGGAGTTGGTTTGCAATTTTAAATAGGATGGTCAGGGCAGGCTTCAGTTAGGAAAGTGACATTTCAGAAAAGACTTGATGGAGGTGAGGGAGCTAGGCATGCAAATATCTGGGAGAACTGTTTGCAGGCAAAGGAAACCGCCAGTAAAAAAGCCCTAAGGCAGGAGTGTGCAGGTGTGTTCAAGGAGCGGAGCAGAAATCAGTGTCAATGGAGAACAAATGGGCAAAGTGTGGGGGAGAAGGCTGGAGAGGTCACTGGGGCCAGATCGTTCACAACCATTCAAACTACCGTAACGACTAGGCTTTCTGAATGCAGCAATTCTGAGCTGAGGAGTGACATGGTCTAGGTTATGTCTGAAAAAGATCACAGTGGCTGTTATGTTGAGCATAGACTGTAGAATAGGTGGTAGCAAGAGAAGTGGTAAAAAAAAAAATGGTCAGATTCTGACATATCTTAAGCTAGAGTCAACAAATTTCCTGACAGGTTGCCCAGGTCTGGCACTGGACTGTTACTCTGCAGCTACTCCTTATCCTTTTTCTCTTAAGCTTTTTATTTATACATAAAAAATTGTAGCTGGGAGTGGTGGCGCACACCTGTAATCTCAGCTATTCAGGAGGTGAGGCAGGAGAATCGCCTGAACCGGGGAGGCAGAGGTTGCAGTGAGCTCAGATCGTGCTACTGCATTCCAGCCTGGGCGACAGAGTGAGACCCCATCTCAAAAAAAAAAAAAGAAAAAAAAGAAAAAAAATTGAATCATAGACTGATTCTGATTGCTCTTGTCAAAGGCAAATATCTTGGGCCGCCAAAATCACTAAGGAAAGCTCTAGCTGTAGACTGCTTAAGGACAAACCTGCCTCCCATTCTATTCAACGTCACCCCTCAGCTCACTGAGACAGATGCATATCTGATTGCCTCCTTTGGAAAGGCTGATCAGAAACTGGAAAGAATGTGACCGCTGTGTCTCACCTGGCTGTGACCTGGAAGCTGCCTCCCCACTCCCAGTCTTCCTGCCTTTGCTTCAAGTTGTCCTGCCTTTCCAGACCGAACCAATGCACTTCTTACATGTATTGACTAATGTCTCATGTCTCCCTAAAATATAGAAAATCAAGCTGTGTCCTGACCACCTTGGGCACATGTCATCCCGACTTCCCGAGGCTGTGTCACGGGACCGGTGTGTCCTCAATCTTGGCAAAATCAACCTTTTTTTTTTTGAGATGGAGTCTTGCTCTGCCACCCAGGCTAGAGTGCAGTGGTGTGATCTCAGCTCACTGCAGCCTCCACCTCCTGGGTTCAAGTGATTCTCCTGCCTCAGACTCCAGACTAGCTGCGATTACAGGCGCCTGCCACCATGCCCAGCTAATTTTTTGTATTTTTAGTAGAGATGAGGTTCCACCATGTTAGCCATGTAGGATATAACAAATTCCTCTTCAAAGGTTTCAGCCTGTAAATTGTTAAGTACAATGAGTTCTGAGATCCTCTCCAAGAACCAATGTATCAGTATGTTCCGCTCCCGTTCTTTGTTCTTTATTTTAAAAGTTTAACTTCCTGGTTCTTTATGTTTCCTTGCCCCTAGTTTCCGTAAACAACCCCTACCCAGCCTCTATCACCTGCTGGGACCTTAGTCACTCCTGGTCACCTGCTTTGACCTTAGTCACCCTTGGTCACCTGCCCTGACTTCAGTCATCCTTGGTCATCTGCTCTTAGTCATCCTGAGTCACGTGTTCTGTAACCATTCTTCCTGACAAGCTACTCACCCCGTCGCTCTGGCTTGTACTCCTGCTCTCTTTAAAATAGTCAACCGGAATTAGCTTAGACTGTGCGGTCCAACCCTAGCCAACAGGGGAGCGACACAGCAGTAGGCCCACCTGTGTCAGGGATAAGAACGCTTTCTCCTCCCTTGTTCAGCTGTGCTCTCACCATCACTCCATCCACGAGACACACCCTTCTACAGAAGTAAAGTTGTCTTAAGGGAGGAGACCACCCCTCATACTGTCTCATGCCCAATTTCTGCCTCCAAAGACAGAAGAAGTAAAAACTAAAAGGCAGAAATGAAATCCACAAGCAGAGAGCCCGGCGCCACACCCTGGGCCTGGTCAAGATTGACCCCTGACCTAATTGGTTATTTGCATAAAAAAAGCACTGGGAAGATCCCTGTCCTGTTCTGTTCCATTCTGATTACTGGTGCATGCAGCTCCCAGTCACGTACCCCCTGCTTGGTCAGTTGATGTCAGACGGACCCCCTTAGAGTTGTGAGCCCTTAAAAGGGACAGGAATTGCTCACTCGAGGAGCTCGGGTGTTGGAGACGGGAGTCTTGCTGAAGCTCCCAGGCGAATAAAGCCCTTCCTTCTTTAACTCAGTGTCTGAGGGGTTTTGTCTGCGGCTTGTCCTGCTACACTTCTTGGTTCCCTGACCAGGAATCGAGGTGATTAACGGACGGTTGAGGCAGCCCCTTAAGCGGCTTAGGCCTGCCCTATGGAACATCCCTGTGGGGGACTCCCACCAGCTTGAGTGACACGGATCCTGAGAGCCCTCCCGGGTAGGCACCTGCCCCGGTGGAATGCCTCACCAGAGCAGCGCGTGGCAGGCCCCCATGGAGGATCAATGCAGTGGCTGAACACCCGGGAAGGAACTGGCTCTTAGAGTCCGGACATCTGAAACTTGGTAAGACTAGTCTTTGGAACTTGCCCACTCGAGTGGAAGGGTGGCCTGATTACCCACGGAGTGCCTGTACCAGTACTTTGGTTTTTGTTTTTGACTTGACTTGGATTGCTTGATACTTTGGTTTTGACCTGGCTTGGATTTCCTGATACTCTGATTTTTGTTTTGGTTCTGGTTTGGTGTAAACTGTAAAAGTGTGTGTGTGTCCTTTTTACCCGTTCTTTGTTTTGTGGTGTGCATGTGTTGTGAGTGTGGTGTTTTGTCTCGAAGAAGCATGGGTCAGGCACAAAATAAGCCCACCCCACTAGGAACTATGTTGAAAAATTTCAAGAAAGGGTTTAAGGGAGACTATGGAGTACTATGACAAGGGAGACTATGGAGTACTATGACACTAGGAAAACTTAAAACTTTGTGTAAGATAGACTGGCCAGCATTAGAGGTGGGTTGGCCATCACAAGGAAACCTGGACAGGTCCCTTCTTTCAAAGGTATGGCACAAGGTAACCTGTAAGTCAGGGCACCCAGACCATTTCCCATATACAGACACTTGATTAACACAGACACTTGATTACAGCTGGTTTTAGACTACCCGCCCCCTTGACAGTGGTAGAGAGAACAGCAGCATAAGCAGGAGGCAGAGGCAAGGAAAGACCAGCAGAGAGAGAGAGAGAAAGAGTGAGGGAGAGAGAAAGAGACAGAGGCAAAAGGAAAGTCAAAGAGAAAAAGAGACAGAAAATCAAAGGGAGAGAAAGAAAGAAAGAAATATATATATATATATATATATATATATATATATATACACACATACACATAAGTAGTTATGAAAAAAAAAAAAGTATACCCTATTCATTTAAAAGCCAAGGTAAATTTAAAACCTATAATTGATAATTGAAGGTATTCTCCGTAACCCTATAACACTCCAATACCACTTTGTTGTCAGTGTAAACAAGGGCATATCCCAAAAGCACTGAGGCCTTCCTATCAAAAATCCTTAACCCAGTAACCCACAGATGGCCCAAAGTGCATTCAATCTGTAGTGGCAACTGCTTTGCTAACAGAAAAAAGTAAAAAAATAACTTTTAGCGGAAAGCTCATTGTGAGCACAGCTCACCAGTTCAGAAGCATCCTAAGGGGAAAAAAAAAAGGATGATTTAACATTAACCACTGAAAATTCCCGTAACCCAGCAGGTTTCCTAACGGGGGATCTAAATCTTAATTACCATACAAAGGTCTGACCAGACCTATGAGGAACTCCCTTCAAGACAGGACCACTGATGGTTCCTCCCAGGTAATTGAAGGAAAAAAAAAATCCTGACAAATGGGATCTAATGAAACTAAAGAGCTTCTGCACAGCAAAAGAAACTACCATCAGAGTGAACAGGCAGCCCACAGAATGGGAGAAAATTTGTGCAATCTACTCATCAGATAAAGGGCTAATATCCAGAACCTACAAAGAACTCAAACAAATTCACAAGAAAAAAGCAAACAACCCCATCAAAAAGTGGGCAAAGGATATGAACAGACATTTCTCAAAAGAAGACATTCATACAGCCAACAGACACATGAAAAAATGCTCATCATCACTTGCCATCAGAGAAATGCAAATCAAAACCACAGTGAGATACCATCTCACACCAATTAGAATGGCAATCATTAAAAAGTCAGGAAACAACAGGTGCTGGAGAGGATGTGGAGAAATAGGAACACTTTTACACTGTTGGTGGGATTGTAAACTAGTTCAACCATTATGGAAAACAGTATGGCGATTTCTCAAGGATCTAGAACTAGATGTACCATATGACTCAGCCATCCCATTACTGGGTATATACCCAAAGGATTATAAAGCATGCTGCTATAAAGACACATGCACACGTATGTTTATTGCAGCACTATTCACAACAGCAAAGACTTGGAATCAACCCAAATGTCCATCTGTGACAGACTGGATTAAGAAAATGTGGCACATATGCACCATGGAATACTATGCAGCCATAAAAAAGGATGAGTTCCTGTCCTTTGTAGGGACATGGATGCAGCTGGAAACCATCATTCTCAGCAAACTATTGCAAGAACAGAAAACCAAGCACCGCATGTTCTCACTCATAGGTGGGAACTGAACATTGAGATCACCTGGACTCAGGAAGGGGAACATCACACACCAGGGCCTATCATGGGGAGGGAGGGATTGCATTGGGAGTTTTATCTGATGTAAATGACGAGTTGATGGGTGCAGCACACCAAAATGGCACAAGTATACATATGTAACAAACCTGCACGTTATGCACATGTACCCTAGAACTTAAAGTATAATAATAATAAAACAAAATTTAAAAAAAGATTAAAAAAAATCCATCTATATCAATTCTAAGTTAATTTGGACCAAATGAGGTCCTATTAATAGAAAAGGATAATTAAAATCCCAAACTTACAAGGTTTTCAACAAAAGTAAAGTTTGCTAAAAGTTAACAGTGTCACATGTACTATCCTAACTTCTAATCTTGTGGCCTTAGGTAGTCTAGTCCACAGACATGAAGGAAGTTTGCTTTGGAAAAGAATGGTTATTATCTTTGACATTAAAAAAAAAAAGGAGAATTAGCCAGGCACGGTGGCTCATGCCTGTAATCCCAGTACTTTGGGAGGCTGAGGCGTGCAGATCACGAGGTCAGGAGATCGAGACCATCCTGGCTTACATGGTGACACCCCATCTCTACTAAACATACAAAAAAAATTAGCTGGGCATGGTGGCAGGTGCCTGTAGTCCCAGCTACTTGAGAGGCTGAGGCAGGAGAATGGCGTGAACCCGGGAGGCGGAGTTTGCTGTGAGCCGAGATCACGCCACTGCACTCCAGCCTGGGCAACAGAGCGAGCCTCTGTCTAAAAAAAAAAAAAGGAGAATTTATGTAAAAAGAATCTTACATGGTAAATTCTTGTTCTAAAGTAAATTAACTGGTTGTTTAAAGAAAGGAATATTTACGACAAGTCAGAAAGTTAAGGCATGTCACAGATTGTGAAAGCCGTGAAAAATGTTATAAAAGGGAATTTATGCAAGAAATGTTGTATAATTTAAAAGTAATTAGGCCTCCTGAATGTAAAACTATTGAAGAAACAGTTTATGTGCAAGGTGTGCAAGGAAAGTAAAATATACTTTGGTAAAAGGATTACAAAGAGGCATAAGAATGTGGATTTTTACCTAAATTAAAAAGTTAAAAAATTGTTTTGAAGGTTTAAGCAAGTTTTGAAACGTTAATTGTAAAGGAAATTCTATGTGTCAACATATTGGCTAAAGTTTCTGTAAACTGGACATTAAAATAAAAGCACAATGAGTTTTTCTTAAAGTACTAACCTGTTCTTTAACAAAAATCATAAAAGGCTGGCCGGGCGCGGTGGCTCAAGCCTGTAATCCCAGCACTTTGGGAGGCCGAGACATGTGGATCACGAGGTCAGGAGATCGAGACCATCCTGGCTAACACGGTGAAACCCCGTATCTACTAAAAAATACAAAAAAATAGCCGGGCGAGGTGGCGGCGCCTGTAGTCCCAGCTACTCGGGAGGCTGAGGCAGGAGAATGGCGTGAACCCGGGAGGCGGAGCTTGCAGTGAGCTGAGATCCAGCCACTGCACTCCAGCTAGGGCGACAGAGCAAGACTCCATCAAAAAAAAAAAAAAAAAGAAAAGAAAAGTATCTTTATCCTTCCTAGCTCTCCTCAGAATGGAAATCTGTAAACTAAGTTAGTTTGGGAGGGCGTTGACGAAGAGTCCAGTATGAACTGGGAATCCTGTCCTCCTAGAGCAGAGCTTCTCTGCTGAAATGCATCCAATGCGCTATAAAATATCAAAGAGCAAGGATGGACGGCCCCAACTAGGACTTGCAGTTTCTTAAAACCATATATTCATTTTACTGAAGGAGTCTCCCCTCCCCATTGTCAGCTGAGCCAGTGTAATCCAGTACAGATTACCGTCTCTGCGCCCCAGAGTTCACTGGTCGTTTCTATGGTGTAGGAGCAGAAGTCTCAGGGAAGGACCCCATAGGATCCTTTGAAATGCGCTTCATTGCCTCCTCACATCCTGCACCCTCTTCTCCCTCTCCTAAATTCGCTGCTAACCAAACCTTCTCTCGTTATATACCCAATGATAAAACCTAAGTAGCTGTTGTAGAGGTTAAAGATTTAAAACAAACTATAGCAATTGAAACAGGGTATCTGGATGCAAATGCTTGGCTGGAATGGATTAAATATTCTGTTTGCATGCTAAACAAAAGCAACTGTTATGCTTGTGCAACAGTCAGGCCAGATACCCAAACTGTCCCCTTTCCACTTGGGTGGTCCTCTGACAACCGGGCGTGAGCTGTAGGGTAGCTCTCTTCCAGAACCCCACAGCCGGAGGCCATGAGTCATGCAAGACTCTTTCATTGCTGTTCCCTGAGATCAAGAGCCCTGTGGGTCAGCCCCCGAGGGCCATCTGCCTCCACCCCGATATTAACTTCACCTCGTGCCTTTCACGGCAGAGGGAAAAGTTAGCATTCCCTGGAGACTTCAGGGGGTGCAGCGAAACCAAGACTCTTCAAGAGCTTGCCAACCAGTCTGCCCTTGTTCATCCCCGAGCAGGTGTGTGGTAGTACTGCGGGGGATATTGCTGGGCACTCTGCAAGTCATTAGAGCAGCACTTGTGCTCTAGTCCCACTGGCCATCCCTTTCACCCTAGCATTCCGTCAACACGATCAAAAAGAAAATCATGAAAGAAGTGCCCCACATGGGTCCTTTGACCCCCATGTTTTATATAAATGCTATTGGAGTTCCATGAGGAGAACCAGATGAATTTAAAGCCCAAGATCAAATAGCTGCAGGATTTAAGTCAATATTTTCATGGGTGACCATTAATAAAAATGAAGACTGGATAAATTACATCTATTATAATCAGCAGTGGTTTATTAATTACACCAGGGATACTGTCAAAGGGATAGCAGAACAATTGGGACCCACTAGCCAGATGGCCTGGGAAAACAGAATGGCCCTAGATATGATAGTAGCCGAAAAAGGCAGTGTTTTGTGGGCCGGGCGCGGTGGCTCACGCCTGTAATCCCAGCACTTTGGGAGGCCGAGACGGGCGGATCACAAGGTCAGGAGATTGAGACCATCCTGGCTAACACGGTGAAACCCCGTCTCTACTAAAAAAAATACAAAAAACTAGCCGGGCGAGGTGGCGGGCGCCTGTAGTCCCAGCTACTCGGGAGGCTGAGGCAGGAGAATGGCGTGAACCCAGGAGGCGGAGCTTGCAGTGAGCTGAGATCCGGCCACTGCACTCCAGCCTGGGCAACAGAGCGAGACTCCGTCTCAAAAAAAAAAAAGGCAGTGTTTGTGTTATGATTACAACTCAGTGTTGTACCTTTATCCCAAACAACACTGCCCCCACTGGGAGCATAACAAGAGCCTTACGAAGACTTACCGCTTTATCCAATGAACTAGCTAAAATTCTGGAGTCGATAACCCTTTCTCAGGGTGGCTAGAAAGGTGGTTTGGTGAATGGAAAGAACTCATAGCCTCAATTCTTACTTCTCTTGCAGCTGTAATAGGTATACTCATTCTTGTTGGGTGTTGTGTCATACCGTGCATCCGTGGGCTGGTACAAAGACTTATAGATGCAGCACTTACTAAAACCTCCCATAGCTCTCCTCCATCTTATTCAGATCGGCTTTTTCTTTTAAAGCATAGAGTCGAGCAGCAAAGCCAAGACATGTTTAAAAAGTTTGAAGAGGAAATAATACGAAAATTGAAAGGAGGGAAATTGTAGGATAGAATAAATTCCTCTTCAAAGGTCAGCCTGTAAATTGTTAAGTACAATGAGTTCTGAGATCCTCTCCAAGAAACAATGTATCAGTATGTTCGGCTCCCCTGTTCTTTGTTCTTTAAAGTTTAACTTCCTTGTTCTTCCCCTTGCCCCTAGTTTCAGTAAACAACCTCCTCCTAGCCTCTATCACCTGCTCTGACCTTAGTCACCCTTGGTCACCTGCTCTGTTGTTAGTCATCCTGAGCCACCTGCTCCATAACTGCTCATACCCCTGCTCTCTTTAAAATAGCCAATCAGAAGTAGCTTAGACTGTGCAGTCCAACCCTAGCCAATAGCGGAATGACACAGCAGTAGGGGCCACCTGTGTCAGGGGTAAGAACCCCTTCCCCTCCCCTGTTTAGGTGTGCACTCACCATTGCTCCATCCGCGAGATACACCCTTCTATAGAAGTAAAGTTGCCTTGCTGAGAAAATTTATGTTCAAGCGCTATTTCTTTTGGGGCACCAAATAGTTATTTCTAACAGCCAGGCTGGTCTCGAACTCCTGACCTCAGGTGACCCACCTGCCTCGGCTCGGCCTCTCAAAGTGCTGGGATTACAGGTGTGAGCCACCATGTCCAGCCTAACTTTCTTAATTAACTGAAACCTGTCTCAGATTTTCTGGGTTCACACTCTATGACCCCAGGTCACATCGACTGGCTTAAGAACGAGCAAAATGACTAATCTTCTCGATTGTCTGACACATAAACTGGGCAGCTCTTCCCAAGAAATCACGAGCCTCTATGACAAAGTATACCCGAGGATACCAGTACTTCCCTGCTGTATCCAGAGCCCACACAAAGAAAAGTAGCAGAAACGAAAGAGACAAAAAGGGAGAGACAAGAGGGGAAAAGAGTTCGGACAGTATCATTTGAACGTCTAGATCCAGCCATAGGATTTACCTGCAGGCATTTGGTTACACGAATCAATAGCTTCTTTTTTGTTTTGTTGGTTTAAGCTGGGTTTCTAACACATGCTACCAAGGGCCCCAAGGATGCATTTCTCATTCTGGTTTCTGAGCCTTTGTTCCAGTTGCTGCCTTTCACCTTCCAAATGCTATTCACTTTCAAGGCTAGTTTCAAGAAGGCCTCTATGGAGCATTCCCAAATTACTCCCACTATCATTTATTTTTATTTTTGACACAGTCTCTTGCTCTGTTGCCCAGGCAGGGGTGCAGTGGCGCCATCTCGGCTCACTGCAACCTCTGCCTCCCAGGTTCAAGCAATTCTCCTGTCTCCATAACCTGAGTAGCTGGGATTACAAGCATGTGCCACCACGCCTGGCTAATTTTTCTATTTTTAGTAGAGACAGGGTTTCACCATATTGGCCAGGCTCGTCTCAAACTCCTGACCTCAAGTGATCCACCCGCCTCGGCCTCCCAAAGTGCTGGGATTACAGGCGTGAGCCACTGCGCCTAGCCACTTATTTTTATTCTTATAAGGGAGGAGACCACCCCTAATATTGTCTTATGCCAAATTTCTGCCTCCAAAGAAAGAAGTAAAAACTAAAAGACAGAAATGAAATCCACAGGCAGACATCCCGGGCAGCGCCCTGGGCCTGGTTAAAGATCGACCCCTGACCTAACCGGTTATGTTATCTATAGATTCCAGACATTGTATGGACAAGTGTTGTGAAAGTCCCTGTCCTGTTCTGTTCTGATTACCGGTGCATGCAGCCCCCAGTCACGTACCCCCTGCTTGCTCAATCGATCACCACCCTCTCACGCGGACCCCCTTAGAGTTGTGAGCCCTTAAAAGGGACAGGAATTGCTCACTCGGGGAGGTTGGTTGTTGGAGATGTGAGTGTGAGTCTTGCCAAAGCTCCCGGCCAAATAAAGCCCTTCCTTCTTTTTTTTTTTTGAGATGGAGTCTTGCTCTGTCGCCCAGGCTGGAGTGCAATGGCACAATCTTGGCTCACTGCAAGCACCGACTCCTGGGTTCAAGCAATTCTCCTCAGCCTCCCGAGTAGTTGGGACTACAGGCTCCCACCACCACGCCCAGCTAATTTTTTGTATTTTTAGTAGAGACGGGGTTTCACCATGTTGGCCAGCACGGTCTCGACCTCCTAACCTTATGATCCACCTGCCTCGGCCTCCCAAAGTGCTGGGATTACAAGTGTGAGCCACCGCGCCCGGCCAGCCCTTCCTTCTTTAACTCAGTGTCTGAGGGGTTTTATCTGCGGTTTGTCCTGCTACATTTATACTCTACTAAAGAGTCTGTGTAATCACAAATGTTAGCATATTTTACATAGCTCTTTATGTTAATCTGAACCCACAATCTAGACGAAGACAGTCATTCCTCTTATTAAACATGATCCGCACCACCCCACCTTTGTCTTTGATTCACTATTTCCTCTTCCTTCACATCTCCACAGCACCAGCCCTTGAAATTCGGTCTATATCCCAGCTTCTCCAGAAAGTTCTTGATCTCTGGACTCTTAGTTAGATGTATTCACCATTCTCAGAATCCTATAGTATTTCATCTTATCTCTTTAATAACAAACATTTTTTTCTTTCCTGCCAAACTAAATTATTACACTTTAAAGGCAGGGTTTGCATCTTATTCATTTACATGTCATTTTCTCTTGCACAGTTACTGTATGCATTTGCACTACTATATAATATTTGTTGAATGAATATAACTTAGAACAAATACTACGGAAGCCACAGTGCAGACCTAGAACTGGGTTAGGCACTATCGGCAATAAAAGTCATAAAACATGGTCCTTTCCCAGAAATGCAACTGTCTTCTGTTCCCAAATACACTGTCAATTCAGCAAGACTAGATTTACCTCATATACCTCTTTTCGGTCATGACAGTACCTAAGGTAGGCGCATGATAAAACTATGCTGCCTTGCACTAAGGTGAAAATTTTCCTGGCCAACAACATTTACTGTGCACCAGTGATAAATGCTTTAGTGTTGAGATCATGATAATTCATTCTAATACAATGAACAGTGCAGTTGTTTTTAGAATAAATTATATTTTAGGGGCCGGGCACAGTGGCTCATGCCTGTAATCCCAGCACTTTGGGAGGCCAGAGTGGGCAGATCACTTGAGGCCAGGAGTTCTAGACCAGCCTGGCCAACATAGCAAAATACCAACTCTAATGAAAAAGGAAAAAAACAAAAATTAGCCAGGTGTGGCAGCACATGCCGGTAATCCCAGGTACTCAGGTGGCTGAGGCAGGAGAATCACTTAAATCTGGGAGGCAGAGATTGAGTGAGCCAAGATCGCACCACTGCACTCCAGTCTAGGCAACAGAGTGAGACTCTGTCTCAAAAAAAATAAAATAAAATAGCAGGGCACAGTGGCTCACGCCTGTAATCCCAGCACTTTGGGAGGCTGAGGTAGGCGAATCACCTGAGGTCAAGAGTTCCAGACCAGCCTGACCAAAACCCAGTCTCTACCAAAAATACAAAAAAATTAGCCAGGCATGGTGGTGTGCGCCTGTAATCCCAGCTACTCGGGAGGCTGACGCAGGAGAATCACTCGAACCCAGGAGGCAGAGGTTGCAGTGAGCTGAGATCACGCCATTGCACTCCAGCGTGGCGACAAGAGCGTAACTCCATCTCAAAAATAAATAAATAAAATAAAATAAAAAGAAAATAATGTATATTTCAAGTCAAAGTAATCTTGGTATCTTTTAAAAAATTAAACATGGTGACTTTCACACATTAAAAATTACACATACGTAAAAAGTTAGTCTAAATATGTTTTAAGACGCACGTGTCATTTCCAAAATATTTTTAATATTAACTTGAAACAACACAAGACAAACAGAAAACCAACCTCAGGGCCTGAATGTATAGTCAGGAAACTTTCCACAGCAGTCAAAGTACCTAAAAGAGCAGGAGAAAGGTAAAAAGCAAAATAAAATAAAATCTAAATTATTTAGGGCAAGTAATAATAAACAATGCCTATTCACTTAAAGACTAGCTTTTCTAAGCCTACAGCTGACACTAGAAAATCTGTACAGACAACAGTTTTATTATGTTTTTGTACCCAGACTTAAGAAGTAGCTATGGCCAGGTAAACCATCAGAAAGAGTAGACTAGCATAAACTCTATTTGCTAGTACTGACAAAATCTTTTCCAGTATTTCAAAACTGATGACAGTAAGAATCTCCCCCAATAAGGCAACAATTGAGCTCACTCGAATCCTGGTGGCACATGCCTATAATCCCAGCATTTTGGGAGGTCAAGGCAGGAGGGTCACTTTCTTTCTTTTTTTTGAGATGGAGTCTGTCTCCCAGGCTGAAGTGCAGTGCAGTGGCGCGATCTCGGCTCACTGCAAACTCTGCCTCCTGGGTTCAAGCGATTCTCCTGCCTCAGCCCCCTGAGTAGCTGGGATTATAGGCATGCACCACCACAGGCAGCTAATTTTTGCATTTTTAGTAGAGACAGGGTTTCATCATATTGGCCAGGCTGGTCTCGATTTCCTGACCTTGTGATCTGCCCACCTCGGCCTCCCAAAGTGCTGGGATTTCTGGCCCCCAACTTTTTTAGAAAAATTAGCCAGCTGCAGTGGCATGTATCTGTAGTCCTAGGGACCACTACTACTACCCTACTAGGGAGGCTGGGGTAAGAGGACTGCTTGAGCCCAGGAGTTCAAGGCTGCAGTGAGCCATGATAGCGCCACTGCATTCCAGCCTAGCCTAGGCGACAGAACAAGAGCTTGTCAAAAAAAAAAAAAAAGAAAGAAGTTAGATCCATGGGAATTACTCTGCTTTAAAATATGACAGCTTTCAAGAGGCTTATTAACAGTGGGTTACAATGAATGTATACAAAAACTATCAAAACACCCTTTGTGATAGCTTACGAAACACTAAGACTACTAAAATGAAATAAAAATAAGTATAAAATAAAAATTGGAAACCAAGCCAGGAAAAAGGAGACATCAAGTATATTAACCATGAAGACTAATATACAGGCATAGTGGTTAAGTATTTAATTAATTATTGAGTTTCTCAAGAACAATGAGGCAAAAGAAAAATATAACGGCTGGCTAATTCTCAAAACCTGATAAATGAAATATATTCATTCCTTAAGTGACAATGTTCCTGCTTTTAATTCTAAGAGAAAATCAAAACATGGGGCCTTACAAACTTGACACCAAGCAAAATAATAAATAACCACATAATCAACAAAGCTGTTACAGCAGAAGAGAACTACAGCCAGGTAAATGTCCTTAGTCTGACCACAGACAAAAATAAAAAACAGATCATTTAAGTATAACTCACTAGAGGCGATTCTGATGGTTACTAAAAGAATGTGGCCTGGGTATGTGGCTCTGTGATCTAACCCCATCCACAGAAAGAACACAGAACACCTAAAGCAGTCATCTACTAAAAGTGGACCACCTGCATCAACAATCAGCTGGGGTCCTTGCTAAACCGCTGACTTCTAGCTTTCAGTATCTGAAAAAAATGTTCAAACAAACCTTAAACTAGTATTTCTCCCTTACGAAGGAAAAAAAGTCTTATTCAAATAAAAGCAGAGAACAACCTCAAGAAACAGGATTATCATGAAGAAAACTTCTAAACTTCACAGACTTTAAAGAATTATTTTAGGCCGGGCGCAATGGCTCAAGCCTATAATCCAGCACTTTGGGAGGCCGAGACGGGCGGATCACGAGGTCAGGAGATCGAGACCGTCCTGGCTAACACGGTGAAACCCCGTCTCTACTAAAAAACACAAAGGGCGAGGTGGCGGGCGCCTGTAGTCCCAGCTACTCGGGAGGCTGAGGCAGGAGAATGGCATAAACCCAGGAGGCGGAGCTTGCAGTGAGCTGAGATCCGGCCACTGCTCTCCAGCCTGGGCGACAGAGCAAGACTCCGTCTCAAAAAAAAAAAAAAAAAAAAAGAATTATTTTATTCAATGGAGACATGTTAGGTCTAAGGATTGGAACACTGAATATTCTGAAGATGTTCAATTCACATTTCCCTTTTTAATTGGAATGGTTCTAGTGTTTAACCATTCATTAAGTATGATACAGGCTACTGCCTTCTGACATTCATTCATTCATTCATTCATTTATTTGAGACGGAGTCTTGCTCTGTCGCCCAGGCTGGAGTGCAGTGGCGTGATCTCGGCTCACTGCAACCTCCGCCTCCTGGGTTCAAGCGATTCTCCTGCCTCAGCCTCTCGAGTAGCTGGGACTACAGGCGGCTGCCACCATCCCCGGCTAAGTTTTTTTTTTTTTTTGTATTTTTAGTAGAGACAATGTTTCACCACGATGGTCAGGCTGGTCTCAAATTCCTGACCTCAGGTGATCCGCCGGCCTTGGCCTCCCAGAGTGCTGGGATTACAGGCGTGAGCCACTGCGCCCGGCTCCTTTTCTTTCTTTTTCTTTTCTTTTTTTTTTTTTTGGTTGTTGTTGAGACAGAGTCTTGCTCTGTCACCCAGGCTGGAGTGCAGGGGCGCGATCTCGGCTCACTGCAACCTCCGCCTCCCGGGTTCAAGCGATTCTCCTGCCTCAGCCTCCCGAGTAGCTGGGACTACAGGCGCCTGCCACCATGCCTGGCTAAGTTTTTTTTTTTTGTATTTTTAGTAGAGACAATGTTTCACCACATTGGCCAGGCTGGTCTTGAACTCCTGACCTCAGGTGATCCAACCGCCTTGGCCTCCCAAAGTGCTGGGATTATAGGCATGAGCCACCATGCCCAGCCCTGAAATTTATTATGTAAGAAACTATTCTATTCCTAAAAATGTAAAATCACTAAATGGTGTGAATTCTCCATTTTCAAATCATTTTTTGAGATGGGCATATAGCTGCTCACCTCTGATATGATTATATAACTTCCTAATGCTAAACCTTGGTCTCAATACATTGTTCCTCTAAAATGCCACTGGATGAGCTGGGCATGGTGCCTCACGTCTGTAATCCTAGCACTCTGCCAGGCCAAGGTGGGAGGATCACCTGAGGTCAGGAGTTCAAGACCAGCTTGGGCAACATAGGGAGACCCCATCTCTACAAAAATTTTATAAAATTAGTTGGGTATGGTGGCATAAGCCTGCAGTCCTAGCTGCTTAGGAGGTTGTGGAGGGAGCACTGCCTGAGCCCAGGCGTTCGTTACAGTGAGCTATGGCACAGCAAGATCCTGTCTCTTAAAAAACTTTTTAAATGGCACTGGATTATTAAAATTGTATATAGTATTTTCTTTTTACTTCTAATTTCACAAGCAAGCAAGATCTGTAGTGTGTGTGTGTGTGCTACCTTTGTTGGACTCTGGTTTCACAGTTATGCTAACTTTTTAATACGCGCTGGAACATTTTCCAGTTTTTAAAGTCTAGAACACTTCATATGGCACTGAAGTTCCCTGTTTCAGGTGTTTTTTGTTTTGCTGTTGTTGTTGTTTTTCTTTTTCTCTAAGAGAGAAGGTCTCATTCTGTAACCCAGGCTAGAGTGCAGTGGTGCAATCATAGCTTCCTACAGCCTCAAACTCCTGGGCTCAAGTGATCCTCCTACCTTAGCCTCCTGAGGAGCTGGGACTGACTACAGGTGTGCACCACCACATTTGGCTGATTTTTTATTTTATTTTTTAGAGACGAGTCTTGCTATGTTGCCCAGGCTGGTCCTGAGCTCTTGGCCTCGAGAGATTCTGCTGCCTCAACCTCCCAAGGAGCTAAGACTTGGGAGCAAGCCACCACGCCCTGCTCAGGTAATTTCCTAAACCAGACACTCTTAAATATGCAAAACATTAGTAACTTCAAATGTTTTGTTGTAACATTGATTATTTTATCCATTATTAAATAACTGTCTCCAATTCTGTGTTCAATGCTTTCTAGCTTTGATGGTTAAAAATTTAAAACCTTTTTAAACTATAATATACAAATTATGCTTTAAAATGTGCTGATTCCTAAACAAAGCAAGCTTGAATTTATCATGGTTGCCAAAGGAGTTTTCCAGAAATTTTACAGCTCAAACCAAACTATACTGAGACAATAATATATCACTGTAAAATACAGTATTATCCATGTCTCAACGATAGTCTCAATAGCATTAAAAGTGCAGCTATATTAAAAACAAAACGTGTGTTTTAATATTACTCATTTATGGCTATGTTTCTTTTTTCAACTAGATTTTAGTTCACCACAGTTACAAACATGAAGCCCTTGCACTGTACTGTTAAGTTCCATGATTGCTTATTGATCAATAATTACCATTCATTTTATTTCTGGTATATATTACTCCCAGATCTGCTGGAATGGAGTCAAAGCCACTGCTTCCAATGATATAAACCCCTTTGTCTGCAGCTTTCTCATGATACTTCAATTGCATTAGTTCCAGAAACTAAAAAATCCAGGATAAGAATTTTAATTAGAGTTATGCAGAAAGACGTAGACCAGTATTAAATAATTTATCTTTAAAAACACAGCAATCAAACTTTGAAAATGCTAACCAGTGTGGCTCTGCAGCAAAATATTAACTGTCAAAATATTTTTTCACTTATTCAGAAAATACAGCACCTACTGTGTACCAGATGGCATGGAAGATATGCTCACCTGACTTTATGACACTTAATTTTTTTAGAATGACTTTTAAATATAAAAGTAATGCCTATTATAAAAATTAAATAAAACATAAAAAATAGAAAGCAAAAAAAAATTACCCCAAACAGCATTACCCAGATGAACATCGTCACAGACACAGAGCTCTGCACACGTACAGACAGACAGCAGGAAAGGAGATGACGGCAGAGGGCACAGGGGAATAATGTCCGCTCTGCTCTTCCGCCTGTTTTTAGAAATTGCTCTTTAAAAGCAAAGTAAGATTTACAGAAAAATGGAATAGGAGAGAGTTCCCAAGTACCCTGCAGGCCAGTTTTCTCTATTTTTAACATCTTTTACATGAACGGTTGTTACAGTTAATGAACCAATACTGACATATGATTTAATTCACTAAAGTTCACAGTTCATTCTGATTCCCTTAGTTTTTACTGAACCCCTTTTTCTGCTCCAGGATCCCATCCAGGATTACAGTCGGTTGTGATGTTTCCTTCAGCTTCTTTTGGCTGCGACAGTTTCCCACACCTTCCTTGTCTCTGATAACCTTGATGGTTTTGAGGAGTACTGGTCAGGCATTTTGTAGAGTGCCCGCTACTGGAATTTGTCTCATGTTTTTCTCATTATTAAACTGGGGTTATGGGTTTTGGAAAGAGACCACAGGGGTAAAGTGCTATTCATTTCATATCATATCATATCATATCATATCAGGACTACGCACTGTCAACATGATTTACCAGGGTTAATGCTGACTTGAACACCTGGTCGAGGCAGTGTTCTTCAGGTTTCTCCACTGTCAATTTATGCTCCCTCTCCCAGAAGGTGACACACATACACAATCACACCTGTTCAGGCACATACACAGACACAAACACACACCACATACACACACACTCATTCATGCACATACACAAACACGAACACAATCACACACACATTTGCTCATGCACAAACACATGTTAACAGTCACACTAACACAGTTACACTCACACATACACACACATTAACACACTCAGTCACACACACAGCTGCTTGCACATCAATGTGGAGAAGCTACATAAATTATTTGGAATTCTTCCACACAGAAGATTTGTCTCTTCTCATACCCTGCCCTTTTTGTTTTGTTTTGTTTTGTTTTGAGACGGAGTCTCGCACTGTTGCCTGGGCTGGAGTGCAATGGCGCAATCTCGGCTCACTGCAGCCTCCACCTCCCAGGTTCAAGCGATTCTGCTGCCTCAGCTTCCCAAGTAGCTGGGATTATAGGCACCTGCCACCACACCCAGCTAATTTTGCATTTTTAGTGGAAACAGGGTTTCTCCATGTTGGTCAGGCTGGTCTCAAACTCCTGACCTCAGGTGATCCACCTGCTTCGGCCTCCCAAAGTGCTGAGATTACATCCCCTGCCCATTTAAAAAATAGTCTTTATCACTGACTTGTAAAAATTCTTTATATATTCTGGGTTTTTTTGTTTTTTTTGTTTGAGACGGAGTCCCGCTCTGTCGCCAGGCTGGAGTGCAGTAGCATGATCTTGGCTCACTGCAACCTCTGCCTCCCAGGTTGAAGTGATTCTCTTGCCTCAGCCTCCCGAGTAGCTGGGACTACAGGTGTGCGTCACCATGCCCAGATAATTTTTGTATTTTTAGTAGAGATGGGGTTTCACCATGTTGGCCAGGATGGTCTCGATCTCTTGACCTCGTGATCTGCCTGCCTCGGCCTCCCAAAGCGCTGGGATTACAGGCGTGAGCCACCGAGTCCGGCCCTCTGGTTCTTTATTAGGTTTCTTGTTGTTGTTTTGAGACAGGATCTCACTCTGTTGCCCAGGGTGGAGTGCAGTGGCTCAATCTTGCCTCACTGCAGCCTCCACCTCCTGGGTTCAAGTGATTCTCATGCCTCAGCCTCTGAGTAGCTGGGATTGCAGACATTCACCACCAAACCTGGCTGATTTTTGTATTTTTAGTAGAGAAGGGGTTTCGCCATGTTGGCCAGGCTGGCCTCAAACTCCTGGCCTCAAGCGATCCACCCACTTTGGCTTCCCAGAGTGCTGGGATTACAGGCATGAGTCAACGTGCCCAACCCCTTATCAGGTTTTGATGTTATGGCTGGGCACAGTGGCTCATACCTGTAATCCCAGCATTCTGGGAGGCCGATGCGGGTGGATCACTTGAGGCCAGGAGTTCGAGACCAGCCTGGCCAACAAGGTGAAACCCTGTCTCTACTAAAAATACAAAAATTAGGTGTGGTGGTGTGCACCTGTACCCCCAGCTACTCAGGAGGGTGAGGCGGGAGAATTGCTTGAACCCAGGTGGCAGAGGTTACAGTGAGCCAAGATCGTACCACTGCACTCCAGCCTGGGCGACAGAGAGAGAACCTGTATCCAAAAAAAAAAAGAAAAAAGAAAAAACCCAAGAAATTTGATACTACTTTTATGATAGTTTATAGATGACTTAAAAGGTTTTCACCATTTTCTATGCTCTGGGTTATTTTAAATAACACAGGAATTGCTTTTGCTTTTGTTTTGTGTTTTTGAAGACAGGGTCTCACTACGTTGCCCAGGCTGGAGTGCAGTGGCGTGATCATAGCTCACTGCAGTCTTGACCTCCCAGGCTCAAGTGATCTTCCTGTCTCAGTCTCCTGAGTAGGTGGGACCACAGGTGTGTGCCACCAACTCCTGGCTAATTTTTTAACTCACGGGCTCAAGTCATCCTCCCAAAGTGCTCCCAAAGTGCTGGGAGAACAGGCGTGCACCCCCTCACCTGGCCTTTTTCAAAGTGCTGGGAGAACAGGCGTGCGCCCCCTCACCTTGCCTTTTTCAAAGTGCTAGGATAACAGGTGTGCGCCCCCTCATCTGGCCTTTTTTTTTTTTTTTTTTAAATTTGTTTCCTCCTCCTTCTTCAATCAATTTTGGTAATTTACACTTTCTCAGTATTTTCCAGTATTTTACCAATTGATAACTGCAAATACATATTAATATCATATTTGCACACTGATGATGATAATCAGTAGTTACTAGAGAGACACATGAGGTTACCATTTTAAAGGCTGAAGAGCTTAATACCTGTTAACACATAACTTCCTGTGGTCAGGCAAACCTCAATTGAAGACCTAGTTCTTCTACTTACTAGGTGCATTACTGAGCCAGTTATTTAAGCTTCCTCAGCTTTAATTTCCTCATCTATAAAAAATGGAAGAAGATAACTACTCTATAGGTATTTTTTAAAGTTACATAAAACACTTAGTACAATGTTGGGCATATGGTAAGCATTCAATAAATGTGAACATTTAAAATCTTTAGGTTGATTTTATACTAGTGAACTTTACCTTTATTTTTATGTAATGTTATAAAGGTAACTGATTTTTTTTTTTTTTTTTTTTTGAGGCAGAGTCTCGCTCTGTCGCCCAGGCTGGACTGCAGTGGCGTGGTCTCGGCTCACTGCAAGCTCCGCCTCCCAGGTTCACGCCATTCTCCTGCCTCAGCCTCCCAAGTAGCTGGGACTAGAGGTACCAGCCACCATGCCCGGCTAATTTTTTGTATTTTTAGTAGACATGGGGTTTCACTGTGTTAGCCAGGATGGTCTCGATCTCCTGACCTCATGATCTGCCCGCCTCGGCCTCCCAAAGTGCTGGGATTGCAGGCGTGAGCCACCATGCCCGGTCTAAAGGTACCTGGTTTTTAAAAGGGAATTCAAAATTAAAACCTTAGAGAAGTGAGATTCTAAGTGTTATGTACAGTCCGCTATTTTAATTGATTCAGTTTAAAGCATGAAGTAGCTATCATAAACACAGACCTAAAAGAAATGATGTTGTAGAGAGGAAAAAAATTCAAGAAAACTGAAGCTAAGACCTTACCATCGGTGCTCTCCTTTGAGCTATCAATGGAATACCATACGCATACCATCTCTGAATGCTAGAAAGGAGTTGTCGGCTTCTCAGTATGTCTGCAAAATTGCACTAAATATTTCCACTTCATGAAACAGAAATGTATGTGTTAATTCTACGTTGTTTCCTTTTCATTTTATATACCTGAGGTTCTCCACTGATGTCGATACAACTGGCTCCATTTTCAATACACGCTTTTATTACAGGTTCTCCATAAAATCGATACTAGGGAAATAAGAAGAAAGAGGTTTATTCTTGCTTAACAAGTTTAACTGAATAAAATGCCATCTAATCCTGGAAGTAAACGGTCCTAGTTATCAAGAAATCATCTGCTAATAAAATAGCCTAAAGATAAATTGAAAAGTGGGCAGGCACGGTGGCTCACACCTGTAATCCCAGAACTTTGGGTAGGCCGAGGCAGGCGGATCACTTGAGGTCAGGAGTTTGAGATCAGCCTGGCCAACATGGTGAAATCCCATCTCGACTAAAAATACAAAAATTAGCCAGGCATGATGGTGCACACATGTAATCCCAGCTACTTGGGAGGCTGAGGCAGGAGAATGATTTGAGCCTTGGAGGTGGAGATTACAGTGAGCCAAGATCGCGCCACTGCACTCCAGCCTGGGCAACAGAGTGAGACTCTGTCTCAAAAACAAAAAGATAAATTGAGAAAATAAGATAACTACATAAAAATACCTCGCACAGTGTGAATAAATAAAGGCATGATGGAATTACAGAGGAATGTATGCTTACCTCTACCTGAAGACAAAAGGGAATATTTCATACAAGTGATTCCCTTGAGTTGAACCCTAAAGAAAAAATAAAAATTTTCCAGGAAAAAGAAAAATCCAGATATAGGAAAAAGTAAATGCAGAGGTGAAGAAAGAGGAGTTGTTCCTGTTACTTGAAGCAGGAATCAAATACACTGGAGTAGGAAGTGGAAAGAGATTAGTCTGAAAAGGCAGGCTACGGCCACATCAGGAAGGACACCATGTGCTATGCTAACAAGTTTCAACTTTATCCTTTCTAGTTTACTCGGCTTTCCTGGAGAATTTTAAACAGGACTGTGGTATAAGACTTACAGCACAGATGATATACTAAAGATGAGACATACAATACTAAAAAGGCGGAAATGACTGGATTTCCAGACTAGCTGGGCTGGACATGGGGGCCAAGAACCCGTGGTACCACTGGCCAAAATTAAAAACAAACAGGAAGAAGAGAGTATGCAAAGGATAAGTTTGATACTGAACAGAGCAGATATTCTGAGCCTATATGATATTAGATTTCCCATATTATCTGTTACTCAAACTCAAAGAATTAAAATAAAATTTTCATACGTAAAAGCTAATACATCAGAATTCAGTCCCATTTCCAAAGAAGCATGACAAATCTTTTCCTTTGTGAAGAAGTAGATTAGAAGCACAAACTCCTCTGCTTTATTCATTCCTGGCAGCAAAAGATACAGGAAGGAAATCGTTTCTTTCTTCCAGCCTTCGAGAAACAAGGGACACAAGGATAGGGCAATGCAACAACTGACCTTTACAAACAGGCCAGATGGGCTGTCCTCTTACCTAACTCCAAGACCTCACGCCTCTTACTAAGAATGGCGGATAACACTGGAATTATAGGACTGGGAGAAGTGTGTGAAATTTGAGTTCCTACCCTTCCATTAACCACATGAAATGAATGAAGAACTTTACTTCTCAGGCAGTATGGTATCATGGAACAAAGGATTTCAAGACAGTAAGACCCAAGTTCACACCTGGAATCCATCACCTACTAACTATATGAATTTATTCATAAATCACTTAAACTGCCCAACAAATGAATAAAATACACACTTTAAACATATTTAAATAGAACTAAAGTTGAGATTAAAACAGAACTTGAAGCTCCATACTCTTTCTGCACGCCGTGGATTATCCTGGTTAATCCTTAGGGTCTGCACACATCCATTTTAAAACTCATTTGGAGCTTTCTCGGCCTGTCTCTGGATATTTCACTCCCAAATTTCTCAAGTTGGCCATGAGTCCACCTGCTTTAGAATCACCTGGGTCGCGTGCTGGTCACAGTCCCACTCCAGACCCCCAGAATCAGGCTGTCTGAGGTAGACTCCAGTAACCTGCATTTTAAATAAGCCTCACAGGTGACTCTTGTGTACTTCAAAGATGGAGAATCACTGACTTGGACATTCTCCCAGGAAATCTCACCTACTCTCCCAACTTCAATCACATCTGTGCTGTGACCTCCAACCTCTACGTCTAGAGTTGCTCAATGATAGGGTTTCCCTCTCTGTGTTTTTTGTTAGAAAGGTCAGGACCAGTGAGAGCACAGGACATGTGGCGTGAGTCACACATAAAACCAAGTTCACTTTGCCTACATTTTCCTTTTATTTTCTCTTCACTCTGATTTTCTCACTTACTTATAAAACATCATATACAAACAATGTATTATTTGTATTTTCTGTCTTGATGCAAGGTATCTGGCAGACACCTCAATTTCAACAAGTCTAAAACTGAATTCATCATCTCTCTCTCTCTAAACCTATTCTCCTCCTCCACTTTCTAGCACATGCTTCAGTGTGTAGCCTCTAGGCCGGGTGTGGCAGCTCAAACCTGTATCTCAGCACTTTGGGAGGCTGAGGCAGAAGGATCGCTTTGAGACTCTGTCTCTCTAAGAAAAAAAATGTGTGTGTGTGTGTGTGTGTGTATAAAATACGATGCTGAGGACTATATATATGCCATTTATGTATATTATAGATATATATATCTATAAATACATAATATTATATAATATATATCTATATCTACATGTAATATAGATATATAATATATACAAGGACTATATATATATAGTTTATATATATATATGGCATATATATAAACACACGGCCAGGCACAGTGGCTCACGTCTGTAATCCCAACACTTTGGGAGGCCAAGGCGAGTCAATCACTTGAGCTCAGGAGCCAGAGACCAGCCTGGGCCACAGGGCAAAACCCTGTCTCTACAAAAATATAAAAAGTAGACAGATGTGATGGCCCAAGCCTATAGTCCCAGCTACTTGCAAGGCTGAGGCGGGAAGATCACTTGAGCCCAGGAGGTTGACACAGCAGTGAGCTGTGTTCATGCCACTGTACTCCAGCCTGGGCAACAAAGTGAGACCCCCATCTCAAAAAAATAAAAATAAAAAACCAAGTATAGCCTCTAGTTCAGGCTGCCTGGGTCCCACTTCTAACATCTTTCTGAGGTGCTCAAATGAGGAAAGTCTCTGAGACAAAACTGTGCAAACAGCTGAACAGCAGAGTGGTCTAGAATGTGGGCTTTAAAGTCAGGCCAGACTCACATCCAGGCTCTGCAGCCACCAGCTGTGTGACCCTGGGCAAGTCACTTTACCTCTCTAAGCACCAACCTCTTCAATCAAAGAATGGTGATGAATAACAACACCCACTTCCCTGGGTAGCTGTGAGGATGAAATAAGAGAATACAAAGAGCTTGGCGCAGGGCTAGGCACATGGCACTCAGATGTCTTCTTTTTTGTTATTATCAGTGGCATTACTCCCCACATAATTCTCAGGTTAAAACCTGGAAGCAGGCTGGGTCATGCCTGTTAATCCCAGCACTTTGGGAGGCCGAGGCAGGTGGATCACCTGAGGTCAGGAGTTCAAGACCAGCCTGGCCAATCTGGTGAAACCCTGACTCTACTAAAAATACAAAAATTAGTTGGGCATGGTGGCATGAGCCTGTAGTTCCAGCTACTCAGAAGGCTGAGACAGGAGAATTGCTTGAACCCGGGAGGTGGAGGTTGCAGTGAGCCGAGATTACGCCACTGCACTCCCGCCTGGGTGACAAAGCAACACCCATCTCAAAAAAAGAAATCTGGAAGCAGTCTTTCACGCTACCTATGCTGGAAGTCACCAAGTTTTATCAATTCAGTCTCCTAAAAATATCTCCAATCAGTCTCCTCTCCCCTACACAATTATATCTTAGTTCAGACCCCGTCAACACTTATCTAATTTATGACAAATAGGCCCTGACTGGTTACACTGCAGCCAGCTAGCCCCATCTCCAAATACATAACAAATTGTTATTCTAAAATGAAAATCTGATGTCACCTTTCCTCCTGCCTCACCCCTGTAACATATCCACTCTTAAAACCTGATACACTGGATTAAGAAAATGTGGCACATAAACACCATGGAATACTATACAGCCATAAAAAAGGATGAGTTCACATCCTTTGCAGGGACATGGATGAAGCTGGAAACCATCATTCTGAGCAAACTATCACAAAGACAGAAAACCAAACACTGCACATTCTCACTCATAGGTGGCAACTGAACAATGAGAATACATGGACACAGGGTGGGGAACATCACACACCAGGGCCTGTCGTGGGGTTGGGGGTGGGGGTAGAGATAGCACTGGAGGAAATACCTTATGTAAGTGACAGGTTGATGGGTGCAGCAGGCCAGCATGGCACATGTATACCTATGTAACGAGCCTGCATGTTGTACACATGTACCCTAGAACTTAAAGTATAATAAAAATAACAAAAACAAAAACAACCTCTACAATATATAGTACAAAGTCCTCAGCATCATATCATACCACAGTCCCTTAATTCTCATCTTCCAGCAGTTCTAAATTCCATGTAATTCCCCAAGCCATGCTGCTTCTTCACACCCAGTGTGCTTGCTTCCACTACCTGGAGCATCCTCCCTCCATTCTGCCAGGCCAGCTCCCAGCTCCTCCAGGCTCTGCCTTACAGCCACAGGCTCACTCTCAGTCTGCCCATTCCTTACTTTTACTGCATTTTGTCACATCTGGCCCACTTCTTTGAGTAATCTGGAGTTGAGACTTCTCACTTCCTCCTATTTTATGAACTTGCTAGATTTTTCTCCACTTCGTACCCTGTGCCTGTCTGAGATAGGTGAACATAGTCAGAGCAGCAATCCTTCATCTCGGGGAGATACTTCTCCTGTGAGGCCAATTAGCTTAGAGGTCAGAACTGCAATCCTGCTCTCCATGCTCCATCTTCTTCTGTTTTTTTTTGTTGTTGTTGTTGTTGTTTTTGTTGTTTTTTTTTGAGCCGGAGTTTCATTCCTGTTGCCCAGGCTGGAGTACAATGGCATAATCTCGGCTCACTGTAACTTCCGCCTCCTAGGTTCAAGTGATTCTCTTGCCTCAGCCTCCCGAGTAGCCAGGATCATAGGCACAAACCACCATGTCCAGCTACTTTTTTGTATTTTTAGTAGAGACAGGGTTTCACTATGTTGGCCAGGCTGGTCTCGAACTCCTGACCTCAAGTGATCTGCCTGCCTCGGCCTCCCAAAGTGCTGGGATTCCAGGTGTGAGCCACCGTGCCCGGCCCTCAAAGCTCCATCTTCTAACCCAGTGGTCTCCCAAGTAGTCTTCCCCCAAGGGAAGCACAGAATGATCCACTGAGGGTGGAAGTAAATATTAGAACTTTCATTCACGTTAATGTTTACAAAAGCACAAAGAAAAACATGACGTTCTATTAACAGTTACCATATGGACTGACTACGAGACATTCCCTGGGCCACGTTAAGTGGTCATGTGTTGAAGACAGGACACAGCAGGTAACCCGAGGGGTTGTGGGAGAGTTTCCATCACACAAAGGGGGCCTCAGCACCCCTCTTCATTTGGTCATTTTCACTTTACTGCAACCTAATGCCTGAATGAGGATATTGAGGTTCTAAAGCTTGAACACTGCAGCCTGAGGCATTTAGAGTGGGGAGGATAAAGACGCAATGGAGGAGACTAGGACTTCAAGGGTGAAGCTGGCGGACAGGAGGAAAACTACGAGAAGATGACAATGCAGAAGCCAAGCAAAGAAAGGAGAAAGTGGTCAGCTGGATCAATGCCGAAAGCTTTCAGATGAGGACTGGATTTGACAGGATGGGACTTTAGCAGAGTACTTTCATTGGAGGAGGGAGGAAAACAAAAGCCCAACAGGAGTCATTTGAGGAGGAGGTGAAGAAGCAGAGATAGTGAGTCATGAGAATTCTTTCAAGGAGGTTGCTAAAAGGGGGGCACAAAAAATAGAGTAGTTGGAAGGGTATGTGGAATCAAGCAGCTTTTCTTTAAAGATGGGAGATAGCACATACGTAAATGCTGATGGAAATAATCCAGTAAAGAGGAGAAATCTGAGAAAAAGATAATGTGTAACTGTAAACATAAAGTGTTGTGGGAAGTCAGGGACCCCGAACGGAGGGACCGGCTGAAGCCGTGGTAGAAGAACATAAACGGTGAAGATTTCATGGACATTTATTAGTTCCCCAAATTAATACTTTTATAATTCTTATGCCTGTCTTTACTGTAATCTCTGAACATAAATCATGAAGATTTCATGGACATTTATCACTTCCCGAATCAATACTCTTACAATTTCCTATGCCGGTCTTTAATCTCTTAATCCCGTCATCTTCCTAAGCTGAGGATGTATGTTGCCTCAGGGCTCTGTGATGATTGTGTTATCTGTACAAATTGTTTGTAAAACATGTGTGTTTGAACAATATGAAATCTGGGCATCCTAAAAAAGGAACAGGATAACGGTGATTTTCAGGGAACAAGGGAGATAACCGTAAGGTCTGACTGCCTGAGGGGCCGGGCAGAACAGAGTCATATTTCTCTTCTTGCAGAAAGCGAATAGGAGAAATATCACTGAATTATTTTCCCAGCAAAGAATAACCCTGGGAAGGGAATGTATTCCCAGGGGGAGGTCTCGAAAATAGCCGCTCTGGGAGTGTCTGTCTTATGCAGTTGAAGATAAGGGATGAAATACACCCTGGTCTCCTGCAGCGCTCTCAGGCTTGCTAGGATTAGGAAATTCCAGTCTGGCAAATTCTAGTCAGACCGGTTGTCTGCTCTCGAGCCCTGTTTCCTGTTAAGATGGTTATCAACGATAATGCGTGCCCAGAGGGACATGGAACCTTATCAGTAATTCTAATTTTACCCTGGCCTTGTGATCTTGCTCTGCCATTTGCCTTGTAATATTCTATTGCCTTTTGAAACATGTGATCTCTATGACCCACTCCCTATTCGTACACTCCCTCCCCTTTTGAAATCCCTAATAAAAACTTGCTGGTTTTGCAGCTCAAGGGGCATCACGGAACCTGCTGACACGTTATGTCACCCCTAGAGGCCCAGCTGTAAAATTTCTCACTCTGTATTCTTTCTCTTTATTTCTCAGACCGGCTGACACTTAGGAAAAATAGAAAAGAATCTATGTTGAAACACTGGGAGCTGGTTCCCCCGATATCTGGCACTCAGCGTGTTTTCTTTTTCCCAAGCGCATGTGGGAACCTGATTCCCTTTGGTAGGTGCAGAGAAACATCATCAGTTCGGTCCACAGAAACGCTTGTTCTGCTCCCTGACGACTGGTGAGTCTGTCTGTGTATTGTCCAGGTTAACTATGGGTCACGTGGAGTCTAAACATTACACTTATCTCTTCTATATTAAGCTCCGGTTAAAACAGAAAAGGGTTCGAATGCCCATGGAAAATATGGTCACTCTATTCAGGGCAGTAGAAACATACTGTCTTTGGTTTCCTGAAAAAGGAAACTTAGATGTACACTTGTTAAAACAGGGTGGTGTCCGAGTAACCATGGAAAATATTTTCCTGAAAAAGGAACCTCAGATGTAGAACTAGGGGATCGTGTTGGTGCAACATTCCAGGAACTGGTCTTGACAGGGAATTATGTTCCTGTCACTGTTTAGGGTGATTGGGCCTTGGTACGTGCCGTCCTAATGACATACCAATTCTGTGACCCCCTGCAGTTACCAGTTTTCTGAATCTGATGACCCTCCACCTCTTCCTCAACCTTCCTTTCCCACACGGCCTTTGTTATCTGATCAGCCGCTCCCTTCGCCTACTCCTCCCCCACCTAACGATACTGAGAATTCAATATCTAACTCCAGTGACTTTGGTTTAATGTCACCCCCTGGTGATCTCGTTTCTTTTCACGAGGAGCCGGTACTTGTAGCACCCACAGCTCTGACTCAGATAGCCCAGGACCACATATATGCTAATTCTTCTCTCTTCAAACCTCTGGAGTCAGCTAATGGTTCCAGGACCAAACTACAATTTACCTATAATTCTGCAGGCCCTCCCACATCCATTGTGGCCCCTCACCCTCCAGTCATTTCAGTTCCTCAACCGGTCACTTTGCCATCCACTCAGCCAGCTTCTCTATACCCTTTTTCACACATGGACACCAGTAATCACCAGTATACTTCTGCTCCTTCTGCTCCCCCAATGCCCCTTCCTCACACTCTCATACTGGTCTGACCCCCTCACCCTCAGTTTCCCTTACCTACACATGGTTTTCCTGTCACTTCTATGCTAACTCCATCTCGGATACCTACTCTTAAAACTTCAATGCGGCCGGGCGCGGTGGCTCAAGCCTGTAATCCCAGCACTTTGGGAGGCCGAGACAGGCGGATCACGAGGTCAGGAGGTCGAGACCATCCTGGCTAACATGGTGAAACCCCGTCTCTACTAAAAAATACAAAAAATTAGCCGGGCATGGTGGCGGGCGCCTGTAGTCCCAGCTACTCGGGAGGCTGAGGCAGGAGAATGGCGTGAACCCGAGAGGCGGAGCTTGCAGTGAGCTGAGATCCGGCCACTGCACTCCAGCCGGGGCAACAGAGCGAGACTCCGTCTCAAAAAAAAAAAAAAAAAAAACTTGAATGCAACGCTTACTATGCCAAAACAAAACAAAACAAAAGTGGATTAGATGTGTGGGCTTATCTGGTCACGCTAGAACCTCCTAACACCCAAGGGGTACAAATGCGTCATTATGTACCTCTCAATCTTACCTTTTTAAAAGAATTGAAGAGGCCGGGCGCGGTGGCTCAAGCCTGTAATCCCAGCACTTTGGGAGGCCAAGACGGGCGGATCACGAGGTCAGGAGATCGAGACCATCCTGGCTAATACGGTGAAACCCTGTCTCTACTTAAAAATACAAAAAACTAGCCGGGCGACGAGGCAGGCGCCTGTAGTCCCAGCTACTCGGGAGGCTGAGGCAGGAGAATGGCGTCAACCCGGGAGGCGGAGCTTGCAGTGAGCTGAGATCCGGCCACTGCACTCCAGCCTGGATGGCAGAGCAAGACTCCGTCTCAAACAAAAAAAATAAAAAAAATAAAAAAATAAAAGAATTGAAGGATGCTTGTACTCCGTACGGTCTTACTTCTCCTTATGTTAAAATGGTATTGCAAACTTTTTGTACTGAGGTCACTTTGCTTCCCTTACACAGGGACCTTTTGGCAAAAGCTGTTCTGACCCCATCTCAGCATTTACAATTCCGTACCTGGTGTGCAGAGGCGGCCTGTCTGCAGGCTCAGCTACATCGGACTAATGGCATTCTAGTTACTCAGGCTCAGCTCACAGGCTCTGACAGTTTCTCTGATACTTACGCCCAATTAGTCTTTGATGCTCTCACCACAAAACACGTAACAAAGGTGTGTGTGAGAGCTTGGGATAAATTATGAGCCCCCAGGCCAAGCTCCTGTTTCTTTTACTAGGGTTAAACAAGGTCACAATGAATTATACGCTGATTTTTTAGCCAAATTATGAGACGCTGTTGAAAAACCTGTCTCTGATGAGCACACTCAAGGTATTCTCCTTCCTATGTCAGCTTTTGAGAATGCGAACCACGAGTGTAAAACGGCCATGCGTTCCGTCCAACAACAAAATTTACCTGATCACAACATGTTGCCTGCATATATTAAAGCTTAAATCTGACACAACTGTTTGGATTGAGAAGTGGCCACTCTCTAAAGAAAAACTGGAGGCTTTGACTCAACTGGTTTCTTAACAGTTACAACTTGGAAATGTGGAACCTTCTCTTTCCCCCTGGAATGCTCCTGTGTTTGTACTAAAAAAGAAAAAAAGAAAATCAGGCAAGTGGCAGACGGTAACCAATTTAAGGGCCATTAAGGTTGTAATTAAACCAATGGGGGCCGTCCAACCCAGCATGCCTGCCCCTACTTTAATACCTAAACATTGGCCTCTCATAGTTATTGATCTTAAAGATTTTTTTAATATTACTTTACATAAATCAGATTGTGAAGCATTTGCCTTTACTGTACCATCTCTCAATAGTCAGGAGCCTGCAGGTCGTTGTCAATGGAAAGGACTTCCTCAGGGAAAGCTGAATAGCCCACCATCTGGCAGCTTTATGTTGGACAGGTGCTTTCACCAGCGTGAGCTCAATTTCCCCAGGCCTATATTCTTCATTATATTGATGATATCTTAATTGCTGCCCCCACTGATAAAGAATTAATAGACCGTTATCGAATTTTAAGCTGCCGTGTTACAGAGGCTGGATTATACATCGCTCAGGATAAAATTCAACAGACCACTCTTGTTCAATATTTAGGAACGGTGGTTGATAAACAACGTATTCAACCTCAAAAAGTTCAAATTAGGAGAAATTCTTTGAAAACTTTAAATGACTTCCAAAAACTTTGGGGTAACATTATTTAAGACCTACTTCAGGCATTCCAACATACGCGCTAACTTGTTTTCTATGCTGTGTGGAGATTCCAATCTCCACAGTCCCAGCACTTTGACCCCTGAGGCTTCACTAGAACTGGAATTCGTGGAGGGAAGAACCCAGACTGCCCAGTTACCTAGAGTACAGCCGTCTCGCCTTTTCAGCTTCTGGTTTTCGCTTCATTACACTCCCCTGCTGGGCTAATAGTTCAACATAATGATTTAGTAGAGTGGTGTTTTCTTCCTCATTCTGTGTCAAAAACTTTGTTTATCTGGACCAAATGGCTAGTCCAGTTGGACAAGCTCGGTGTAGAATAATTAAAATTTCCAGATTTCATCTGAATTTAATTACAGTCCCTTTAAATCAGCTCGAAGTTCAAGCCGTTTTTCAACATTCCATATTGTGGCAAATTCACTTGACTGATTTTATTGACGTTATTGACAATCATTATCCAACAAACAAATTGATTTTATAAAAATGACATCTTGGGTGGTCCCCTGATTGACCAAAGATCAGCCCATTCCTGAGGCTGTTACACTATTCACTGATGGCTCCAGTAATGGAAATGCTGGTTATGTGGGTCCTACAGACAAGCTTATTTCTACCCCTTATACCTCTGCTCAAAAGGAGAGTTAATTTCTGTAATCACTGCCTTACAGGATTTCCCCAAACCTTTAAATATTGTCTCTGATTCTGCTTAATGTGGGAAGGAGGACATGCTTTGTTTCACCAGGAGATCATCAGTCCACTTCCTGGGTGCCCACTGAGACTTAAACTTCGTGTGAATGAAACCACAGGGAAAAGACGTCCGTGTCAGAGCCCGCCCTCCGACCAGGTGAGATCTGTGCCAAGTCCTCAGAAGCAGGCACACCAAATCAAAATGGGTCTGGTTCAATCCTCCCTCATGGCAACAGAGACCCATCTAACTCACCCCACTTCTCCTAATTACCTTTCTTTTTCTCCTTACAAGCCTAAAAATCTCACCATTTCTATTAGCCTGAAAAGAACATCCCTCTGCTCTTCCCTTCCTCCTTCAGCACTCAATCCTGCTTACAACAGGTTTTACTTAATGACTCTCCTTCTTATACTTTGTGTCTCACCAGTTTCCTCTCACACTGATTTACCTGCTACACAAAATTATTCTTATTCGGCTTATGTGCTTTTCCCTCCACTTATTCAACCTCTCACCTGGATGGATGCTCCTGCAGAAATCTACACTAATGATAGTACGTGGATGCCTGGAGCTACAGATGACGGTTGCCCCACTCAACCAGGAGAAGAAGGCACTGCATTTAATGTTACCATGGGTCACAAATACCCCCTCAGTGCCTCGGACATGCACCTGGTTGTATCCATCTAGAAACTCAAGTCTGGGCTGCTTATCTTCCGGAGAGATCAGCTACAGAGGAACTGGGACATTCGGTCTCTGGCCTCTCCCTCTCTCCTTTAAGACAAATGAAAGGGAGAGTAAGGGAAGATACCCCATACTTTCAATATAAACCTGTAGGAAAACCATGTTCTAAACATTTTGAGGGCCCATCTAAAATTTTAATTTGGGAAGATTGTGTTAACTCACATGCAGTAATATTTAGACTCATATGGTTCAGTAATAGACTGGGCACCAAAGGGCTATTTAAAAAACAACTGCTCGTCTGGCGGAAAGGAATGCCTGGAGGCTACTTATTTTATTTCTTATTGGGAGAACGAGAATCATTGTTCTACTTTGCATAGGAGGTTCAGCTCATTCTTTCCCTTAAAATGGGAAGATAAAGGCATTATCCCCCCAGGCTTCATATGATATTCGCCATTCCAAGCCCAGAACTTTGGAAATTGGCTGTTGCCATGTCTGGACTGCGAGTATGGGAAGGGGAAACTCTTCTGTCTTTTGTCCCCACTATCATCCCCCTCCCTCCATATCAATGTGGATTCAGACATTCTGCTTTGCTTACCTCCAACCTGACTGTTCCAATACAGAGCTGTGTTAAGCCTCCTTACATGCTGTTAGTGGGAAATATCAGAATTTGGATGAACAAACTGCCCAATGCATTAATTGTCATTTATACACTTGCATTAACTCCCGTTTTGACTCCAAGAAAAGTATAATGTTGGTTCGAGCTCGAGAAGGAATCGGGATTCTGGTAACTTTGCCCAGACCTTTGGAATCTTCCTCCTCGATACGTTTCATTAACGAAGCGTTACAGCAAATTCTAAAAAGATCTAAGAGGTTTGTTTTCACTTTAATCGCTGTGAACATGGACCTAATTACAGTCACTGCACTGGCCACCACTGCTTGAATGGCGTTACGTCAATCGATTCAGACAGCTCATTTTGTTAATGACTGGCAAGCCAATTCCACCCAAATGTAGAATTCTCAACAAGGCACTGATCAAAAATTGGCTCATCAAATTAATAATTTAAGACAATCTGTTATATGGCTGGGAGATCGGGCAGTGAGTCTCGAACACCGCATGCAAATGCAGTGTGACTGGAATACCTCTGGAGCCCAGCTGTAAAATTTCTCTCTTTGTACTCTTTCTCTTTATTTCTCAGACCAGCCGACACTTACGGAAAATAGAAAAGAACCTATGTTGAAATATTGGGGGCTGGTTCCCCCGATAATAAAGTCTTTGAAAACTGTGTCCAATAGGAAGAGGACCAGTTTTTCCTTGGAACAAGAGGTACGGCAGACTTCAAAGCACAGGGTATGATGCAGATTGGCTGACAGGTAGGTAGGTAGATAGATCTGGTGGCAGGAAGATGAAGAAAGAAATTCTGTTATTAACCAGCTTCTATTTTCATAGTTAAAAAAAAAGAAAAATTTAAAAAATCAGATAAGAACAAGGAAAGAGAGATGGGATACTAAAAGTGCAAGGAAAACAAGGTTGTGAGCTACTTCGGAGAGCAGGAGAGAGAATTCCTGAGAATTCCTGAACAGAGCTGCTGGAGGTGCTGAGCACCACACGACATTTGTAAACACGTATTTGAAGTGTGATCAGTTCGCATGGGGACATATTTTTCTCCAGCCACACTGGGTTACTCACATTCAGGTGAAGAGAAGGCAAACAGAATAACCAGGGCTGGGATTTTTCCAGAGTACTGAGGAGAAAAAGGCAAGGGAGGTAGACGAGGGCATCCATTATAGAGTGGAGCAGTGGACCTCATGGATGGAATCTAAGCTAGTTAAGAATGAGATGAATCTAAATCCACAACATTTTTATTTAATAGCAATTCACAAACCCTTTTGCTCTCAATTAAATATTATCAATATTTTAGAAGTTTAATTTTTAAACATCTTGCCAACTATGATGGCTTCTTCAGAGGACTAAATGTCACCAACATTCACCTTGTTACACAGGCCAAAAGTCTGATGGCCTGTGACTTGATGACTTTTTCATATTCAGTACAAGCTGTTCTCCTTTGAAAATATACTCTGAACCTAACTACTTCTCAGCACCTCTACCACTATGACCCCAGGGCTTCTGTTTGGACCTTTCCATTGCTCATCTCTTGTTATCTATTTTTTCAATCAGAAGCCAAAGAACTTCAAATTTAAATCAGATGAAGCCCTTCCTTTCAACCATTCAACGCCTCTTGGTCACACTTGGAAGAAAAACCCACATCCTGACCAACGGCCTGTAAGATCCTACACGACCCAGCTCCTGGGTTTCCCGCTGATCCACTCTCCACCTCTCTGCCCTGCCCAGCCACACTGGCCGGTCATACTCTTCAGTCTTGCCAAGCACACTTGCATCTCAGGACCTTGTGCCTGCTCTCCCTGGAAAAGTCTCTCCTCAAAAGGTTCGTGCAATTTGCTCTCATTTCATTCAGATCTTGGTTCATATGTCAATTCCTCACAGAAACCTTCCCTGACCATCTATCTAAAAACACTGATATGCCAACACCTTTTCTCCTTTCTCAGCTTCACTTTTCTTCAAAGCACTTTTCATACAATCCTATTTTTCTGTCTTCCCCACAAGACTGTAATCTCCATGAGGAATTTTCTGTTTCAGTCACCATTGTGTTCCACGTGCCTGCAATAATGCATTTTACACATGGTAAGTATCAATAAATATTTATTCAATAAATGAGTCCTTTTTATTCTTTTTGTGCATTTAAAAATGTATTTACCCAGTAAGAATATAATTTATAAATACAAAATATACTAGGGATACACACTGAAGGGGCAGACAGTAAAAAGTAAAGAAAATTCTGATAATCACAGATGTAACCAATCAACAAGCCAGTACACATGCCCTAAGGATAGGGTCATACAGAGCCTGTCAATCCCTCTCAGGCGACTTTGGTAATCTCCATTTGCTCCTCGCAAGAAGAAAAAACTCCCCATATGGGGTTAAGGCCTTCAACCCACAATTCTGTCCTCTGCCCTTATGTTCCTCTGGAATATTTTGCTAGAAATGAATGGATTGTTTGTTCTGATACAAAGAAGGGTTGATTACTTACTGGTCCTACGCAATTGAGGACAACTGTTGCCTGTTTAGCCATTTCATCAAGTGAGGCTGGATTAGCGATATCACAAATGATGATTCCAACTTCAGACGACAGTGTTGGTCTTCCTAAAATAAGAAACAAATGAAGTAAAGAAAATTCCGGTAGAGGATTACACCTTCCTTGTCTTCTTTTTATAGTAATCAGTGACCAGCAAATTACTAAATACACTGATACACTGAAAGCTAGCTCTCCCGTTTAGACAAAAGATAAAACTGTTTTTAATCAGGTAATAAAAAAGGAAAAGGTTATGAGGAAAACCGAGTTAACAGTAAGTGTTACTAAAAACCTGACCTTTAAAAAAAAATCTAATAAAAGCGTTGTGTAAATAACAACTCTGTGTAACATGACAATTTCATGATTAAGTTTAAACGCTGAGCAGATAACTATCCAGACTTCCTCTCCAACAAGAAATTTATGTCATAAAAATAGTTTCTTGGCCAGGGGCAGCGGCTCAGCACTTTGGGAGGCCAAGGCGCAAGGACTTCTGGAGCTCAGGAATTCCAGACCAGCATGGGCAACATAGCAAGACCTTGTCTCTACTAAAAAAAAAAAAAAAAAAAAAGTTATCTGACATGGTGGCATACGCCTATAGTCCCGGCTACTCAGGAGGCTGAAGTGGCAGAATCACTTAGACACGGAGGTCGAGGCTGCAGCAAGCTGTGATCACGCCACTGCACTCCAGCCTGGGTGGCAGAATGACACCTTGTCTTTAAAAAAAATGAAGTTCCTCATCAACTACTAAACAATTACTATGTATGATTTAGTTGTAGGTGATGGACAGTCTTGGACTGACTGTTAACATCAAAACCATTAGGGCCGGGTGTGGTGGCTCACGCCTGTAATCCCAGCACTTTGGCAGGCTGAGATGGGCAGATCACGAGGTCAGGAGATCAAGACCATCCTGGCTAACACGGTGAAACCCCATCTCTACTAAAAATACAAAAAATTAGCCGGGCGTGGTGGCGGGTGCCTGTAGACCCAGCTACTCGGGAGGCTGAGGCAGGAGAATGGCAAAAAAACAAAAAAACAAAAAAATTAGAACTCTAAGGTGAAAAGCACACGCTACATAAACACACAGGCTCATAAGAAAATAATTGGAATTAACTGGCTCAACTAAGTGATGCAGGTTTCAATAGGTGAAGGTATATCCCCCACAATAAAACTGGATTTGGGCATTATATATGGTAATTGACTAGGCTGTACCAGTACGATCTTGCTGAGCCGGAAAAAGAAATGGAAGCATATATTTTAATAGTGAAATTACTCTCTTGGAAAAATAACGACCAAAAAGCTCTTTGGTCAGAATTACGTGTTGGTAGTGTCAGCATCAAAAGCTGTAGGAGAGTCCAGCCTACGTGGTGTCTTCTGTACATAACCACGAACAAAAGCACTCCAAGCAGGGCATTGTACGAAAGTAGATTAAACAGAAAGAATGTAGTATTTCCAGAACTCTAACGGGTGTCTGTGTAAAGGAAATCTACGGTGGGGAGTTAACAGCCAAATTTAAAGGCTACGGAGTCGTAAGTCAGATGTCTCCCCAGCCATGAAGGCAGCAGGATCCCTGTGTCTGTCTCCTCTCTGTCCCATCCTGCACCCCAGACTCGGGACAGGTCTCAGCAAGGACAAGGTCACTCAAGAAATATGTGCTACCCGAATGCTTAGACAATCAATAAATATATGCTACCTGAATGCTTAGAATAAGTAAGCGTCTAAACCAGAAATACACACTTTTTATTCTCTGAAGAGGAAGACTGCTGGAGTATTCTTATACACAAAAAAGAAACTAAAACAGAATAGCCACAAAGACACTGTCAATACAACTCTTTTTTTTTTTTTTTTTTTTTGAGACGGACTCTCGCTCTGTCACCCGGGCTGGAGTGCAGTGGCTGGATCTCAGCTCACTGCAAGCTCCGCCTCCCGGGTTTACGCCATTCTCCTGCCTCAGCCTCCCGAGCAGCTGGGACTACAGGCGCCGCCACCTCGCCCGGCTAGTTTTTTTGTATTTTTTAGTAGAGACGAGGTTTCACTGTGTTAGCCAGGATGGTCTCGATCTCCTGACCTCCTGATCCGCCCGTCTCGGCCTCCCAAAGTGCTGGGATTACAGGCTTGAGCCACCGAATACAACTCTTAAGTTTGCTCTCCCGCCCTCAAAACACGAGGCAAAGGGAGACTCCGATCTCCAAGAGACCAAAGTCCTCCCCTCCTCCGACCAAATATTAAGAAACCCGCAGACTCAACAGGTGCCCCTGCTGCCGGGCAGGATGAAGCAGAGAGACGGGCAACTCAAGTTCTTGACCATTTCGCCGGGGGAACTCCCCAAACTGAGGCAGAAATTCAAAAGCGGGAAACAGGAGGAAATATATGTGTGTGTGTGTGTGTGTGTGTGTGGATTCAGTGTGTATCCCTGGTGTGTATACACACACACACACATACACATAGTTAAGGAGGTGGAACAAAGCTATGGCAATACTTGAAACATCCCTCCCTCTCCTCTTCCTGTCCTCACGCAGGGCTCGGGGACACGCATCCCTGCGGAGAAACGCTCGTCTGGGGCGATGCGGGGTCCCCGGCCCAGCCACCGCGCAGCCCCGTCCCGCCCCTTTACCCAGCTTCAGGGCCGCCTTCTCCAGCACCCGCTGCAGCTTCTCCCGGGAGCGGCCCGCCACCGCCCAGGGCAGGCGGGAGCTCCGCTCCGGGTCCACCTGCTCCCGGGCCACCTCCTCGGTCACGAACTGGCCGGTGAAGCCAGAGGCGCCGAACACCACCAGCTGGAAAGGCCTCTGCTCGGTCGCCATGACGAGTCCACTGCGAGCCCAGGCCCGGGGCGCGCTCAGTCCACGGCGCCTGCGCCTCAGGCAGCGACCCCAGTACCCGGCGCAGCAACCGCCGCGTCGCCGCAGCCAGCGTGCCGCGCTCCCTTCACCCCGCGCGCGCCGCCGCCGCGCCAGGGCCGCGCCCAGGCCCACGCCGTCTGGCGCCGGAGCCGCAGAGCAGCTGCTTGCTCCGGGGACTTCGGACGCGGGGCTTCCTTGGGCGGTGGCTCTGGCTGCGAGTCCGCTTCCAAGCCTGGCAGGCGCCCACCGCGGCCCATAGTTTCGTCCTGCGGTTTTCTCCGCAAGGCTCTGGCCGCCCCGCGCAGCGCATCTTCCAGCCCTGCTGGAAGCTGGAGGCGGCAGCCGTTTTTTCTTGTTGCATGTGGGGGTGGCGCAAAGAGAGTGCGAGAAAACCTGCCGGTGGCCCACGCCAAGAACCTTTGAGCTTCTTTGCTTGCTTGCTTTTCTTCCTTTTTTTCCGTTTCTTTTCTCTTTTGTGTTTTTGAGACGATTCTCACTCTGTCGCCCAGGCTGCACTGCAGTGGCGCGATCTCCGCTCACTGCAACCTCCGCCTCCCGGGTTCAAGCAATTTTCTTGCCTCAGGCTCCTGAGTAGCTGGGATTACAGGCGAGCGCCCCCATGCCTGGCTAATTTTTGTGTTTTTACTAGAGATGGGGTTTCACCTTGTTGACCAGGCTGGTCTCAAACTCCTGACCTCAGGTGATCCGGCCACCTCGACCTCCCCAAGTGCTGGGATTACAGGCATGAGCCACTGCACCCAGCCCATTAGCGATTTTTAAAAACTCTCATTAAAATAGGAATAAATGGATGCTTTAAAAAATTATGAAATATATTAGTCTTGCCAAAAAGGTACAGCCAATAACAAATATGTACCCTCAACACAGCTTAAGAAAAATATTCCAGATAGTGAAGTTTCCAGGTATTCATTCCTGAATACATTTCCTTTCCTGTCCCGGAGGCGGCCACTTGCCTGAATGCAGTGTTTATTATTCCTATTCCTATCTTCCTGCTTGTTATATATGTATTTATAAATACAGTACTGTTTTGCATATTTTGAATATTTTGTAAATGTTAATCCTGCAACTTTCTTATTTGGTCATGATGTCGTGAACTTACTCCCAAATGATTCAGAATTTTAAAAAATGTCTGTGATACGTGTGTGGAGAGAGAGAGAAATATACCAAATTCTACAATGCTTTTGAACAATTTTGTATAGTGCTTTTGTACAATACGAAGAATGCTACAATAAAATTCTTGTACATTTTTCCTAAAGCACCTGTGCGAAAGTATATCGAATATATGTCAGGAATGAAAATGGTTGGTGCTAGAATATTCACATTTGAGTTATCTCATTGCTCTTGAAAGCACACACACTAATTTTCACTCTCAGCAGGATACCAGAATCCTCTTGCTTTACATCCTTGTCAGCACTTGGTATTCTCAAGCTTCATTCATGTCCATCTGGTGGGTATAAAGTAGTAAGCATTCAAGTATTTTACACACTTAACTATATACTAGGCACTAGGAATAAAGTACTGGGGATATGGCAACAAATAAAGCCCCTGCCCTCAAGAAGTTTACATTCTAGTGGAGTAAACGGTCACTACAAAATAATCTTACAGAGCCGGGTACAGTGGCACGCACTTTTGGTCCCAGCTACTTGGGAGGCTGAGGCAGGAGGATTGCTTGAACCTGGGAGCTGGAGGTTATAGTGAGCTACACTCCAGCCTGGGTGACAAAGTGAGACATTGTCTCTTAAAAGAAAAAAAAAAAACTAAAACTAAAAACTATATGTGTTATATATGTGTATATATATATATATATGTGTGTGTATTTTGGCAATAATGCTTGCCATGGTTTGGATGTTTGGCTCCCCCAAATCACATGTTGAAATGTAATCCCCAGCGCTGGAGATGGGGCCTGGTGGGAGATGTTTGGGTCATGGGGGTGGATCCCTCATGAATGGCTTGGTGCCATCCCCAGGATAATGAGTGAGTTCTCTCTGTATGAGTTCATACAAGAGCTGGTACTTGAAAGAGCCTAACTCACCCTTCTCTCTCTTGCTCCCTCCTCACCATGTGATACATCAGCTCCACTTCACCTTCTGCCACCACTGGAAGCTTCCTGAGGCCTCACCAGAAGCACATGCTGACACTGTGCTTTATGTACTTCCTGCAGAACCATGAGCCAAAATAAAACCTTTTTCCTTAATAAATTAACCAGCTTCAGGCATTCCTTTATAGCAACGCAAAAACGGACTAACATAATGGTCATTGCAGCATTGCTTTGTAATAACAAAAAGAAACAAATACAATGTCCTTTATCAGAGGAATTATTAAATAAATTATGGTGTCCTATTCATTCAATAGGAACTGTACAGCTATAAAGAATGAAGTATGGCTATTCAGGTGGTTCTAGGTAAAAAAACACACAACAACAACAAAAAAGAATGAAGTTGGCTGGGCACAGAGACTCACGCCTATAATCCCAGCACTTTGGGAGCCCAAGGCAGGAAGATCACGAGTCCAGAAGTTTGAGACCAGTCTAGGCAATGTAGCAAGACCCCATCTCTTAAAAAAAAAATTTATTTGATATGATTTGATTTTAATTAGTTGGGTGTGGTGATGCGCCTCTGTAGTCTTAGCTACTTGGGAGGTTGAGGTGGGAAGATTCCTTGAGCCCAAGAGTTCAAGGTTATACTAAATCATGATCACACTACTGCACTGCAGCCTGGGCAACAGAGCAAGACTATGTCTCTAAAAAAAACAAAACTGGCCGGGCGCGGTGGCTCAAGCCTGTAATCCCAGCACTTTGGGAGGCTGCGGTGGGCGGATCACGAGGTCAGGAGATCGAGACCATCCTGGCTAACACGGTGAAACGCCGTCTCTACTAAAAATACAAAAAAAAAAAAACTAGCCGGGCGAGGTGGCGGCGCCTGTAGTCCCAGCTACTCGGGAGGCTGAGGCAGGAGAATGGCGTGAACCCGGGAGGCGGAGCTTGCAGTGAGCTGAGATCCGGCCACCGCACTCCAGCCTGGGCGACAGAGCGAGACTCCGTCTCAAAAAAAAAAAACAAAAAAAAAAACAAAAAAAAAAAACTGTGTATAGTGACATGGAAAATTGTCCATATCTCCTAACATTACAAGAGTATATTTAAGACAAAAAAGATGTATGTATATGTACACAAAATGTTAAGAATACATTATAAATCTTAAAACTGTAAAATGCTTAGAAACATGTCTTATACGTGGTAACTACGCGATAAATGTTAGCCATTGTTAATAGTAACAGTGATTATTACTGGGAAGTGGGTTTGTATAAATTATGCAAGAGAAAGGGGTTCATACTTTTTACCATATTCTTTTTAACAATTTATATGATAATTATTTGATAATTTATAATTGTAAGTTTTTTAAAGGAGCAGGGGCTGATTTTCAGAAGGGCCCGAGGGCCGGCTGTGGGAATCACACCCCACCATCTGCAGTTCTGACACTGAGGACTGTTCCTGTTGCTTCCAGAGAGCTTAATTTTTTTGTTCATCATAACATGCAACAATATGAATGAATCCCACAAACACTAATCCGAGCAGAAAGCCAAACAGAACGTCTATGTCATTCCTTTCATCTAAAGCTCAAAAGCAGGCAAAACCGACTTACTGTGACAAGAATCTTGGGACAATTTGCTTTTGTGTAGAGCAGTCCCAGGTCTGGCCCTTCTTGAAGTAATTCTTCATCTAAAGGAGTTCGAAGGAATTCATTTTCTCCAGGGGCCAGGAGACAGCTTGATTTCTGCACCAAGGTTAGTGCCAAGAAAAAGGGAAGACCCCCTCCTCCTCCAAAAGAAGACAAGGTTGGCTTGGGGACAGGCTGTTAACCATCACCTTCACAAAGTCAGAAGCCAGGTCTTCTGAAGCTCGAGAGTGAAGGTAGAACTAGGGGCACGAGAAGAGAGAATAATGCCTGGAACATCAGCTGTGACTGTTTCCTACATGACAAAGATCCTCTCCTCAACCAAGCTCTAACCAGGTGACAAAGATCCTCTCCTCGAGTAAACTCTAGGCAGGTGACAAAGATCCTCTCCCCGACCAAGCTCCAGCCAGGTGACAAAGATCCTCTTGTGTCTGGAATTGGTTCCTTCCAGCAGGTTCTTGGTCTCACTGACTTCAAGAATGAAGCTGCGGACCCTCGCGGTAAGAAAGTTCTTACAGATGGTGTGTCCGGAGTTTGTTCCTTCAGATGTTCAGATGTGTCTGCAGTTTCTTCCTTCTGGTGGGTTCGTGGTCTTGCTGACTTCAGGAGGGAAGCCGCAGACCTTCACAGTGAGTGTTGCACCTCTTAAAGGTGGTGCATCCAGAGTTGTTCGTTCCTCCTGGTGGGTTTGTGGTCTCACTGGCTTCAGGAGTGAAGGTGCAGACCTTCACGGTGAGTGTTACAGCTCATAAAGCTAGTGCACACCCAATGAGTGAGCAGCAGCAAGATTCATTGTGAAGAGCAAAAGAACAAAGATTTCACAGCATGGAAGATGACCCAAGCAGGTTGCTGGGGCTGGCTTGAGTGGCCAGCTTTTATTCCCTTATTTGGTCCCGCCCACATCCTGCTGTGGTCCATTTTACAGAGCTCTGATTAGTCCTTTTACAGACTGCTGATTGGTCCATTTTACAGAGTGCTGACTGGTCCATTTTTACAGAGTGCTGATTGGTGCATTTACAAACCTTTAGCTAGACACAGAGCGCTGATTGGTGCATTTTTACAGAGTGCTGATTGGTGTGTTTACAAACCTTTAGCTATACACAGAGCACTGATTGGTACATTTACAATCCTTTAGCTAGAGAGAAAAGTTCTCCAAGTCCCCACCCGATTAGCTAGATACAGAGTGCTGATTGGTGCATTTACAAACCTTATCTAGACACAGAGCACTGATTGGTGCATTTACAATCCTTTAGCTAAACAGAAAAGTTCTCCAAGTCCCCACCCGACCCAGAAGCCCAGCCGGCTTCACCTGTCACTCTCCTCAACCAAGCTCTAGCCAGGTGACAAAGATCCTCTCTGCGACCAAGCTCTAGCCAGGCTCCTCTGAGCCCGGTTATGCAAGACTCTCATCCTTGACCTGTAAAGACTTGACCAAACAGTAATGCAATTTCGAACAGCTCAAGGCCCCTTTGCCAGCATGACCCTACCCCTACTCTTCACGTAGCTGCCTGAGAGAAAGCTCAAGGCTGCCCCAAGAATTTGCTGCTTGTTCTAGCCAACACCTGAAGACAGAGCTGCTGTTGCCCAGCCTCCGTGGGGGGCTAGGTGCCTACCTTCCAAAAGCACCAGTAAGTTAGCAAACCCAGAGAAGTTTCACATGGATCGAGTCCCCCAGTGTAGTTTGAACGCCTGTCCCCTGCAAATCTCATGTTGAAATGTGATCCCCAGTGTTGGAGGTGGGGCCTAGTGGGAAGTGGTGGTGTGTATAGAATTGGTTCCTTCTGGTGGGTTCTTTGTCTCGCTGACTTCAAGAATGAAGCCGCAGATGCTTGTGGTGAGTGTTACAGTTCTTAAAGATGGTGTGTCTGGAGTTTGTTCCTTCAGATGTTCAGATGTGTCCAGAGTTTCTTCCTTCTGGTGGGTTTGTGGTCTTGCTGACTTCAGGAGTGAAGCCACAGACCTTCGCAGTGAGTGTTACAGCTCTTAAAGGTGGCACGTCCGGAGTTGTTTGTTCCTTCTGGTGGGTTGGTGGTCTCACTGACTTCAGGAGTGAAGCTGCAGACCTTTGCAGTGAGTTTTACAGCTCTTAAAGGTGGCATGTCTGGAGTTGTTTGTTCCTTTCGGTGGGTTCATGGTTTCACTGACTTCAGGAATGAAGCTGCAGACCTTTGCAGTGAGTGTTACTACTCATAAAGGTAGTGCGAACCCAAAGAATGAGCAGCAGCAAGATTTATTGTGAAGAGCAAAAGAACAAAGCTTCCACAGCGCATGGAAGGGGACCCGAGCGGGTTGCCACTGCTGGCTTGGGTGGCCACCTTTTATTCCCTTATTTGGCCCCGCCCACATCCTGCTGATTGGTCCGTTTTTACAGAGTGCTGATTGGTGCTTTTACAAACCTTTAGCTAGACACGGAGCCCTGACTGGTGCAGTTTTAGAGTGCTGATTGGTACATTTACAAACATTTAGCTAGACCCAGAGCACTGATTGGTGCATTTACAATCCTTTAGCTAGAGAGAAAAGTTCTCCAAGTCCACACCCGACCCAGAAGCCCAGCCACCTTCACCTCTCAGTTGGGTCATGGAAGCAAATCCTTCGTGAATGGCCTGGTGCCATCGCCATAGTAATAAGTGAGTTCTCACTCGATTAGTTCATGCAAGAGCCTTGCCTCCTCTCTGTCTTGCCCCCACTCTCACCATGTGACGTGCCTGCCCCCTCTTTGCCTTCTGCCATGATGGTAAGCTTCCCGAGGTCCTCACCAGATGCGGCACCATGCTTCTCATACAGCCTGCAGAACCATGAGTCAAATAAACCTCTTTTCTTGATAAATTACCTGGTCTCAGGTGTTCCTTTATAGCAACACAGAATGGGCTAATTTACCGCCCTCACCCCACTTCTGCTTTTTGTAATTTTTTTGTTTCCCTGACTCTCCTGAGCCCTCACTTACCCTTGCCTCTTCCCTCATTCTTCCTTTAAAATGCCTAGTCACCTCCGATTGGGTTCAGAAGTTGAGTTCAGTTCATGCTAGACTCTTTTCACATTGCATTAGTATATAACTGATTATCTGTCCTTCCACCTTGTTTATCTTTGACATAGGAAATCAGAAGAAGACAAATAAAGGAACACCCAGGTAGTCCAAAAATCCATTTGAAGCTGAAAGTGAGAAGGAAGCTGAACTTGCCACGCTTAGGAAGCGGTATGGCAGCCGTGGCTAAATGTGAAGGGAAGAAGTCATGGAGAGTCATCTATGAAAAATCACGGTTTTTTTTTCCGCAACTTTTGATTACCTGCATTATTTGCTGATCTCTAGTGGATAATAAAAAGAAACAAAAGGCAAGGAAAGTAGCTAACCCAATTCAGAAATTCCATCATGTATTGCCACATTTTATTTTATTATTACCATTATTTTTTGAGACCGGGTCTCACTCTGTCACCCAAGCTGGAGTGCGGTGGCGCTGTCACAGCTCACTGCAGCCTCAACATCAGGGCTCAAGCAATCCTCCACTTCAGCCTCCTGAGTAGCTGAAACCTCAGGTGCACACCATCATGCCCGGCTAATTTTCAAATGATTTGTAAAGACGAAGACTCACTTTGTTGCCCAGGCTGGTCTCGACCTCTTGACCTCAAATAACCTGCCTACCTCAGGCTCCCAAACTGCTGGGATTACAGGTGTGAGCTACCATGCTTGACCAGCTGCCACATGTTGTGGTCTCAGCGTACTGAAAGTTGCACAATAGTACAACACAGCCCTACCTCCCAATACCTGGTCCTTCTACCAACCTCTGCGCATCATGCTGGAATGGTGCAGTGAAAAGGAGTTAGTCCAGGCTGACCTTTTAGGTATGCAACAGAAACTAAGTGCTTTTATTGTCAATTAAGGCAGCTACTTCTATTTTTTTTCCTTCTTTTCCCTTCTAGGTATCATTTTTTTCCTTTTATCTACTATTAAACTAAAAATCTATTTGTCATTAAAAGTTCTTTATGCAAATCCTCAGAAGTCTAGGGCTTTATTATTTTTAATGTTTTTATTTTTAATAAAGGAGGCATCCAATGGTGAAGATCACTCATACCACCTTTATGAAAGCCAATTGTGAAATTTTCAGCACCGTTGGAAATCAGACATGGTTTACAGCCATGGCTGGATTTACACCAGGGCCTCTGGCACACTCTACAAATCATGTTTCTCCCCCCAGACAGTGGATTGCTAAATACTTATCAGCAAACTAGAGGAAGGAGGGAAGGAGGGAAAGAGGGAGGGAGGGAGAAGGAAAGAGAGAAATCAAGGACTGTGGAAATCAGAAGCTTGCAAAAATCTCTTTTATTTTTTATTTTTATTTTTTGGTATGGAGTCTCGCCCTGGTGCCCAGGCTTGAGTGCAGTAGTGCAATTTCAGCTCACTGCAACCTCTGCCTCCCGGGTTCAAGAAATCTCGTGTTTCAGCTGCCCAAATAACTGGAATTACAGGTGCACACCATGACGCATGGCTAAGTTTTGTATTTTTAGTAGAGACGGGGTTTCACCATGTTGGCCAGGCTGGTCTTGAACGCCTGACCTCAAGTGATCCACCTGCCTTGGCCTCCCAAAGTGCTGGGATTTCAGGCGTGAGCCACCACTCCCTGCCAAAAATCTCTTCTAAAAAATTAAAAATTGATTTAATAGAGTAGGGAATCTATTCTTCCTGATTCCCCCCTATCAATGATTCATTTTGGTACAGCTAAGTTACTCAGCTTCCGGTTTCTTGGTTTCCTTGTGGGTAAAAAGATAATAGGGCCTGATGACAAGAGCCTGTTTTATAAAAATCTAACAAAGCATACGTATACTTAAGCAGTAATAATATTCACTTGTGAAATTAATGTACATCATGATCTAAGTGGTATAATTTGGTCAGGCAATACCATCTTCAAATAATGACCTGAAGAATCATAAATCATCTTTCCCAATTTACTTCTTTCTAAATTTAAAAAAAATGTAAGGACATGATCCTATGAAGCAAGATTTAATTTACTCTTCCAATATGCACAAAAATTTACCAGAAATACCTCACAAGACTTTGTCTTCACCAGACAATGTGACCTTCCTGCCAAGGCCCAAGGGAGGCCAGCACACATCCACAGAGTATTGTATTGATATTTTTATTTTTTATTTATTTATTTATTTATTTATTTATTTATTTGTTTATTTATTTATTTTTGAGACGGAGTCTCGCTCTGTCACCCAGGCTGGAGTGCAGTGGCCGGATCTCAGCTCACTGCAAGCTCCGCCTCCCAGGTTTACGCCATTCTCCTGCCTCAGCCTCCCGAGTAGCTGGGACTACAGGCGCCCACCACCTCGCCCGGCTAGTTTTTTTGTATTTTTTAGTAGAGACGAGGTTTCACTGTGTCAGCCAGGATGGTCTCGATCTCCTGACCTCGTGATCCGCCCGTCTCGGCCTCCCAAAGTGCTGGGATTACAGGCTTGAGCCACCGTGCCGGGCCTGTATTGATGTTTTTATGCTGCTTTCTTTAATTTTCAATGAGCATGATAGTTTTGAAACACACACACAAAAATTAACCTTGTGTGAAACTCAGTGCCTACTATGTTAGGAAGCAAATTCACTTTAGACACTGCTGTTTTGCACAGAGGTAGAGGATTCATTTTATTAAGCTCCGGTGAAAGCAAGTTCTTCAATCAACCTTTGGGCCTGTGTTACAAAGATCAAATTTGGAAACATTTGCCTATTAGGAAATTCTAAACCACACCACACTACCAGTGTCCTGGTAGAGGTGACACCCAGGTGTCACCAGCCTGGGTGACAGAGCAAGACTCCATCTCAAAAAAAAAAAAAAAAGAAAGAAAGAAAAGAAAAGAGAATCCCCCTTTAAAAATGTTATTTAATTTTAAAATATTTTATTTATACATTTGTTCATTTCTCCATTCATTCCTTAAATAAATGTCTCTAGCCTGAAGTAGGCCCTGGTATTCCAAAGATGAACAAGATAGTTCTTGATCTCATGGATTTTTAGTGTGGCGGAGGAAACGGTAACAGTAAAACTCCTAATTATCAAAAGATTTATGTCCACAATCCCACCAAAGATTTACAACAATTATTTTTGGGTCTTTCTGATCTTTATTCACACGTGCTCATCGTTTATACATATTTAAAAGTTTATACATATTTAAAAGTATCATTTATACATATTTAAAAGTATAGTGTGAATACAATTTGGTGTTCTACCTTTTATTCTTAGCTTTTTAAATCTTTTTTGGGTGGAGGGAGAAAGACTGGAGAAGTGGAGGGTTAAAGCCCTGGAATGAAATCCTCCCTGACCCGCCCCATTCCTGTACATTCTGCACTGCATCCAGGGGCAGGAGGACTAGTGTCTACCACATCCCTGAGGGCAATTTGCACATTTGCAAGCTGCTGCTAGGTGACTCTGCTACCTTCTGACTACAGTTAAACAGGAAAGGCTCACTTAGGAAACGCTGGCATTGGACTAGGAAAGCTTTTTTTAAGTTTTAAAAATTGACACACAAAAATTGTACATATTTATGGGCTACATAGTGATACTTTGATACATTCAATGTGCAGTATCAAATCAGGATAATTAGCATATCTGTCACCTCAAACGTTTATCATTTGTTTGTATTGGGAATATTCAAAATCCTCTTTTCCAACTACTTGAAAATATGTAATAAAGTATCATTCACAATAGTCGCCCTAGAGCACTAAAGAACACCTCAACTTATTCCTATCAAGCTGGTTGTATTCTTTAATTAACCTCTCCCAATCTCTTCCTCCCCGCTATCCTTCTCAACCTCTAGTGACCACTATTCTGCTTCTATGAGATCAACTTATTTAACTTTCTCATCTGAATGAGAACATGTAGTATTTACCATCCTGTGCCTGGCTTATTTCACTTAACATAGTATCCTCCAGACTCATTCATGTTGCTGGGAATGACTGAATTTCATTCTTTTTTAATGACTGAATAGTATTCTGTTATGTATATGTACCACATTTTCTTTATCTATACATTCATTTGTTGATGGACACTTTGGTTGATTCATATCTTGGCTATTGTGAATACTGCTGCAATAAACGTGGGGGTGCAGCTATCACTTCAACATACTGATTTCCTTTCCTTTGAATATACACCTAGTAGCAAGATTGCTGGATCACATGGCAGTTCTATTTGTAGTTTTCTGAGAGACCTCCATACTATTCTCTACAATGGCTGTACTAATTTACATTCCCACCAACAGTGCATAAGAATTCCATTTTCTCTGTATCCTTGCTGGTGTTTATTTATTTATTTTATTTTTTGAGACAGAATCTCGCTCTGTCACCCAGGCTGGATGGAGTGCAGTGGTACGATCTTGGCTCACTGCAACCTCTGCCTCCTGGGTTCATGCCATTCTCCTGCCTCACCCTCCTGAGTAGCTGGGACTACAGGTACCTGCCACCATGCCCAGCTAATTTTTTGTATTTTTAGTAGAGATGGGGTTTCACCGTGTTAACCAGCATGGTCTCGATCTCCTGACCTTGTGACCCACCCACTTCGGCCTCCCAAAGTGCTGGGATTACAGGTGTGAGCCCCCGCACCTGGTGGTGTTTATTATTTTTTGAGTTTTTTGATAATAGCCATTCTAACTGGGGTGAGATGAAATTTCATTGTAGTTTTGATTTGCCTTTCCCTGATGACTAGTTTCATTCTTCTGCATATGGATATCCAGTTTTCCCAGCACCGTTTGCTGGAGAGATTTTTCTTTCCTCTTGTGCCTTTCTCAAAAATCAGTTGACTGCAAAAGTGGATTTATTTCTGGGTTTTCAATTCTGTTCCATTGGTCTGAGTTTCTATTTTTATGTTGGTACTATGCTGTTTTGGTTACAATAGTTTTTTAGTATATTTTGAAGTCAAGTAGTGTTTAACTTTGTTCTTTTTGCTGAGGATCACTTTGTCTCTTTGGAGTCTTTTGTGATTCCATATGAATTTTAGGATTTTTTTTTTATTTCCATTTCTATTTCTTTCCCTTTTTTTCTTTTCTTTTCTTTTTCTTTTTGTGTGTGTGTGTGTGTGTGTGTGTGTGTGTGTGTCTCCTTCAATTTCTTTCATCTCTGTGTCATAGTTCTCCTGGTAGATATCTTTCACTGACTTAGTTAAATTTATTTCTAGGTATTTTTATTTTTGTAGCTATTTTATTTTATTTTATTTTTTTTTTTTTTTGAGACGGAGTCTTGCTCCGTCACCCAGGCTGGAGTGTAGTGGCCGGATCCTGGCTCACTGCAAGCTCCGCCTCCCGGGTTTACGCCATTCTCCGGCCTCAGCCTCCCGAGTAGCTGGGACTACAGGCGCCGCCACCGCGCCCGGCTAGTTTTTTGTATTTTTTAGTAGAGACGGGGTTTCACCATGTTAGCCAGGATGGTCTCGATCTCCTGACCTTGTGATCCGCCCGCCTCAGCCTCCCAAAGTGCTGGGATGACAGGATTGAGCCACCGCGCCCGGCCTTTTGTAGCTATTTTAAATGGTGGTGCAAACTCAGCTCACTTTAACCTCCACCTCCCCAAACTCAAGTGATCCTCCCACCTCAACCGCCCAAGTACCTGGGACCACAGCCGCACCACCACACCCAATTAATTTTTTGTATGGTAGAGACAGAGTTTTGTCATGTTGCCCAGGCTGGTCTTGAACTCTGGACCTCAAGCCATCTGCCCTCCTTGGCCTCCCAAAGTGCTGGGATTACAGGCGTGAGCTACCGTGCCCAGCCCATGTATAACTTTTGACTCTCCTAAAACATAGCTACTAATAACCTACTGTTGACCAGAACCATTACCAATAACATAAACAATCAACACATATTTTGTACATTATATCTATCATATACTCCATTCTTAAACTAGAGAAAAGGAAATGTTATTTTAAAAACCATAAGAAAGGCCGGGCGCGGTGGCTCAAGCCTGTAATCCCAGCACTTTGGGAGGCCGAGACGGGCAGATCACGAGGTCAGGAGATCGAGACCATCCTGGCTAACACGGTGAAACCCCGTCTCTACTAAAAATACAAAAACTAGCCGGGCAAGGTGGCGGCGCTTGTAGTCCCAGCTACTCGGGAGGCTGAGGCAGGAGGATGGCGTAAACCCGGGAGGCGGAGCTTGCAGTGAGCTGAGATCTGGTCACTGCACTCCAGTCTGGGCGACAGAGAGAGACTCCGCCTCAAAAAAAAAAAAAAAAAAAAAAACCATAAGGAAGAAAAAATATATTTACTACTCATTAAGTGGAAGTGGATCATCATAAAGTCATACTTGTCTTCACACTGAGACACTGAGCAGGCTGAGGAGGAACAGGAGGGGTTGGTCTTGCCGTCTCAAGGGCAGCAGAGATGGAGATGGAAGAAAATTTACATATAAGTAGATCTGTGAAGTTCAAACCTGTGTTGTTCAAGGGTCAACTGCTAAGATCATATTGTCTGCAAATAGGCCATTTGATTCCTCATTTCCAATCTTGATACCCTTTATTTCTTTCTCTTGCCAATTGCTCTGGCTAGGCCCTTAACATGTTTAAATTGTGTATGTTTAAGGCTTACAACATAATGTTTTGGTGCACTTAATAAATGTCCTTAACCTTATTTGATGACCATTTTTTTTCTGATTTCACATTATATTCAAATTTATGAAAAAAAATCCACATAGTACTTGCAGACATAATTTAAGTACTTCCCTACAGATGTGCATTTAGAGCTTTTCCAATTTGTCACTTTTTTGTTTTTTTGGAGACAGACTCTTGCTCTGTCGCCAGGCTGGAGTGCAGTGGTGTGATCTCGGCTCACTGCAACCTCCTGTAATCTCTGCCTCCCAGGTTCAAGTGATTCTCCTGCCTTAGCCTCCCAAGTAGCAGGGATTACAGGTGCGTGCCACCATGCCTGGCTAATCTCTTGTATTTTAGTAGAGACGGGGTTTCACCATGCTGAACAGAACGGTCTCCATCTCCTGACCTTGTGATCTGCCCGCCTCGGCCTCCCAAAGTGCTGGGATTAGAGGCGTGAGCCACCGCACCTGGCCTACTATGCACATTCCTATATAACTTTTCCTTCTTAATAATCGTATCAGAGTAAATTTCCACATCTGAGACTACCGTGTCAAAATCTCTTGATATCTATTCTATATTTCATATCTATGGTACCTTTATTGAGGTATGGCTTGGGCTTGTCTATACATATCAATACACAAATCTGAACTACTTTTATGGCCATTGGAAACATAAAGGTCTGCCGAAGCAAAATCTTGGTGAACAAAACATGATTCAAACTTTCTTACTGAATCATGTTTTGATAATGGGGGAGGGAAAGTAGTGTCTTTCTTTACTTATGAATCATAGCAACAAGTAATTGGTTATTTAGCCTTCCAGAAAACAGATTCTGACTTATGTTTATGGGCAGAAAAGATTTCCCACGAGATATTCGGGCGTTGTCTGAATATCTGAAATTGCTCAACTCACTTGCTACATTCTTTCAGTACTGCCTCCCTATAGAAAGAACCAGAGAGATGGAAAATAAGTTTACCACCAAGATGGTTTTACACCACATTATTTCAGTACTGCCTCACTATAGAAAAAACCAGAGAAAGGGGCCGGGCATGGTGGCTCAAGCCTGTAATCCCAGCACTTTGGGAGGCCGAGACGGGCGGATCACGAGGTCAGGAGATCAAGACCATCCTGGCTAACACGGTGAATCCCCGTCTCTACTAAAAAGTACAAAAAACTAGCCGGGCGACGAGGCGGGCGCCTGTAGTCCCAGCTACTCGGGAGGCGGAGACAGGAGAATGGCGTGAACCCGGGAGGCGGAGCTTGCAGTGAGCTGAGATCCGGCCACTGCACTCCAGCCTGGGCGACAGAGCGAGACTCCGTCTCAAAAAAAAAAAAAAAAAAATCTTTTATGACTGACATTTTTGAAGAGTTCAGGCCAGTTGACATGCAGAATGTCATGCAATCTGGATTTGTCTGATTGTATCCTCAGAATTGGATCCAGGTTTTAAAAATTTGGCAAGAATACTACATTGGTGATTTTTGTTTTTTTTTTTTTTAACAGTCTTACTCTTCTCGCCCAGGCTGGAGTAGTGGTGCAATCTTGGCTCACTGCAACTTCCGCCCCCGGGTTCAAGCGATTCTCCTGCCTCAACCTCCCGTGTAGCTGGGACTACAGGTGTGCACCACCATGCCAGGCTAATTTTTGTATTTTTAGTAGAGATGGGGTTTTGCCATGTTAGCCAGGCTGATCTCAAACTCCTGACCTCAAGCAATCCGCCCACCTTGGCCTCCCAAAGTGCTGGGATCACAGGTGTGAGCCGCCGCGCCCGGCCTCCATTGGTGATTTTAGCAGGAGCTATTCTAAGGTGATCCCCAAACGCCCCTTGTCCTTCTGTCACTTCCTTCCCTTGTATGTAGGCAGAGCCTGTGAATAGGAAGGACTGCCACTCCTGTGGCCAGGTGACCTTCGATGACAAGAGGAATTTCGCAGGTGTGGTTAAGGTCTCAAATAAATTTATCTTAAATTTCAGAGATTACTTAAATGGGCCTATGCATTTAAATCCTGGTCTAGAGATCAAGACGAAGGAAGCTGGAAATTTGAATTTCAAGAAGGGCTCAATGTATCTTTGATGGCTTAAAGATACAGAAACCCAGGGCCGGGAGGGCAGGGAGTCTCTAGGAGCTGAAAGCAGCTCCTGGTGGACAGCCAGCGAGGAAACCAGGAACCTGGGTCCTGCAGCCACACGGAACTGAATTCTGCCAACGACAAGAATGAGTTTTAAAGCAGATTTTGCCCAGAGTCTCCAGATGGGAACTCAGCCTGGTCTGCACCTTGATTTCAGCCCAGACATGCTCTGCCAGGCTTCTTATTTATTTATTTATTTATTTATTTAGAGAAGGAGTCTTGCTCTGCCGCCCAGGCTGGAGTGCAGTGGCATGATCTCAGCTCACTACAACCTCCGCCTCCCGGCTTCAAACGATTCTTCTGCCTCAGCCTCCCGAGTAGCTGGGATTACAGGCACATGCCACCACGCCCGGCTAATTTTTGTATTTTCAGTAGAGATGGGGTTTCACCATGTTGGCCAGGCAGGTCTCGAATGCCTGACCTCAGGTGAACCACCGCCTCAGCCTCCCAAAGTGCTGGGATTATAGGTGTGAGCCACCGCGCCCGGCCAGCAGTTTTCTAATTCTATTGGTCCTTCTGTATTTATCAGCTGGAAGTTTCATATAGGGAAAATAACTTCCTCATCAACTATTTGTTTACTCTGAAATATTACCGCTAAGGAAAAACGGGAAAAATATCTGATTTTTCTTTTTACCAATTTTCAAGATAATAACAGATGAAGTATTATTTTTAGAATTATTACAAGCTAATGGGCTTTTATTTGTTTAATATGTTTCAATACATCACAGTCAAAATTTTTCTTGATATTCAAACTGTCCCATCTTTGGCCACTAGTATTCCCTTCAAGTTACCATCTGTAGTCTTTTTTCTTCTTTATTGAGGTATAAAATAAATGTAATAAAGTTTTAAAATACATTACCTGGAAATGTAGAGATTATTTCATTTTAATATATATACGCACCCTGTAACCACCACTCAGCTCGAGATACAGGATGTTAGCACCCCAGAGGATTTCCCTCTACTCCTTTTCATTCAGCACCATCCTCTCCAGGGGTAACCACTGTTCTGATTTACTGAACTTCATATAAAAGGAATTATTCAGCCAGGCGCGGAGGCTCACACCTGTAATCCCAGCACTTTGGGAGGCCGAGGTGGGTGGATCACCTAAAGTCGGGAGTTTGAGATCAGCCTGGCCAACGTGGTGAAACCCCGTCTCTACTAAATATACAAAAATTAGCCAGGTAAGGTGGCACATTGCTGTAATCCCAGCTACTCGGGAGGCTGAGGCAGGAGAATCACTTGAACCCAGGAGGCAGAGATTGCAGTGAGCCGAGATCACGCCACTGCACTCCATCCTGGGTGACAGAGTGAGATTGTCTCAGAAAAAGAAAGGAATCATTCAGCATGCACTCTTTTGTATCTGGTTTCTTTCGTTCAGCATAATGTCTGCAAGATTCATCCATATTGCGCGTATATCAGTAATTCCTTATTTTTACTGCTGTATAACACTATGCCATATGAATAAACTATAGTTTTTAGTTTAATTTTTATTCTTTTTTTCTTTTTTCTTTTTTTCTTTGTGAGACCGAGTCTTACTCTGTCTCCCAGGCTGGAGTGCAATGGTGCAATCTTAGCTCACTGCAACCTCCGCCTCCTGAGTTCAAGTGATTTTCCTGCCTCAGCCTCCTGAGTAGCTGGGATTACAGGCATGCACCACCACACCCAACTAATTTTTGTATTTTTGGTAGGGATGGGGTTTCACCATGTTGGCCAGGTGGGTCTCGAACTCCTGACTTCAAGTGATCCACCCACTTTGTTATCCCAAAGTGCTGGCATTATAGGCGTGAGCCACTGTGCCTGGCCAGTTTAGTTTTTTTTTTTTTTTTTGAGAAAGAGTCTCGCTCTGTCACCCAGGCTGGAGTGCAGGGGCGCAATCTCGGCTCACTGCAAGCTCCGCCTCCTGGGTTCACGCCATACTCCTGCCTCAGCCTCCCACGTAGCAGTTTTCAAAAGTGGCTGCTTCAGTTAACACTTCACCTAGTAACTGATGAGAGAAAGTTCCAGTTGCTCCCTAACATCAGCAACGCTTTGTATTCCCCATCCTTTTAATTTTTGAGTTGTTCTAGGTTGTTATGTGATGATATTTCATTGCACTTTTAGTTTGTGTTTACCTGGTAATTAATGATACAGATCGCATTTTCTTAAGTCTTTTGGTCATTTGGATATCCTCTTTTTTTTTGAGACGGAGTCTCGCTCTGTCTCCCAGGCTGGAGTGCAGTGGTATGATCTGGGCTCACTGCAAACTCCGCTTCCCGGGTTCATGCCTTTCTCCTGCTTCAGCCTCCCAAGTAGCGGGAGTACCGGAGCCTGCCACCACGCCCAGCTTATTTTTTGTATTTTTAGTAGAGACCATATTTCACCATGTTAACCAGGATGGTCTCAATCTCCTGACCTTGTGATCCACCTACCTTGGCCTCCCAAAGTGCTGGGATTACAGGCGTGGGCCACCATGCCCAGCCTGGGTATCCTCTTTTGTGAGGTACCTGTTCAAGTCTTCTCTTTCCCCTTAGCTTTTTTGGTTTTATTGGTGATGTTAAATGTAATCATTTGATTAAGGTGATGTCTGCTATATTTATCCACCTCAAAGGTTATTTTTTCCTTTGTAATGGATAAGTGATCTGTGGGGAGATACTTGGAGGCTGTTCGAATATCTGGTCCAATGGTTTTAGCATCCATTGATGATCTTTGCCTAGACAAATTATAACAGTGGCTGTACAATGGGCATCAATATCTTTTAAAGGCCTCCAAGTAATTTTAATGTTTGTGCCTTTTTTTTTTTTTGAGATGAGGTCTCGATCTGTCACCCAGGCTGGAGTGTAGTGGTGCGATCATAGCTCACTGCAGCCTCAACTTCCTGCACTCAAGTGATCCTCCTACCTCAGCCTCTGTATTAGTCTGTTTTCACACTGCCAATAAAGACATACCTGAGACTGGGCAGTTTACAAAAAAAAAAGGTTTAATGGACTTACAGTCCACATGGCTAAGGAGGCCTCACAATCATGGTGGAAGGTGAAAGGCACATCTCACATGGTGGCAGACAAGAGAAGAGAGCTTGTGCAGGGAAACTCCCCTTTTTAAAACCATCAGATCTCATGAGACTCATTCACTGTCACAAGAATGGCAGGGAAAGGCCTGTCCCCATGATTCAGTTACCTCCCACCAGGTCTTTCCCACAACATGTGGGGATTCAAACCATATCATTTATCCCCTGGCCCCTCCCAAATCTCATGTCCTTACATTTCAAAACCAATCATGCCTTCCCAACAGTCCCCCAAAGTCTTAACTCATTTCAGCATTAACGCAAAGGTCCACAGTCCAAAGTCTCATCTGAGACAAGGCAAGTCCCTTCTGCCGATGAGCCTGTAAAATCAAAACAAGTTAGTTACTTCCTAGATACAATGGGGCTACAGGCACTGGGTAAATACAGATGTTGGGTAAATACAGCCATTCCTAATGGGAGAAATTGGCCCATACAAAGAAGCTACAGGCCCCAGGCAAGTCCAAAATCCAGCAGGGCAGTCAAATTTTTTTTTGTTTGTTTGTTTGTTTTGTTTGAGATGGAGTCTCGCTCTGTCACCCAGGCTGGAGTGCAGTGGCCGGATCTCAGCTCACTGCAAGCTCCGCCTCCCGGGTTTACGCCATTCTCCTGCCTCAGCCTCCCGAGTAGCTGGGGCTACAGATGCCCGCCACCTCGCCCGGCTAGTTTTTTGTATTTTTTTTTTTTTTTTTAGTAGAGATGGGTTTTCATCGTGTTAGCCAGGATGGTCTCGACCTCCTGACCTCGTGATCCGCCCATCTCAGCCTCCCAAAGTGCTGGGATTACAGGCTTGAGCCACCGCGCCCAGCCCAGGACAGTCAAATTTTAAAGCTCCAAAATAATCTCCTTTGACTCCGTGTCTCACATTCAGGTCATGCTGATGCAAGAGGTGGGGTCCCATGGTCTTGGGCAGCTCTGCCCCTGTAGTTTTGCGGGGTACAGCCTTCCTCCCAGCTGCTTTCACGGGCTGGCACTGAGTGTCTGTGGTTTTTCCAGGCACGTGGTGTAAGCTGTCAGTGGATCTACCCTGTGGGGTCTGGAGGACCACTTCTTTTCACAGCTCCATTAGGCGGTACCCCCATTAGGGACTCTGTGTGGGGCTCCAACCCCACATTTCTTTTCTGCCTTGCATTAGCAGAGGTCCTCCATGAGGCCCCCACCCCTGCAGCAAACTTCTGTCTGGGCATCCAGGCATTTCCACACATCCTCAGAAATCTAGGCAGAGGTTCCAAAACCCCAATTCTTGACTTCTGCGTACCCGCAGGCTCAATACCATGTGGAAGCTGCCAAGGCTTGGGGTTTTCACCCTCTCGAGCAACAGCCGAAGCTGTACTTTGGCCCGTTTTAGTCATGGCTGGAGCAGCTGGGATGCAGGACACCAAGTCCCTAGACTGCACACAGCAGAGGAGCCCTGGGCCCAGCCCATGAAACCATCTTTTCCTTCTAAACCTCCAGGCCGGTGATGGGAGGGGCTGTCGCAAAGGTCTCTGACATGCCCTGGAGACATTTTCCCCATTGTCTTGGTGATTCACATTCAGTTTCTCCTTACTTATGCAAATTTCTGCAGCCAGCTTGAATTTCTCCTCAGAAAATTGGATTTTCTTTTCTATTGCATTGTCAGGCTGCAAGTTTTCCCAACTTCTATGCTCTGTTTCCCTTTTAAAACTGAATGTCTTTAACAGCACCCAAGTCACCTCTTGAATGCTTTGCTGATCAGAAATTTCTTCCACCAGATACCTTGAATCATCTCTCTCAAGTTCAAAGTTCCACAAATCTCTAGGGCAGGGGCAAAATGCCACCAGCCCCTGCTAAAACATAACAAGAGTCACCTTTGCTCCAGTTCCCAGCAAGTTCCTCATCTTTATCTGAGACCACCTCAGCCTGGATTTCATTGCCCATATCACTCTCAGCATTTTGGTCAAAGCTGTTCAACAAGTCTCTAGGCAGTTCCAAACTTTCCCACATTTTCCTGTCTTCTTCTGAGCCCCCCAAACTGTTCCAATGTCTGCCTGTTACCCAGTTTCAAAGTTGCTTCCACATTTTGGGGTATCTTTTCAGCAGTGCCCCACTCTACTGGTACCAGTTTACTGCATTAGTCTGTTTTCATGCTGCTGACAAAGACATGCCCAACACTGGGCAATTTACAAAATAAAGAGGTTTTTTTTTGTTTTTGTTTTTGTTTTTGTTTTTGTTTTTGTTTTTTGTCGCCCAGGCTGGAGTGCAGTGGCACGATCTCAGCTCACTGCAAGCTCCGCCTCCCGGGTTTACACCATTCTCCTGCCTCAGCCTCCCAAGTAGCTGGGACTACAGGCGCCCGCCACCTCGCCCGGCTTGTTTTTTGTATTTTTAGTAGAGACAGGGTTTCACCGTGTTAGCCAGGATGGTTTCGATCTCCTGACCTCGTGATCCGCCCGTCTCGGGGTTTCACCGTGTTAGCCAGGATGGTCTCGATCTCCTGACCTCGTGATCCGCCCGTCTCGGCCTCCCAAAGTGCTGGGATTACAGGCTTGAGCCACCGCACCCGGCCAATAAAGAGGTTTAATGGACTTACAGTCCATGTGGTTGACAAGGCCTTACAATCATGGCGGAAGGTGAAAGGCATGTCTCACATGGTGGCAGACAAGAGAAGGGAGCTTGTGCAGGGAAACTCCCCTTTCTAATGCCATCAGAAATCATGAGACTCATTCACTATCACAAGAACAGCAGGGAAAGACCTGCCCCCATGATTCCATTACCTCCCACCAGGTTCCTCTCACAACATGTGGGAATTCAAGATGAGATTGGGGTTGGGGCACAGCCAAACCAATCAGCCTCCTTGAGTAGCTGGGACACAGGTACATGCCAACATGCCTGGCTAATTTTTTTTCTCTTCTTTTTTTGTAGAGACAGGGTCTCCCTATGTTGCCCAGGCTGGTCTCAAACTCCTGGGCTCAAGCCATCTTCCTGTCTTGTCCTTCCAAAGTGCTCAGATTACAGGCATGAGCCACCACGCCTGACCCCATTTTTGCCAATTTTTAATTGAGTTGTGTGTCTTTTTCTTAGTGACTTGCTGTAGTTCTTCATATATTCTTGATATGAGTCATTGAGTCATTTGTCAGAGATATGGACACCAAAAGTCTTCTGGTCTGTGACTTCTGTTTTCACTATTTTTTTTTCTTCCTTTTTCTTTTCTTTTCTTTTTTCTTCTTTTTTCTTTTTTCTTTTTTTTTGAGACAGGGTCCTGCTGTCACTCAGGCTGGAGTACCAAGGCACAATGTTGTTCACTGCAGCCCCAACCTCCTGGGCTGAGGTGATCCTCCCATCTCGGCCTCCTGAGTAGCTGGGACCACAGGTATGCATGACTACAACTGGCTAATTTTTATATTTTTAGTAGAGATGGGGGTCTTACCACTTTGCCCAAGTGGGTCTCAGACTCCTGGGCTCAAGGGATCCACCTGCCTCAGTCTCCCAAAGTGCTGGAAATACAGGCATGAGTCACCACGCCTGGCCCTGTTTTAAGTATTAATATCTTAATGGTATCTTTTATTAAAGCAACTTTCTTAATCAATGAAGCTCAACTTATTTTATTTTTAAGGTTTGTGCTTTTTGTTTTCTGCTTGACATTTGCCTACCCAAATCTGTTAAACTGCTGTTGGGTTCAGATAAAATATAGGAAAAACGAATAAAAACTATTTTGGGTTTTTTTTCAGGGGGTGGGTGGTTTGAGACAGGGTCTCACTGTCACCCAGGCTGGAGTGAGTGCCATGGCACCAACATAGTTCACTGCAGCCTCAAACTCCTGGGCTTACTCGACCTCCCACATCAACCTCCCAAGTAGCTGAGTTTGGAAGAACACAAATCTGTGTTCTTCTAAAAAGTTTATTGATTTACCTTCCAAAATTTAGGTCCATGATTCATCTCGAAATTTTTTTATGGTGTGAGGTAGGGTGTCAAGATTCATTTTCCCCATATAAATATTCAATTATTCTAATAACATTTATTGAAACAAATAGATCTTTTTTAATTTATAAAAATGTGACATCTGAAAAAAATTGATGGGCCAAACAGAAAAATTTGAACACTGAATATTGATGCTATTAAAGTATTAATGTTATTTTTTTACGTGTGGTAATTTTATTAGGTTAAATTTTTAAAATTATTTTCTTTTAGAGATATGTAGTGAATTTTTTAAAAGATGAAATTATATAATGTCTAAGATTACTTCAAAATAACTTCAAAAAATTAAAATTTCTCTGCATTACAAATATAACATTTCTATATGTTGGTGCAAAAGTAATTACGGCTTTCACAACTGTTTTCAATGGTGTAAACTGCAATTATTTTTGCACCAACCTAATTATAATCTGAATAATTTCGTTATGAAAATTAAAATATTCTCAAGATGAGTAAGGGGGATTAATATGTGACATTTAATGAAACATACTGATTTAATGATGTATAGCCTCCAGCTAATTACACACCCACATCCAGCTGTGAGACACACCCTGCTGTTGCCAACTGTCGCCTGCACATGTAAGTTTCCAAATCCCGTATGTGAGGTGACTCAAAGTCATAAGAGAAAACGATATTTTGGTTGCCCAATACTGACTCTCATCTCTGCCTTCCAACAATCTATGCAGAGCTGTGAGGACTCCAGGTTCGGTTTCATCCAGACCCAGGCTTGCCATGAGACATACCTTTAGGCTGCCTAGCGTGTATTAATATTCCAGGAAATGGTGCGTTATGCTGGGTTTGGGCCTTTCTTCATCCTATTTCATACACATCTTGCACATACACAACTAATTCATACATATCTTGCACATACACAAATGTAAACATCATTTCCAAAATAGTTCTTATTGATTCAGGTGCAGTGGCTTATGCCTGTAATCCCAGCACTTTGAGAGGCCAACGTGAGAGAATTACTTGAGCCCAGGAGTTTGAGACCAGCCTGGGCAACATGGTGAAACCCCATCTCTACAAAAATAAATAAATTAGCTGGACGTGGTGGCATGAACCTGTGGTTCCCAGCTACTTGGGAGGTTGAGGTGGGAAGATTGATTGAGCCCAGGAGTTTGAGTGCCGTGATGGCGCCACGCACTCCAGCCTGGATGATGGTGAGACCCTATCTCAAACGACCCACCACCAAAAAAACCCCAAAGTAGTTCTTAGTCTTGTTTTCCTATATTTTCTGTGAACCCAGTAGCAGTGGTTTATACAATATCTTTTCTAAATCCTAGCAAGAACAAAACTCCCACAAATTACTGCAAACTAGAACATTCCAAATAAATATTCTATAATAACAAAAATGATACAAGTTGGCCGGGCACGGTGGCTCACACCTGTAATCCCAGCACTTTGGGAGGCCGAGGCAGGCAGATCACCTGAGCTCAGGAGTTCGAGACCAGCCTGGCCACCATGGCGAAACCCCATATCTACCAAAACAAAACAAATACAAAAAATCAACTGGGCATGGTGGCATGCACTTGTAGTTCCAGCTACTCAGGAGGCTGAGGCAGGAGAATCACTTGAGCCTGGGAAGTAGAGGTTGCAGTGAGCTGAGATCGCGTCACTGCACTCCAGCCTGGGGGACAAAGTAAGACCCTGTCTCAAAAAAAAAAAAAAAAAAAAAAAACTTATAAAACAAAATGATAAATATATTGGCACACACTGTGTCACCTAATAACGGCTGGATTCCTAAGTTAATGAAGATACGTAGTTGTCATCTTTGTTTATGAACATAAAACATTTCATATAAAAAGGAATTATCTCATTTAATCATCAAACGCCCTATAGGATGGGCACTCCGACCCCTGTTTTTCGCGTCTGAGGCCCGCGCACTCTCCTTCCTCGCTTTGGATTTCCTTTCCAGGGCCTCTTCCTGAGGTGTTTTTCTGGCCCTCACGGTGAGGTGGCTCTTGGTTTCTCCTGACTGACACTTCCTTCCGGAAGAGAACTTGTGGGGTCACTAGATGGCGCCCTTGGGTTCCTCTTGCCCGAAGGCGGCGTATTTTGATTGGCTTGTGTACTTCCCAGATCAAAGCACCTCTCGGCATTTTCCTAATAACTCTTTCTACTGTTTGGGCTATAAATAGCCAGTGACTCTGCTCCACACAGCGTCCCCAGCCTAAGCCCTGCTTGTCTCCCTCAGGAGACCGAGCCCATCTGTTTCACTCTTCCTGAGATCATTCTCAGAAGTAGACTAAGCATGTTTCTTTTTTTTTTTAATTTAAACTCTACTTACTTATTTTATAGAGATGGGGGTCTCACTGTGTTGCCCAGGCTGGTCTCAAACTCCTAGACTCAAGTAATCCTCCCACTTCAGCTCCCAAAGTGCTGAGATTACAGGCGTGAGCCACAGCCCCCGGGCACCTAAGCAGTTTTTAGCCCAGCAGAAATATTTAGCAAATATGAGCTCCACTGGCCATTCCCTCATTAGAAGCTGTAAGGGACATCTATGAGACCTAATCCAATAGTTCCCGTATTGTGGCCCAGTGTGGAGAGCCACAGTTGCTGTTTTGGCTTCAGTTGCTCCTCCCTGGATGGGCCATACAGAATTTTGTGTGCTGTAGCAGGAGGTGCACAGGCACCCCGTGGGAAGGGGTCTCCAGCATGCAGAACCCCATATGACACTTACTGGCAGGTAGCAATGGATGTTGATATGAAAGAGGTGGGTTTGCCTTCGTGGTGCTCCTCCCTGAGGTATCTGCGGGTCCAAGGCAAATGGAACGCAGAAGGCTGTGGGAGGGAAGCTGGGAGAGTGGAGGCTGAATTAGTAGGAAAGGAAGATGGGGCTTCCTGGTGCCCACCCTTGGTGGTCTAAGCACAGATGAAGGGTTACCTAAGAAATCAGTAAAGAAGTATTTGTGGCCGATACGGTGGCTCACGCCTGTAATAGCAGCACATTGGGAGGCTGAGGTGGGGGGATCACTTGAGGCAAGGAGTTTGAGACCAGCCTGGCCAACATGGTGAAACCCCATTTCTACCAAAAATACAAAACTTAGCTGGGCGTAGTGGCACACGCTTGTAATTGATTTTACCACTGCACTGCAGCCTGGGGGACAGAGCGAGACCTCATCTCTCTCTCTCTCTCTTTTGTTTTGTTTAGGTTTGTTTTGTTTTTTAGATGGAGTCTCCTTGTCCCCCAGTCTGGAGTGCAGTGGCATGATCTCGACTCACTGCAACCTCCACCTCCTGGCTTCAAGCAATTCTGCCTCAGCCTCCCGAGTAGCTGGGACTACAGGCGTGCGCCACCACGCCCAGCTAATTTTTGAATTTTTAGTAGAGACAGGGTTTCACCATGTTGGCCAGGCTGGTCTCCAACTCCTGGCCTCGTGATCCGCCCACCTCAGCCTCCCAAAGTGCGGGGATGACAGGCGTGAGCCTCCGCGCCCGGCCGACCTCATCTCTTCAACAACAACAACAACAACAAGAAACCTTAAAACCAACCACAAAGACCCCTAACAACATGTGTAGTTGGATTGTGAACACCGATCGGATGACGGTGCGGCTGAGAAAACCTTGACTCAGCAAGGGCAGAAAGAAGGCACTGACTTCGGGGCTGGATCAGAAGGTGCTTTCCCGAGAGGCTTCCTGGGCTGCTCAGCCTTCTGGAGAGAAGGTGGCTTATTTCTGCCCCTTCGCCTGCAGCTGCAGGGCCATGCTCTGGAGGCCAGAGCCCTCCCCTGCGCCTCTGCTCTGACTCCCGAGGGATGTCGGGCAGGTGAGGCCAGGCAGGGCTCCGGGTGTGTGACCGTGGTTGTCAGAGTGTCCTCATACCAGGTGACAGCGTGGGAAAGGGGCTCATGCTTCTGGAAGGGCACCAAGGCTTCCTGGTTGTATCATTTCCCTTCGGATTTTTGACAGGATCCTTCCCATTTCCAGTGGACGCGGGAAAATCCTTTCGGGCCACTGGTCAGCATTCTTTTCCTCCAGCGAGCTTGTGCACCTCCACAAAGCTGACAGGCAAGGTGCGGGGCCCTCGCCAGCACACACACGCCTCTCAGTCACCCCCGGGAAGGCCCTGCGCCCCGCATGATGCTATTCCTCGTGGACACCACGAGGTGGCGCTGGCGAGCCAGGGCCAAAGGCAGGCTGGGGCCTCCACGCTGCGAGCCGGAGGTGACGCCCGGGTCTGCGTCCTCTGCGGGATCCTGTTCTGGCTGCCGGCGCTGCGGCTTTTTCATGGATTTCCTCTTCGCTTCAACAAACATGGACTGAGTGCTACCAGGAGCCAAGAAATGGAAAATGATCAGTGTTCATTGCTACAGTACCTGAACACTTAAAAACACACTCCCCGGCGCGTGTGGTCCCAGCGACTCCGGAGGCGGAGGCAGGAGACTCGCTTGAACTCGGAGGTGGGGGCTGCAGTGAGCCGAGATCGCGCCACCGCACTCCAGCCAGGGCGACAGCGCGAGACTCTGTCTCAAAGCAGACAAAATAAGACAAAACGAAACCAAGAAAACATGCTCTCAGTAGCTCCCAGGCCTCCAAGTGGGGCCGGAGAGGCTCCCACAGCCCAGGTCTTGAGGAGCAGGTGGGTCTTGTAGGTGAGCTTGACTATAGGGGGCGGGGATGCAGCGGGAGCCTGGCAGGTGTGGGGCAGCCAAGCCAAGGCAAATGGGTGTGACTGACAGTGAGGAGGCTGGACTAGAAAAAGCCTCTCTGGAGGCCTCAGTTTCTTTATTTGTCAAATGAGCTCCAGAGGCCCAATGCAGCTCTGCCAGGTCCCTCGCCTGGTAGAAGGAAAGGTACCCACGACAGGCTGTAAGAGGCATCCTCGATCATGAGATCACGAGATAGACAAGCCTGCACCCAAACCCCAGCTCCGCCCGCTGCTATTTCCGTGCCTCCGACAGGTCTCTCATCTCACTGACCTCCTGCTTCCTCTTGTAGAAAATGAGATTGATGGGATGGGCATGGTGGCTTTTGCCTGTCATCCTAGCACTTTGAGACACTGAGGCAGGAGATCCCTGGATGCCAGGAGTCTGAGACCAGCTTGGGCAACACAGTGAGACCCCATCTCTATGAAAAAATTTAGAAAAATAGCCAGGCATGGTGGTGTACACCTGTGGTCCCAAGTACTCAGGAGGCTGAGGTGGGAGGATCGCTTAAGCCCAGGAGTTCAAGGCTGCAGTGAGCTATGATTGCACCACTGCACTCGAGTCCGGGCAACAGAGAGAGACCCTGTCTCAAAAAAAACAAAAAAACAAAACAAAGCAAACAAAAAAAAAAAAAAAAAAAGAAAAGAAAGAAAATAAAACAGAATTGATGGTACTTGCTTTGATTTGGGAGAATGTATTCTGGCAGGGTTTCAGAGCCAGGAGGCTGTGCTCAAGTTCCGGTTCAGCCACTTAGTCATTGCATGTCCTTGGAAAGTCACGGAACCTCACTGAGTCAGAGCTTCTTCATGCCTCACATGAGTACCCCCAGCCTACCTTATAGAATGAATGAAAACTTAAATAGGGTGGCGTTTGCAATCCAGGAGCTAGAGCATAATGGGTGCTGAGTTACTACTTTTCCCTCTCAACTCATGTAGCACTTGCTACCAGAAGTAGAGTTCAGCAATGCGCCTGCCTTGATTTGCTGACTAATGTTAGGTTTGTTGGCCTTGCCTCCACGACGAGATTTTAGACTTCATAAGATCGTGGACCATGTTGCCGAGCACCATGCCCTGCACACAGTAAGCACGGAGTAAACAGTCTCCAGGCCACGCACGTGCCCCACACACTGTAAGCATGGAATATAGTCTCCATGACAAGCACCAAGGGCGATTCACTGATATCAGGGGAACCCACCCCCAATATTTCAATGTAGGTTCTATTTTCCATAAGTGTCGGCCGGCTGAGAAATAAAGAGAAAGAATACAAAGAGGGGAAATTTACAGCTGGGCCGCTGGGGGTGACATCACATGTTGGTAGGACCGTGATGCCCACCTGAGCCTCAAACCAGCACGTTTTTAATTAAGGGTTTCAAAAGGGGAAGGGGGATAAGAGCAGACAGTAGGTACAAAGATCACATGCTTTGAAGGGCAAAAAGCAGAACAAAGATCGCATGCTTCTGAGGACACAGGACAAAAGGTAAAGCAGAACTACTGATAAGGGTCCAACAAAGATCCCAAGGCAAAGGGCAAAAGCAGAACTACTGATAAGGGTCTATGTTCAGTGGTGCACCTATTGTCTTGATAAACATCTTTTTTTTTTTTTTTTTGAGGCGGAGTCTCGCTCTGTCGCCCAGGCTGGAGTGCAGTGGCCGGATCTCAGCTCACTGCAAGCTCCGCCTCCCGGGTTCACGCCATTCTCCTGCCTCAGCCTCCCGAGTAGCTGGGACTACAGGCGCCGCCACCTCGCCCTGCTAGTCTTTTTTTTTTTGTATTTTTTAGTAGAGACGGGGTTTCACCGTGTTAGCCAGGATGGTCTCCATCTCCTGACCTCGTGATCCGCCCATCTCGGCCTCCCAAAGTGCTGGGATTACAGGCTTGAGCCACTGCGCCCGACCGACAAACATCTTAAACAACAGAAAGCAGGATTCCAGAGCAGAGAACCGGTCTGACCACAGATGTACCAGGGTGGAGTTTTCCCCCACCCTAGTAAGCCTGAGGGTTCTGCAGGAGACCAGGGCATATCTCAGTCCTTATCTCAACCACACAAGACAGACATTCCCACAGCGGTCGTTTATAGACCCCTCCCCAGGAATGCATTCCTTTCCCAGGTTATTAATATTAATATTCCTTGCTAGGAAAAGCATTTAGCGATATCTCTCCTACTTGCAAGTCCATTTATAGGCTCTGCAAGAAGAAAAATATGGCCATTTTTCCCAACCCTGCAGGCAGTCAGACCTTATGTTTGTCTCCCCTTGTTCCCTAAAAATTGCTGTTATTTTGTTCTTTTTAAGGTGCACTGATTTCATATCATTCGAACACACATTTTACAATCAATTTGTACAGTTAACACAATTATCACAGTGGTCCTGAGGTGTCGCACATCCTCAACTTATGAAGACAACAGGATTAAGAGATTAAAGTAAACACAGGCATAAGAAATTATAAAAATATTATTTGGGAACTGATAAATGTCCATGAAATCTTCACAATTCATGTTCCTCTGCTGTGGCTCCAGCCAGTCCCTCCATTCAGGGTCCCTGACTTCCCACAACAACTCAGACTGTGGCACTTTCTAGTTTTCTTTTAGAGACAGGGTCTTGCTCTGTCTCTCAGGCTGGAGTGCAGTGGTATGATCACGGCTCACTGAAGCCTTGACTTCCCAGGCTCAAGCGATCTTTCCACCTCAACCTCCCAAGTAGCTAGGACTACAGATGTGCACCATGGCACCTGGCTAATTTTTTAATTTTTGGTAGAGGTAGGGTCTCACTATATTGTCCAGACTAGTCTCCAATTCCTGGCCTCAAGTGATCCTTTTGCCTCGGCCTCCCAAAGTGCTGGGATTACAGGTGTGAGCCACCATGGGTAATGGCATTTTCAATGATTTAAACACAATTTGAGGGGGTGCTCTATTCAGGCTTATATGTTCTGCAACTTTTCCTTTTCATGATTTAAACTTCCTGTATAACAATGTCCTGTATCTTGTGGCTACTAATAACTAGAATAATAATAGCTAACTTTATTGAATGTTTACTGTGTGTTTTATCTACATCACCTCATTTAATCTCCATAACAACCTGATGAGGTGATTTACTATTATTTCCACGGTACAGATGAGAAAACTGAGGCTCAGGAAGGTTAAGTCACAAGTGAACTTTCCACAGCTAGTACTGTAAGTGGGAGAACTGAGATTTAAGTCCAGGTCTTTCTGATACTGGAGTTCCTGCCCGTGAGCACTCTGCTATACTGCCTCCAAAATAATGGCATGCATGCAAGCACCGGGCATGTAATAGGTACTCAGTAAAAGTTGGCTCTCTTCCTTCAATCAAGAAGTGTATCAAAGGCTGGGCACGGTGGCTCACACCTATAATCCTAACACTTTGTAAGGCCAAGGAGGAAGGATTGTTTGAGCCCAGGAGTCTGAAAACAGCTGGGCAATATAGTGAGATGCCATCTCTACAAAACACAGAAAAAATTAGCCAAGTGTTGGTGGCACACACCTGTAGTCCCAGCTACTTGGGAGGCTGAGGTAGGAGGATCACCTGAGCCCAGGAGGCGGAGGTTGCAGTGAGCTGTGTTTGCACCGCTGTACTCCAGCCTGAGTGACAGAGTGAGACCCCGAAGCAAGCAAGTGAGGAAGCAAGCAAACAGACAAGCAAGCAAGAGAAGGAAGGAAGGAAAGAAGGAAGGAAGGAAGGAAGGAAGGAAGGAAGGAAGGAAGGAAGGAAGGAAGGAAGGAAGGGAAAAGAAGGGAGTCTAGGATGAAGTGGGCACCTGAACAGGTGAATAGGGTAGCTAAAAACCTCATCCCTGCCCTCAGGCGGTAGACACTCTCCAGTCATAAGCTCTAATGTGCTGTAGAAAAGCCTCAGGTTCTCAGGGGTTTCCAGCTGAGCATCTGGAAGGCTGAAGTGCAGTTCTGTGTCTAAGCACTGCAGAGCCTCATGCAACAGTGTCATCACTCAGTGCAACACTCCTGGAAGATCTGTTTCCAGGGGAGGCTACAGCTTGGCAAGGAGAATGCAAGAGTCCCTAGCCAGTCTTGGATCTCGACCTGGCATTCCCGAGAGACAGAGAGACAGATTCTCTGTGTCCCCCGTCCCAGCCCTGAAACCCGCAGTCTTTGACCCAGAGGTAGAGGAGCAAGCTCTCCGTGAAGTCCTGGTCTCTGGAGTCCCTTCTTTGGGAGAAAAATGACATGAACCTGCCACAGAGCCTGTTTATGAAACAAATCAAAGAGCTATTTTGAGCACTTACCCCCAGCAATCACGACAGCATAACTTGTGTAGCTGGAACTAGGCCACCAAGTAATCTCACCGGCACCAGAAGAAATTCATCTGGGAAGGACACCAGCTCGGGGAGAGGAGAGAGGAGCCCTGCCCTGGCCTCTTGTCAAGACATCCACGTTTCAAAGGACAGCTGAAGACACAACAGAGACAGGGGCTCACTATGCATTTCCTTTTAAAGTCGGCAATAATCCGGCCACAGCATCAAGGTAAAGTCACCGAATCCTCTGGTTCTGGGTTTGGCATGATGGTAGCTGCTGGTAGTTGTCATGGAAACCAGCAGAGGCATCAGATCTTAGCTCTGACAGTCACAGGAGAATCTGAACTTATTCTGTTATGAACCTTTTTTCTTTTTCTTTTTCTTTTTTTTTTTTTTTTTAAATAGAAACTGTCTTGAACCTGGATAAACAGGCCCCAAAGTTTTTCCTCCACCTGGCTTGGATATGTTTCTGTTTCCGTTTTCTGGCTACACAGAATCTAACGATGCATCAAGAATCGGCCCTGGTGCTCTGTAAGACGTTTCATTGGGTCTCTTTTCAGTTACCAGAGATGGAGACCTAAATTGACCTAGGTTAGGTGAGAAAAAAAAAAGATTCATTATTGAGTAAATTATCAAAGTGATATTGAATACCTTTTTTTTTACTTTTTAACTTTTTTATTTAATTCTAATTTTAAAATTTATTTTTTTCATTTTATTTATTTATTTTTTTCCCACAATATAGGTGGAACGACTGAAACTGGCCTTAAAACATTTGGAAACTCAAAGATGGCCTTGGGCTGGGCGTGGTGGCTCATGCCTGTAATCCCAGCACTTTGGGAGGCTGAGGCAGGAGGATCACTTGAGCCCAGGAGTTGGACACTACTCTGGGTAACAAAGGGAGACTCCTTATCCACCAAAAATTAAAAAATAAGCCAGGTGCCGTGGCTCACACCTACAGTCCCAGCTACTCAGGAGGCTGAGGTGGGAGGATCACTTGAGTCCAGGAAGTTGAGGTTGCAGTAAACTATGATCACACTACGACACTCCAGTCTGAGTGACAGAGTGAGACCCATCTCTAAAAAATTTTTAAAATTAACTGGGCATGGTGGCATTTGCCTGTAGTCCCAGCTACTTGGGAGGCTGAGGCAGGAGGATCACTCGGCCCAGGAGGTTGAGGCTGCAGTGAGCTGTGATTGTGCCACTGCACTCCAGGCTGGGTGACAAAGGCAGACCCTGTCTCAATAAAAGGGTGGGAGATGACATTAGGAGTCTCTCTCTGTTTTTTTTTTTTTTTTTAACTTTTGAAATCATGGGTTTTAGTTTATTATTTTTAATATATTTCTGAAAATATATAATATCAAGACTGTCTGACAAGGATTTTTTAATACTTTCCAGTTCCGCCAACATTGCTGTCATGCATCCTTGATAACAACGCTATCCCTGAACCGGGGCTGGCTGGTGAGGTGGGGGTGGTGGGGGAGCATCTTTCTGAGTCAGTTCAAGTCACTGAGGAGGGTCCATACCTCAATGTGAGTTTGAGTTACAATTAGAAATTAGTCATGGAAGGACATGTCTACCACGGACATCTTTCCTCACATTTAAATTATTCCATTTATTTCCTACAGTCCTCCTTCTATCTTTAGTTCCATTTTAAATAACCCTTCATCCAACATTCCCGTTTATCTTGCTTCCTTTTTCTCCCTTTTGTGCCACTAGTATAACGTAAGAGATTGTGCTTCAGTAAACTATCCTCATGTGGGGAGAAAAAAATCAAAATGTGATCAATGGTAATAGTTGAACAAAGTTAAGACTGCAGGCTCTAAAAGCTAAGTGATTCATTGCTGGATGCCCCAAAGCACTCTGTTTCCTTTCCAAGATGATGACTCTTCGTATATTTCCTTTTGCCATATGGGCAGCTTGGCTTTTAAAGTATCAATGGCATAGCTCACAGCTTCAAGAGATGCAGCTCTGTGGGCTGAGGACACAGCGCTGATTATGCTTGCTTCTGACGGTGGAACCAAGCCAAGTCCATGGAACACTGCTATGTGTTTGGCCATTTCTGCCTGATGTCACTACAAATCTTTTTGACTTCATTTTCCGCCATGGGTAGATACGCTTCATATTCTAAGCTAATGACTTTTCTCCCTTCAAAGTTATTTCTTGTAGTCCCTACAAATAGGGACACTGCACCACAGAGTGGAGAAATCACCAACTGTAAGACTTCATCTACTGGAAGTTTCTCGGTAGTAACGTTTATAACCTCTTTAGATTTCTCTTCAACTTCATCCATGTCTTTCCTAGATGGCTCAAAAGCACTATCCTCCACTAATGGTGGATAACAGCAATTTCGTCTCCTGGTTGAAGCAGGAGGAGCTGATCTCCAAGCTCAACATACTCCTGATGAACAGCAAATAGTATCTGATTTCTAACATCAGCCAATCCAGGATGCCGAGTCTCTCTCTCCTTCCACAGCTGCAATGCTTTTATTTCTTGCGGCACAGAAATTGTCTCTGAACGAACTCCTGTTATTTCGACACTTTTTGCAAAATACAATACTTCAGCCTGGCACAGAGGCACCATCCCGCCTGGGACAGCTGGACCGAATCCGTCTCTCTCTGTTTTGCCATCTCTCATCTTCGAGTCCATCACCCTCTTGCTCTGTCGCCCAGGCTGGAGTGCTGTGGCATGCTCACTGCAACCTCCGCCTCTCGGGCTCAAGCCATCGGTCCACCTCAACCTCCTGAGTAGCTGGGACTACAGGCACGCACTACTATGCTTGGCTAATTTTTCATGTATTTTGTAGAGATAGGACTTCACCATGTTGCCCAGGGTGGTCCCAAACACCTGGGCTCAAACAATCTGCCTGCCTCAGCCTCCCAAAGTGCTAGGAGTACAGGCATGAGCCACGGTGCCCAGCCCCATCAGACTCTAGGGCTCCCCATTGGCAAGGGATGGAGCAGGCAGCTCTGAAGTCACATCCTCACGCTCTTTCCGCTTTAGTTTAAGGGAGAGAAGTTGGCTTCGAGGATGAAAAAAATCCCAGGTGGGTTCTGATTGCCTCAGCTGGGAACAGGTGCCTGCGCCTGGGCCAGCTGCCAGGTGTGAGGTGGAACCGGAGTCCTGAGGTGGGAGCCAGCAGCCCACAGCAGTCACGCAAGGGGACTGGGGAAGGGCTGTGCCCTGCTCACGCAAGTCCTCTGCCCTCTGAGATAGCCAGGTGTTGGAAAGGCTGTAGAACACGAATTCTGTCTCACGTGTGTATACAGACGGCAGCTACATTTGTTGTTCCTTCTGGGGGTCCATACTTGTATCAGTCTGAGTCCAATCCAGAGAGAGAAATCACATAGTAATTTGAACAGAGAAAATTCAATATAAAGAATTATTTACATAGCAAGGGATTACAGCAATGAGGGGTTGGCTAGTAACAAAGAAAGGAAACTCTAGTGAACCAGCCCCAGGACTGAGAGAGCCTCCATCCGCGCCCCAGGCGGAGATCCAGACCTGTGCAGCTGTGACTCTGAATGGCAGAGAAGTTGTTGTGGCGCCCTGTGGCAAGTCCTTCTGGAAGTCTGCCCTCTGAGGTGCCAGGCGTCTTGATTGCTAGAGGCGTGCTGCTATAAAACGGCGCCAGGGCTGGCGGGCGCCACGCTGGGCGGGGAGGTTCGGTCTCCTGGGTGCTGCTGGCTGCAGCCACTGTAGGAGCTGGGCACTGGAGGAACCACCAGTGAGCACCCTGGAACCCAGAGGCAAGTCAACCTCTTATCCTTCTCCAGTGTCTAACACCCTCTACTGGCAAGATTTCAGGGCTAGGTAGCCCAGGAAAAACTTGTTCAAGATCCAGATCCATTTCACAGAGTAGTCCAAAAGGGGGAATTTGGAGCTGAGAGTCCAAAATGGATAAACTGGGCTGGGCGTGGCGGCTCATGCCTGTAATCCCAGCACTTTGGGAGGCCAAGGCAGGAGAATCACTTGCACCCAGGAGTTAGAAACCAGCCTGGACAACATAGTGAGATGTCTCTACAAAAAATAAAAATTAAGAAAATTGCCAGTCCTGGTGGTACATGCCTGTAGTCTCAGCTACTTGAGAGGCTGAGGCAAGAGAATGGCTTCGGCCTAGGAGTTGGAGGCTGCAGTGAGCTGTGGTAGCACCATTGCATGCCAGCACCTAGGCAACAGAGCAAGACCCTGTTGCAAAACAATTATATATATGTAATGCATAATACCTAAGATAATTACTCTCTGTCGGGGAAACATCCAGATTTTAGGAGCCATAAAGCAATGAAGTAGATATTTAACATCAGCTATGTGTTCCATTCAGATTTGAATCTAACAGAAATTAGGCGCTATAGATCATTGTTTAGCAGCGTGATCTGGTGAGAACGAGTCTACCACAGGAAGCCTCCTTTTAGATACTTCAAATCACAGGGTGGGAAGGCTTGCTTCCTCTCCAGTTACTAAAGAAATTAAATTTAAAATTATATCAATGTATCATTTTACACCTACTGGCATAAATAAAGATGATAATGAACGCAGTGCTGGTCAAGTACTGGATGTAGACGTGTAAACATCACTGGTGTCACCAGTTTATTACAGGGGTTGTCTTTTTGAAGGAAAATAATAAAGCAGGAGACTTAAAATAATATTACACTTATTCAGTAATCAAAAACCTCTGAATGTATTTTTTTTTTTTTTTTTTTGAGACAGAGTCTCACTCTGTCGCCCAGGCTGGAGTGCAGTAGTGCAATCTCGGCTCACTGCAAGGGCCGACTCCCAGGGTTCACACCATTCTCCTGTCTCAGCCTCCCGAGTAGCTGGGACTACAGGTGCCCGCCACCATGCCTGGCTAATTTTTTTGTATTTTTAGTAGAGACGGGGTTTTACCGCGTTAGCCAGGATGGTCTCGATTTCCTGACCTCATGATCCGCCTGCCTCCGCCTCCCAAAGTGCTGGGATTACAGGCGTGAGCCGCCGCGCCCAGCCCTCTGAATATATTTCTAAGTTAAAAGTTCAAGGCCAGGTGCAGTGACTCACGCCTGTAATCCCAGCACTTTGGGAGGCGGAGGTGGAAGGATCACTTGAGCCCAGGAGTTTGAGATCAGCCTGAGCAACATAGGGATATCCTGTCTCTACAATAATTTAAAAAAAGTTAGCCAGGTGTGGGGGCGTGTAGCTAAGCTCCCAGCTACTTGGTAGGCTGAGGTGGGAGAATCACTTCAGTGTGGTTTGAGGCTGCGGTGAGCTGTGATCACACCACTGCCCTCCAACCTGGGCAACAGAACAAGACTCTGTGTCTAAAATGATAATACTAGTTCAAAATAAAGGTCTAACTGTACAATAATATTTATAGTAGTATTAATTTATTATAGAAAGAAAGGTAGAAAACCCAAATGTCTAATGAATAAAGAAGGGTTACAGCCAGGCTCAGTGACTCACATCTGTAATCCCAGCGCTTCGGGAGGCCGAGGCGGGCGAATGGCTTGAGCCTAGGAGTTTGAGACCAGTCTGGGAAACAGGGAGAAACCCTGTCTTTATGAAAACTACAAATATGAGCCAGGCATAGTGGCAAGCACCTATAGTCCCAGCTACTCAAAAGGCTGAGGTGGGGGGATTGCCTCAGCCCAGGAGGTCGAGGCTGCGGTGAGCTGTGATCTCATCACTGCTCTTCAGCCAGGGCCACAGAGTGAGATGCTCTCTTAAAAAAAGAAAAAAGGAATATGAGGATGAAATTAGGCTAAGTGAAGAAAATAGCAAAAAAAAAAAAAAAGAAAGAAAAAAGAAAGTTTACATATTATGATTATAACTATGGGGAAGAAACTTTATACACAGGTTACATGAATATACTAAAAACCACAGAATTGTGCACTAGGTTTTTGAATTTTATGGTATATGAATTATATCACAAATGTAAAATAAAAGACTACCTGAGGCCTCAGGGACATGTAAAATATTTCTGTGGTAAAGGAGGGAGATGTTTTGCTTATGTATTCTTCCAAAGTTGTTTAAATCTGAAGTTTTAAGTTGAAAGTTTGATTCTGCAGTCTCTGTCCTACTTTTCTGCAGTAGACCAGAGTTGTTCCCTCACCACACAGCCCTCAATGCGCTCACTCTACTTGTTTTTCTTTTTTTGAGATGGATCCTGCTCTGTCTCCCAGGATGGAGTGCAGTGGCGCGATCTGGGCTCACTGTAGCCACCGCCTCCTGGGTTCAAGTGGTTCTTCTGGTTCAGCTTCCTGAGTAGCTGGGAGTACAGGTGCCTGCCACCACGCTCAGCTAATTTTTGTATTTTTACTAAAGATGGGGTTTCACCATATTGGCCAGGCTGGTCTTGAACTCCTGACCTTGGGATCCGCCCGCCTCGGCTTCCCAAAGTGCTAGAATGACGGGCGCGAGCCCCGCGCCTGACCGCTCACTCTGCTTCTAAGGGGTCTTCTACTCCCAGGATTCGAGAAGTCAGGCTGTAAACACCGAGCCGCGATCCCACTGGTGGGAACTGTCCCCTGGGCCGGAGTCAGGGACTCAGAGGGGCAATGGTGCTTCCGACCACGAGGGTTCATTTCCTGCAGGGAACTGTCCATCGGAGGCGGTGAGGCCCCTGGAGCGCACACATGTGCAGAGCCTCAGCCTCCGCTCTGAGGACTCAGCAGTCAGGATTCTGTACACAAGGCGCTCAAGGGCTGCAGTTGAATTGGACGGGGGCCATGCAAGTGCCAGGAAAACAGGGTGCTTTTACTTAGATTGCATATTGACTCAAGGTGGCTTTGGAGAGTGTCGGTAACATTTATGAAGATAGGGGCAAAAGCTTCCACAAGCCAATACATGGTGAAACCAACCAAATAAGGTACATGTCATGACTATCTTCTGCATTTCGTACCCCCAAACAGGCTTTGTGTGAGGAACAAGTCTGTTTATTTCACCTGGGTGCAGGCAGGCTGAGTCTGAAAAAGGAGTCAGCAAAGGATGGTGGGATTATCATTAGTTCTTATAGGTTTGGGACGGGTGTACAAAGTGCTTTCTCAAGGGCGGGGGAGAATATATAGCATTAGTTCGGGTGGGGCGGGAACAAATCACAATGGTGGAATGTCATCAGTTAAGGCTATTTTCACTTCTTTTGTGGATCTTCAGTTGCTTGGGGCCATCTGGATGAAGACGTGCGGTGCAGGTCACAGGGGATACGACGGCTTAGCTTGGGCTCAGAGGCCTGACAATACATGAGGAAATGGAACTTAGAGAGGTTGAGTGACTTGTCCAAGGTCACACAGCTGGCCCGAGATGGAGCTGGGCATGAGCTTAGTCCCTGGGATGACGGAGCCTGTGCTTTGCGGCACCAGCATTGCTGCAGAACAGCTTACGTGTCTTACCAAAATGCTTCCTCTCTAGGAGGTGGGACTGTGACTTGGACAAGGACACATTCTTCCCAGACCAAGGAGCGCAACACTTAACACTTCTCATGTAATTGGAAACCAGTGAATATTGTTTGAATGGATGAATAAATGAACATCAAGTAAATAAAAGAGGCAAAGCCATCACAGTAGTCTTAAAAAAAAAAAAAAGCAACTGTATTTTCTGGGGATACTTAAATACTATCCCCAGAAAATACAGTTATCCTATTAATTCTAGTAACTCTCCTTGTCTCTTGGGTATGTGAACATACACTATGCGTGAATATACACGTGTGTGTGCTCTGTCTACTTCTGGCCAATGTTAAGGTTACCTAGATTAAGTAGAGTGGATACAATAGAATGGATATATTCATAGCTGCTAGATTTAGGAAAATAGTGTTATTTTAACAGGCAACTAGCTTGCTTCTTTAGCAGTTACAATTCTATAACTGTATGATTGTTCCTTTTCTTCTTATTTATTTATTTTGGGAGGCTGAGGTGGCTGGATCACTTGAGCCCAGGCATTTGAGACTAGCCTGGGCAACATGGTGAAACTCTGTCTCTACAAAAAATATAAAAATTTTTTTTTTTTTTTTTTTTTTTTTTTTTTGAGACGGAGTCTTGCTCTGTCGCCCAGGCTGGAGTGCAGTGGCCAGATCTCAGCTCACTGCAAGCTCCGCCTCCCGGGTTCACGCCATTCTCCTGCCTCAGCCTCCCGAGTAGCTGGGACTACAGGCGCCCGCCAGGTCGCCCGGCTAGTTTTTTGTATTTTTAGTAGAGACGGGGTTTCACCATGTTAGCCAGGATGGTCTCGATCTCCTGACCTCGTGATCCGCCCGTCTCGGCCTCCCAAAGTGCTGGGATTACAGGCTTGAGCCACCGCGCCCTGGCCAAAAAATATAAAAATTAACCAGGTATGGTGTTGCATGCGTGTAATAACAGCTACTCAGGAGGCTGAGGTGGGAGGATTGCTGGAACCCAGGAGGTTGAGGCTGCAGTGAGCCATGATGGCACCACTGAACTCCAGCCTGGGTGACAGAGTGAGGCCCTGTCTCAAAAATAATAAATAAATAAAACAAAAAACAAAAAACAAAAACAAAAAAACCTTGGCCAACCCTGTCTTATGTAGTTAAATTATAAATGTGATATTTTAGAACATTCGGCTGGATGTATGCCAAAGGGTAGTAGATATCCGGGGTACAGTTAATCTTGAGATATTAAGATTTTTTTTTTTTTTTTTTTTTTTTTTTTTTTTTGAGACGGAGTCTCGCTCTGTCGCCCAGGCTGGAGTGCAGTGGCCGGATCTCAGCTCACTGCAAGCTCCGCCTCCCGGGTTCCCGCCATTCCCCTGCCTCCGCTTCCGAGTAGCTGGGACTACAGGCGCCGCCACCTCGCCCGGCTTGTTTTTTGTATTTTTTGGTAGAGACGGGGTTTCACCGTGTTAGCCAGGATGGTCTCGATCTCCTGACCTCGTGATCCGCCCGCCTCGGCCTCCCAAAGTGCTGGGATTACAGGCTTGAGCCACCGCGCCCGGCCAGGATATCAAGATCTTGATGTAGGATTGGACCCTGGAAGGTGTCACCCGCTTCCTTGAGAAGAGACCACCAAACAGCCTTTGTGTGAGCAATAAAGCTTTTTAATCACCTGGGTACAGGCGGGCTGAATCCGTAAAAGGAGTCAGCAAAGGGAGATGGGGGGTGAGGTAGTTTTATAGGATTCGGGAAGGTAGTGGAAAATTACAGTTAAATGGGGTTTTCTCTTGTGGGCAGGGGCGGGGGTCACAGGTGCTCGGTGGGGAGCTCCTGAGATTCATTGTCCAGGAAAAGGAATGCCACAAGGTCAATGGCTCAGTTAGGGTGGGGCAGGAACAAATCACAATGGTGGAACGTCATCCGTTAAGGCAGGAACTGGCTATTTCCACTTCTTTTGTGGATCTTCAGTGCTTCAGGCCATCTGGATGGATAGTGAGGCTCCCAGGGGATGTGATGGCTTAGCTTGGGCTCAGAGGCCTGACAGAGGGCATGCGGTCCATCTGCACATACGATTCCTGATTTCACCCCTTCACCCATCCCATATCTTTCCAATAGTCAATTTTCCTTTGAACATCTTCCTTAGAAGATGACCTCCCTTCAAAGGATGTCTATCACATTTCAGCCAGCTTTCACAAACAAACTTTATAAATTAGGCCGGGCTCCGTGGCTCATACCTGTAATCCCAGCACTTTGGGAGACCAAAGTGGGTGGGTCACTTGAGGTCAGGAGTTAGAGACCAGCCTGGCCAACATAGTGAAACCCCATCTCTACTAAAAACACAAAAAGAAAAAAAATTAGCTGGGTGTGGTGGCACATGCCTGTAGTCCCAGCTACTGGGGAGGCTGAGGCACGAGAATCACCTGAACTCGGGAGGCGCAGGCTACAGAAAGCCAAGATCGCGTCAGGGTACTCCAGCCTGGGCAACAGAGTGAGATTCCATTTCAATAAATAAATAAATAAATAAATAAATAAAGTAAACTTCTAAATTGACCCAAATCTTTGTCCAGATTCTGAAGGCAGCTCTACAAGGGAGATACAGGTACCACAGAGAGCTGGCATGGTTTCCCTGCAGGCTGGTTTTCCTGGGAAGCAGACTCCGATGGAGTTTAGCGTACAGGAGTGCCCTCAGACCGACACCTGTGTGAGAGCGGAGGCAGGAGGGGTGCGGGCAGTGGGAGGAGCTGGGCTGTGCTACAGGCCCAAGGACAGTCCCAGCCAATCCACAGGAGTCTTTGCAGCTAGAATGCTCTTCAGAGTTTCCTGATTTGGGCCGAGATGGCCAGGTCTTCATACCCTGGCTTTCATCTGTCCCTGGATGTTGACAGGGCTGCTCTGGGGAGGAATGTGGTCTTGAAGGACAGCTCCTGGAAGCTAAAGCAGTTCCTAAAGCCTAGAGGCAGTTTATGCAGAGATGCAAGCTCTCAGTGAAGGCCCAGCCTTCGGAATTGCTCATTTGGGGAAGAAAATGAGAATTTGCCACGGAGCGTATTTATGGAACAAATACACAGAGCTGTCTTGAGCGATTATCTCTGGGAATCATTACAACCCAACTGGTCCAGCTGGTGCCAGGTCACCAGCTAATCTCACTACAGTCAGAGCAGCGCCCCTGGCACCCCAGCAGCCGAGGCAACAAGGCCTTCCTTGAAGGACTTCCCTGTGCTCACCGCATACAGAGATGACATACGTTAAAATGGCATGTCCGCCATTCCGTTGGCCATGTATGGGTTTGATAAATGGGTGTCAGTGCAGCCTAAGCCGTGTCATTGGCATGTCGACCACATATCACCATTGGCTCGTGATGACTGTCCCCCAAACCCCTTCTTTTTCACATATGCAGAAACTTGCTTCAGGGTTTTCAGGGAAGAAAGGAGCCCGGGCTTTTAGCTCTCCCATCTCGTCTTCTGCCTGCAAACAATAGAAGCATAACAATAAAGCCTTGGATACCCAGCTTGCCATGCAGAGACTTACCAACCACCAAGCTACCAGATGTGTGCGAATCCATGGAGGGTTTGATAAGATTATTCTTTGTTCACAGCCCTGACTGGTGGATAGGGTAAGGGAACCTGGTTCTGATTGGTAGGGAATTAGAAGGAGGTGGTAGTGCAATCTGATTGGTGGACAGGAGAGGGGAGTCGAGCTCAGATTGGCTGGGAGTTCTCCAGGTGCAAGCCAGGTTCATCTCTTCATCCCCTCGACGGTTCCCTTTGCTTCTTCCAAGCCTCTTTTCTCTGGCTGCCCCGCCCCTCCCAGCATGGGGTCCACCCTGTAAGACGCCTGGGTGCCAATCTATCCTCTATCTACAGGGTCCCTGCTGAGCCTTTGCCTGCAATGCCATTAGATCCCCCCAGGCAAGGGACAAGGGGAGGCTCCTGGGGTTCATTAGTGTAAGGAAGGCCGGTTCCCTGACACCAGCCCTGTGCCGTATTCAGGGACAGGGCCCAGCTGGCCCTCAGTGATTAGCTGCAGCCTGCCCCAGGCAACTCAGGGAACACAGGAGAGATGACACACGCTAAAACGGCACTTCAGCCATTCCACTGGCAATTTGTTGAAACAGATGAAAAATGTGCCTCACTTCCTCATCACTATCTGTAGATCTCAGAAATGTTGCCAAGGAAGACAAAAGCTCTCTTCTCCAACGCCTGGCTTCCAATCGGTTTAATCTCTTGGAACACGTAGACGTAGTCGTAGTTGTTGAAAACAGGCTCTGCGCCCTTTCCAGCCCCAGGGCCCAGCCCTTCCCTCTGGCAGGCCACGTTTCCCAGGGGTCTTCGGGTCAGCTTGGTGTAGTCATAAAACAATCGTCCTTGAAATGTAGTAAATCAAGAGCCGAGGTCTCAGAAAGGGACCGGGAAATTAAAGGCTGACGTTTCTCTCTTGAGGTCTTCTGAGGCTTCTGACTTGTTGACTTGTCCTTATTGGAATAAGAAAAAAACATTCTTCTGTATCCCACAGAAGAATAAAAAATACTATTGAAAAATCATTTAGGGAGAAAATACCACACCGTTAGAAATCAGACCAGGGACCGTGTAGGAGAGGAGGACAGGAGGGACCCCAGCCCATACACAACGCAGAAATCCCAGCGGCTGCTGGCTGTGCTTTCCACTGCTGTAGCTGAGACACTGACCAGCGCAGGAGGTCACAGAAGCGCTGCTGTGGAGGGTGCCTGGAGATCCGCCTCGGGGCTGCTGGGGAAGGGAACTGCCGCCACAGAGCAAAGGCCTGTTGGTGAAGGCTTTTACTGACAGCTAGCTCCCATCTCCCCCAGACCCTGCCCTCTCCCAGGCCTCCATTTGTGGATTTTTGTTCTTTTATGCTTGCAACATTTCCATTTGTGTTTGTTATTAAATTATTGATCCCTTAAGTGTTTACGGCCTGCCAGACTAGTCACCAGCTAAAAGAATAAATACACACATGTGTACATACTCATCAATATGCACGATCTCGGCCAGGCACAGTATCTCACACCTGGAATCCCAGCACTTTGGGAAGTCCAGGCGGGCAGATCACTTGAGGTCAGGAGTTTGAGATCAGCCTGGCCAACATGGTGAAACGCCGTCTTTACTAAAAATACAAATATTAGCTGGGCGTGGTGGCACATGCCTGTAATCCCAGCTACTCGGGAGGCTGAGGCAGGAGAATCGCTTGAACCCAGGAGGCGGAGGTTGCAGTGAGCCGAGATCACGCCAGTGCACTCCAGCCTGGGCAACAGAGTGAGACCGTCTCAAAACAAAAAACAAAAAACAAAAAAAGCCATTGTCTCGCTGGGTGCAGTGGGAGGTGGAGACAGCAGTGAGCCGTGGTCACACTACTGCACTCAGACCTTGGCAACAGATAGAGACCTTGTCTCAAAAAAAAAAAAAAATTATTTCTGAAATGAGTCCTCATTTTCTTTTTCTCTATTCTTACTTGCTTTTTCCTTGGATAAATCCAGCGTGCTTTGGAGACATGAAGGCAAACATGATGTTTGCTGTGTCCTGTATTAGAATCTGCTTTTCCTTCCCACATTGGCCAAGCGGCTGTGGGGGAGGGTGCTTCCCAGGTCACTCAAGCTCATTCTGCACAAGGAACCATGCATCGCACACACACAAGGCTGTGGTTCTGCAGTGACCATCTGGCCAGCTGCCTTGCCCTTCCCTTCTTGTCCTTTAGCCAATTCATCACTCTATGCAGAAGGAAAGAGACCAGAGGGACCTTGGCCACAGCTAATCCGAATGCTCTTCTATTTATGAATAACGATGTTTAACACCAAGTGGGAGTTGCTGTCCTGAAAGAGGGTTGGACAAAGACGAAAGCGCTCATCCAGAGGAGCTGGTCCCACAAGGGCAGAGGGGCCAGCAGCTGTTGGTGAAAAGCAGAGGCAATGGAAGCTAAGCCTAGGAACAGGGCAAGCGAAAATGCCGCCTTTTTTCACAGTGAATCGTTGATTGTCAGCTAGGCGAAGCCAGCAATCTCATCTCTGGAACAAGAGCAGAATAAAAATAAGATGACCTAAGAGCCAAAACAAAATGGCAATGATAGGCCATATCTCATAACCATGTCTTTAGCTGGTGCTATCTGCAAACCAGGAGGGACACACACAATTCTGTGAATTTGGGCCACTGTGATGCCACTGTAGGACAAAGAGCACACACAGCCACATTTGGAAGGTTTTTCACTTCAGGTAGAGTACTCATTTTTTTTTTCCATCATATTCTAAGCTATGATTACATTGCCACTTTTGTGAAAGATTAAAAACAGTTTAAATTCTGCAGACTCAGAGTTTTGAATTCCACAAATACCAATACATCGTGATCACATCCTGCCCTTTGCAGACATACTGCTGTCACGGCTGTGCCAATGCTATGTCTTCTGTTTGCAGACTCAAGACCCTGGGATGCTTAGGAGATACGACGGGGGCTGAAGGCTGCTTCTGGAGACTGATCCGCTCTGCTTCTCTGGCTCTGATGACCCTGTCTCCTGTGGTCTTCAGTGTCTATAACACATTGTGGCACTGACAGAATTGCCAGATTTAGCAGACAAAAAACATAGGATGCCCAATTAAGTTTGAATTTAAGATAAATACATGATTTGTAGTCCAAGAATGTCTCGTGCAATCACTGAGCATCCCGTATTTCATCTGGCGGCCCTAGGCACAGAACAGACACAGGTCTGTCAGGGAAACCCTCCGCCTTCTTACTAGGACCCCACCCAGAGACACTCACACAAAGACAGGACAATGCCATGCCGACTGCCTCCCTGCCCGTGGCCTGTAGATACGGAGTAACTGCCTCTGTTGTCTTTTTCCATGTGTAAGACCCAGAGGAACAGTGATGAAAGGCACAAAGTTCCAGGTCACAGAAGAGCAGGAGGAGAAGGATGCAGTGGTAACCCCGGAGAAATGCCCTATAGGTATTTTCGACTTCTCAAATTAGAAGTGGAAGATCCTCCGTTAGCTGTGTTGCTCTTGATCTCAAGTAAGTCACTGAAACTCCTCGGAGCCCAGCTTCACTCTGATACAACAAAGCAAATTAATACTGCCTGGTAACTCCCACATAACACAACTTTAAAGAGCCAGACAAGGCTTACATACAACATCTGTGCTGCAGCCGGTCTCAGTGTGCAGCGAATAGACTCTTTCCCAGGTCCCTTGTGTAAGGAGCACATATAATAAGGGGTATTATTCCCCCAGGCCTAGGTCTTCCAGAACTGGAACGTTGTTTGGGTTCTAGCTCTTGGCGACTCTCAAAGGCAAGCCTTTCTGGCTGTCTAGTGGTTCTGCTGCTTCTAGACTCCAGCCTTATGCTGTTTCCCTGACAGCGGCCCCAGCGTCTGCTCCTTCCGACTGCCGGGGCTGGATACAGACTCTGTGCTCCAAACCGAAATCATCTGAGACATGACCTGCCCGGGCAGATACTCTCCACACAAGTTCCTGATTCTATGTTGTTCCGGAGACAAAAACTGCCGCCAGAGAGCCCATTCTCATCCAAGTCACTATCCTTCTTCAGGTTCAAGCTTCAAGGCGTGCATCAGGCTAAGGCACCAGTGCCCCAATCTAATCAGCTATGACCAGCTTTGCAGGATAATGTAATGAAAAGCATCAAACCTTCTTGAGAAGGAGCCATCTGGGGCAGACTCTTCTTTACAAGGGGGCTACGGGCACAGTGAGTGCTTCAAACACTGCAGATCACTTCATTTATTCCACCTCTGACGTCCATGTACAGCTTCAAAGAACTCCCATCCTACCCAACCCAGTGATTACACTCACCCACCAAGTACAGACATCCGAGCTGTCTTTTCTCAATGGTGGAAAGTCAAACACTGCTGCATAGTCAAAGAATAACAGGATTTGAAAGTTTTCAGTTATCTTAGAAAATGTACAGCTGAGGGGCCAGGCGCAGTGGCTCATGCCTGTATTCCCAGCACTTTGGGAGGCCGAGGCGGGTAGATCACAAGGTCAGGAGTTCGAGACCAGCCTGACCAAGACGGTGAAACCCCGTCTCTACTAAAAATACAAAAGTTAGCCAGGTGTGGTGGCGCGTGCCTGTAATCCCAGCTACTCAGTAGGCTGAGGCAGGAGAATTGCTTGAACCCGGGAGGTGGAGGTTGCAGTGAGCCGAGATCACGCCACTGCATGCCAGCCTGGGCAACAGAGTGAGACTCTGTCTCAAAAAAAAAAAAAAAAGAAATTGCACAGATGAGGAAACTGAAGCCCAGAGTGGAGGCTACACACCTAGTTAATGTGGAATCATCAAGATTCCAACCCTAGGACTGCTTCCCCGTCCGGCCCTTACGTACCACAAAACCATCCTGTATGACAAAAGTCTGCCCTCCAGAGTTGACTCAACTACTATTCCTGTCCCCATAATTTAGGTTTTCCCACTTAAGAAAAATAAAAAAAGAAAAAGAAATGGTTGGGGGTGGGGTGGGGAGGAGAGGTGGGGAAAAGATTATTTACATTTACAGTCCCTTTAGGACCAAGTCCTTATGCAGACTGGAAGCTTAGGCAAAGGTTTTCTTCTTTGTTTAGTAGAGATTTTGCCAACCCCCAACCTTGTACTTGGAAAATAAGAACCAGCCATTTATGGGCTGCGTCATTCTGATGGATGGTGTCGCTGCCTCCACTCCCTAAGTGGCTTTCTTCTTCCTGACCCTTGATCCAAGGCAATTAAGAAAAGCAATAAAATCATGAAACCTCACTTTCGATCAATGCATTCCGGCCAGAAGGAGATCAGGTTGTCCTTACAGAATACCTATAATTAGATTGGATTTGGAATTTGGACTGCCACATCAAGTAGAAAAAAAGCATGGTTTTAAATCGTCATCTCAACATTTCAGAAGAAACTAGAGGGTTCTGAAAGCAGTGGAGAGAATTCAGACTGAAATAAAGAAAAATAAGATGATTGCAACACTATGTAAGTAGCTGGTTGAGGAGTTAGGTCTTCCACGAATGAGGGCTGGTACTTGGAGGTCGCCAGAATTTATTTTCTAACCCAACTAAGCAAAAGCAGTGAAAGGAAATAAGCTGTTCTGTCATATGTAGGGGCTCCCTTGGCCGCCATATTATTTTGAGATCCCATAAGGCTACAAACTGAACATATATATATTCCACATATATAAAATTCCAAATATGGCCGGGCGCGGTGGCTCAAGCCTGTAATCCCAGCACTTTGGGAGGCCGAGACGGGCGGATCACGAGGTCAGGAGATCGAGACCATCCTGGCTAACACGGTGAAACCCCGTCTCTACTAAAAATACAAAAACTAGCCGGGTGAGGTGGCGGGCGCCTGTAGTCCCAGCCATTCGGGAGGCTGAGGCAGGAGAATGGCGTAAACCCGGGAGGCGGAGCTTGCAGTGAGCTGAGATCTGGCCATTGCACTCCAGTCCGGGCGACAGAGCGAGACTCCGCCTCAAAAAAAAAAAAAAAAAAAAAAATCCAAATATATATATATTCCAAGTATATATGCATATATTCCAAGTGTGTGTGTGTGTGTGTGTATACATTTTTTTTTTTTTTTGGAGACTGAGTTTTGCTCTTGTAGCCCAGGCTGGAGTGCAATGGTGCGATCTCAACTCACTGTAACCTCCCCCTTCCAGGTTCATATGATTCTCCTGCCTCAGCCTCCCGAGTAGCTGGGATTACCAGCACGTATCACCACACCTGGCTAATTTTTTTTGTATTTTTAGTAGAGACGGGGCTTCATTATGTTGGTGAAGCTGGTCTGGAACTCCTGACCTCAGATGATCCACCTGGCTCAGCCTCCCAAAGTGCTGGGATTACAGGCATGAGCTACTGCGCCTGGCCTGAACATATTTTTAACAACTTTATTGAGGTATGACTTAAGTACATAACTACATTCATTTAAAGTATGCAACTCTCCAAGTGACTCTGAAAACAAGAAAAATAAAAAATAAAGTATGTAACTCAATGAGTTTTGGACGATGTATATTCATCCTCCCTCCATCCTTCGCCCCTCAGAGAAACACCAATCTGTTTCTGTTGCTATAGATTATCTTGCATTTCCTAAAACTTTAGATAAACGGAAACATGTGATGGTGATGTGTACTCTGTTGCTTCTGGCTTCTTTCACCCAGAATAATTACTTCGAGATCCATCTATGTCACTTATGTATCCATAGATTGTTCTTTTTTATTGCTGGATAGTAAGTAGTCTCTTGTATCGGTGATGGATATTGGAGTGTTTCCAGTTTTTGGCTGTTATGGATAAAGCTGCTATGAACATTTGTGTGGACACTCTGTTGTCTCTCTTAGGTAAAAATCTAGCTGTGGAATTTCTGGGTCATGCAATAGATGCATATTTAGCTTCATAAGAAACCGTCAGCTGGGTGCGGTGGCTCAAGCCTGTAATCCCAGCACCTTTGGGAGGCCGAGGTGGGCGGATCACAAGGTCAGGAGTTCGAGACCAGCCTGACCAACATGGTGAAACCCCATCTCTACTAAAAATACAAAAATTAGCCAGGCATGGTGGTGTGCACCTGTAGTCCCAGCTACTCAGGAAGTTGAGGCAGGAGAATCGCTTGAACCCGGGAGACGGAGGTTGCAGTGAACCAAGATAGCACCACTGAACTCCAGCCTGGGCGACAGAGCAGGACTCTGTCTCAAAAAAAAAGACAAGAAAAGAAAAGAAAGAAACTGGCTGGGCACGGTGGCTCACGCCTGTAATGCCAGCACTTTGGGAGGCCGAGGCGGGTGGATCACGAGGTCAGGAGATCAAGACCATCCTGGCTAACACGGTGAAACCCCGTCTCTACTAAAAATACAAAAAAATTAGCCAGGCAAGGTGGCGGCGCCTGTAGTCCCAGCTACTCGGGAGGCTGAGGCAGGAGAATGGCGTGAACCCGGGAGGTGGAGCTTGCAGTGAGCCGAGATCGCGCCACCGCACTCCAGCCTGGGCGACAGAGCAAGACTCCGTCTCAAAAGAAAATAGGAAAAGAAAAGAAAAGAAAAGAAAGAAGGAAAGAAAGGAAGGAAGGAAAGAAGGAAGGAAGGAAGGAAGGAACTGTCATCTGGGCATGGTGGCTCATGCCTGTAATCCCAGCACTCTGGGAGGCTAAGGCGGGCGAATCATCTGAGGTCAGGAGTTCGAGACCAGCCTGACCAACATGGTGAAACCCTGTCTCTACTAAAAATACAAAAAATTAGCTGGGTGTCATGGTGGGTGCCTATAATCCCAGCTACTCGGGAGTCTGAGGCACAAGAATCGCTTGAACCCGGGAGGCAGAGGTTGCAGTGAGCTGAGATCATGCCACTCACTCCAGCCTGGCAACAGAGTGAGACTCCGCCACCCCCATGTCCCCACCCCAAAAAAGAAACTGCCCAACTGTTTTCCAAAGTGGGCAAATCATTTCATATTCCCACTAGTTGTCTATGATAATTTGATTGTTTCATATCTTCACCAACACTTGGTAGTGCCAGTCTGTGTGTGTGTTAAAATATAGGTAACATAAAATTTGCCATTTTAACCATTTTTAAGTGTACAACTCAGTGGCATTAAGTACATTCAACGTCATGCAACTCCCCATCACCACCATCTGTTTTCTAAAATTTTTTATCATCCCAAACAGAAACACTCTAGCGCGTGGTAATTCCCCATTTCCTTGTTCCTCTAGCCTCTGGTAACTTCTAATTTACATTTTGTTTCTTGGATTTTGCCTATTATAGATATTTCCTGTAAGTGAAATCATACAATATTTGTATCTGGCTTGTTTCAGTTAGCATAACATCGTTTCAAGATTCACTCATGCAGAGTAGCGTGTATCATGTCATCATTCTCATTGTGGTTTGGGTTTGTATTTTCCTAATGAGCAATGATGGCATCTTTTCATGTGTTATTGACCGTCTGTGCATCTTCTTGGAATAAACGTGTATTTAAGTTCTTTGCCCATTATTTGTTTGTCCTTTTGTTGAGTAAGCTCTTCACAACCCTTATTATTATGCAATTTGCAAATACTCCTTCCCATTCTTTGAGTTGTCTTTTCATTTCCTTGATAATGTTCTTTAATGCACAGTTAAAAAACCTTGATGACATGTAATTTACCTGTGTATTATTATTTATGCTTTTGATGTCATATCTAAGAATCCATTGCCAAATCCACATTTATGGAGATTTATTTTTTATTTTTTATTTTATTTTTATTTTTTATTTTATTTTATTTTATTTTTTTTTTGAGACGGAGTCTCGCTCTGTCGCCCGGACTGGAGTGCAGTGGCCGGATCTCAGCTCACTGCAAGCTCCGCCTCCCGGGTTCACGCCATTCTCCTGCCTCAGCCTCCCGAGTAGCTGGGACTACAGGCGCCCGCCACCTCGCCCGGCTAGTTTTTGTATTTTTAGTAGAGACGGGGTTTCACCGTGTTAGCCAGGATGGTCTCGATCTCCTGACCTCGTGATCCTCCCGTCTCGGCCTCCCAAAGTGCTGGGATTACAGGGTTGAGCCACCACGCCCGGCCGGGATTTATTTTTATGTTTTCTTCAGAGTTTTATGGATTTAGCCTGTATTTAGGTCATTGATCAGACTTGACATACTCTCAAAAAATAAAAAGCCAAAGATGTGTGGGTTTATTTCTGGAGTGTTAATTCTATTCCACTGGTCTATATGTCTATCCTTATAGCGGTACCACACTGATTTGGCTACTGCATCTCTGCAGAAAGTTTTGAGATTGAGAAGTGTGAGTCCTCCAACTTTTCCAAGGTGGTTTTGGCTATTCAGATCCTCTTGTAATGCCATATCAATCTGAAAACTGACTTTTCCATTCTTGCGCTGAAAGGCTGTTGAAATTTTGATAGGGATCACGTTGAACCTGTAATTTGGATGGTACTGACATCGTACCAATACTGTCCATCTGTGCATAAACATGGGTTAGCTTTCCATTGATTCAAGTCTCCTTTCATCAAAGTGAGGCAGGAGAGGCAGGTAGTCAAGGAAGTGGCCATGTTCTTTGGACACAGCAGCCCTGGTGACCACACAGTCAATACAATAAGCCTCAGCATTCACGCTGCAATTGAGCTCATTCAAACAAAGCTGTCTTCAGTGGGGCTTTCCCTTCTAGAGGGCAAGTGCGTTTTGATTTTACCTGTCCTCACACCGACGCTTTGCCCATTATAATAGTAAAACACACACTCCTGAGTGGAGATTGAGATGCTAACGAGACATGCGATGTACGAACAAGCATGTGCAGCTGCTGTGCACCCAGAAGACCGCCCAGAACATGCTTCCTAGCCACACCTCTTCCCATCTCCTTATGAATAATCAAGGAAGACTCCCATTAAGGAGTCTCCCTAGTGCCAGTCTTTGCTGTCTCGCCCTTAGGAGCAGCCCGCCCTGAATTTTCTCTCTCTCAGGGTGTACTGTCTATTCTGCACCTAACTTCCAAAACATTCTTTTTTATTTTTTGCAATACATTACACTGCACCTCTTTTGTTGTGTGTCTGTTTAAATTCTTTTAAACCAAGAAGACAAGAACCAAGTATGACATCAGTCGTCAACAAAAGTTTTGTAGTTTTGTTTTTGCTTTGAGACAGAGTTTTGCTCTTGTTGTCCAGGCTGGAGTGCAATGGCGCAATCTTGGCTCACTGCAACCACTGCCTCTCAGGTTCAAGCGATTCTCCTGCCTCAGCCTCCTGAGTAGCTGGGACTACAGGCGCCCGCCACCGCGCCCGGCTAATTTTTTGTATTTTTAGTAGAGATGGGGTTTCACCATGGTCTTGATCTCCTGACCTTGTGATCCGCCCGCCTCGGCCTCCCAAAGTGCTGGGATTACAGGCGTGAGCCACCGCGCCCGGCCTGTATTCTTTTTTTTTTAGTAGACATGGGGTTTCTCCACGTTGGCCAGGCTGGTCTTGAACTCCCAACCTCATGTGATCCGCTCACCTTGGCCTCCCAAAGTGCTGGGATTACACGTGTGAGCCACCACACTCGGCCTTGTAGTTTTTAATGTGCAAGTCTTTCACCTCCTTGGCTACATCTATTCTTAGGTATTTTATTATTTTAGATATGATGGTAATTGGAATTGACTTCTAAATATCCTTTTTGGATTGTTAATTGCTGATATATAGAAACAACTTTTTTTGTGTATTTATCTTGTACCCTGCAACTTTGCTGAATTCATTTACCAGCTAGAGTAGCTTTTCTTGTGAACTTTTGGGTCTTTCTATAGATAGGAACATGTCATCTGTGAATCGTGTTACTTCTTTCTCTCCAGTTTGGATGCCATCTTAGTCTGTTTTGTGCTGCTGTAACAGTATACCACAAACTGGGTGTTTCATAATGAACAGAAATTTATTGGCTCATAGTTTTGGAGTCTGGGAAGTCCACGACTTGGGGGCTGGCGTCTGGCTTCTTGCTGCTTCATCCCACGATGGAAAGGCAAAGAAAAGGTGAGCGAGAGCGAGTTCAATTTTGCAGACTCAAGACCTTTTATAATTGGCCTGAATTCATTCATGGAGTTGGGGCCCTTAAGACCTAAACACCTCCCAACACGACCGCACTGGAGATGAAATTTCTAACACAAGCTTTTTGGGGGACACATTAAAACGACAGCAGAGGCCTTTTATGTTTTTCTTGTTTAGTTTCTCTGGTTAGAACTTCCAGTACTATGTTGAATAGCAGTGGGAAGGTAAGCATCCTTGTCTTGTTCCTGATGTAAGGGTGAAGCTTTTAGTGTTTTTACCACTATGTTAGCTGCAGGTTTGTCATAAATGCCTTTTACTATGTGGGGAAGTTCTTCTATTCCTAGCTTACGGAGAGCTTTGCTTTTAACCATGAAAGAATGCTAAAGGCCTTTTCTGTATCTATTGAGATAATCGTGTTATTTCTTTCCTTTTTTCTTTCCTTTTCCTTTGAGACAGGGCCTTGCTGTTACACAGGCTGGAGCGTAGGGGTGTGATCATAGCTCACGGCAGTCTGGAACTCGCGAGCTCAAGTGATCCTGCCTCAACCCCCCAAAGTGCTGGAATTACAACTGTGAGCCATCGCACCCAGCCTCAAATTACAATGTTTTAAAAGCTGAAAAAATAAAACTCATAAATATCACAAAATCCAGAAAAATTACTTATTAGCATCAATACTGAGAGCTCAATGATACATTGTTTTAGCTGCATACTTTGATCACTGTTTCATAAGACAATGATTATACAATATCACTTTCTATTGGCATAATGAAAAGATAATTCCCCTAACGTGGTTGACTCAAATTATTTTTTATCATTGAAAATTTAGAAAAATTTCAGTGTCTCAACTAATTATTGGTGATTCAGTGTCTCTTTTTGTTTCTTTTGAGACAGGGTCTCTTTCTGTCACCCAGGCTGGAGGGCAGTGGCACAATCATAGCTCACTATAACCTTGTACTCCTGGGCTCCAGTGATCCTCCTGTCACAGCCTCCCAAAGTGCTTGGATTACAGGCATAATCCACCATACTTGGCCTGTGGCATTAATTCAGTCTTAAAATCAGGAAGTGTAAGTCCTCCAGTTTTGTTCTTTCTAACAATTTCATTGGCTTTCTTCTCAGTCACTTGCATCTCCATACAAATTTTACATTTTAAATTTTAATTTTTTTTTTGAGACAGAGTCTCGCTCTGTCACCCAGGCTGGAGTGCAGTGTCATGATCTCGGCTCACTGCAAGCTCCACCTCCCAGGTTCATGCCATTCTCCTGCCTCAGCCTCCCGAGTAGCTGGGACTACAGGTGCGTGCTGCCACCATGCCCCACTAAGTTTCTGTTTTTTTTAGTAGAGATGGGGTTTCACCATGTTAGCCAGGATGGTCTCGGTCTCCTGACCTCATGATCCGCCCGCCTTGGCCTCCCAAAGTGCTGGGATTACACGTGTGAGCCACCACACTCGGCCTTGTAGTTTTTAATGTGCAAGTCTTTCACCTCCTTGGCTACATCTATTCTTAGGTATTTTATTATTTTAGATATGATGGTAATTGGAATTGACTTCTAAATATCCTTTTTGGATTGTTAATTGCTGATATATAGAAACAACTTTTTTTGTGTATTTATCTTGTACCCTGCAACTTTGCTGAATTCATTTACCAGCTAGAGTAGCTTTTCTTGTGAACTTTTGGGTCTTTCTATAGATAGGAACATGTCATCTGTGAATCGTGTTACTTCTTTCTCTCCAGTTTGGATGCCATCTTAGTCTGTTTTGTGCTGCTGTAACAGTATACCACAAACTGGGTGTTTCATAATGAACAGAAATTTATTGGCTCATAGTTTTGGAGTCTGGGAAGTCCACGACTTGGGGGCTGGCGTCTGGCTTCTTGCTGCTTCATCCCACGATGGAAAGGCAAAGAAAAGGTGAGCGAGAGCGAGTTCAATTTTGCAGACTCAAGACCTTTTATAATTGGCCTGAATTCATTCATGGAGTTGGGGCCCTTAAGACCTAAACACCTCCCAACACGACCGCACTGGAGATGAAATTTCTAACACAAGCTTTTTGGGGGACACATTAAAACGACAGCAGAGGCCTTTTATGTTTTTCTTGTTTAGTTTCTCTGGTTAGAACTTCCAGTACTATGTTGAATAGCAGTGGGAAGGTAAGCATCCTTGTCTTGTTCCTGATGTAAGGGTGAAGCTTTTAGTGTTTTTACCACTATGTTAGCTGCAGGTTTGTCATAAATGCCTTTTACTATGTGGGGAAGTTCTTCTATTCCTAGCTTACGGAGAGCTTTGCTTTTAACCATGAAAGAATGCTAAAGGCCTTTTCTGTATCTATTGAGATAATCGTGTTATTTCTTTCCTTTTTTCTTTCCTTTTCCTTTGAGACAGGGCCTTGCTGTTACACAGGCTGGAGCGTAGGGGTGTGATCATAGCTCACGGCAGTCTGGAACTCGCGAGCTCAAGTGATCCTGCCTCAACCCCCCAAAGTGCTGGAATTACAACTGTGAGCCATCGCACCCAGCCTCAAATTACAATGTTTTAAAAGCTGAAAAAATAAAACTCATAAATATCACAAAATCCAGAAAAATTACTTATTAGCATCAATACTGAGAGTTCAATGATACATTGTTTTAGCTGCATACTTTGATCACTGTTTCATAAGACAATGATTATACAATATCACTTTCTATTGGCATAATGAAAAGATAATTCCCCTAACGTGGTTGACTCAAATTATTTTTTATCATTGAAAATTTAGAAAAATTTCAGTGTCTCAACTAATTATTGGTGATTCAGTGTCTCTTTTTGTTTCTTTTGAGACAGGGTCTCTTTCTGTCACCCAGGCTGGAGGGCAGTGGCACAATCATAGCTCACTATAACCTTGTACTCCTGGGCTCCAGTGATCCTCCTGTCACAGCCTCCCAAAGTGCTTGGATTACAGGCATAATCCACCATACTTGGCCTGTGGCATTAATTCAGTCTTAAAATCAGGAAGTGTAAGTCCTCCAGTTTTGTTCTTTCTAACAATTTCATTGGCTTTCTTCTCAGTCACTTGCATCTCCATACAAATTTTACATTTTAAATTTTAATTTTTTTTTTGAGACAGAGTCTCGCTCTGTCACCCAGGCTGGAGTGCAGTGTCATGATCTCGGCTCACTGCAAGCTCCACCTCCCAGGTTCATGCCATTCTCCTGCCTCAGCCTCCCGAGTAGCTGGGACTACAGGTGCGTGCTGCCACCATGCCCCACTAAGTTTCTGTTTTTTTTAGTAGAGATGGGGTTTCACCATGTTAGCCAGGATGGTCTCGGTCTCCTGACCTCATGATCCGCCTGCCTTGGCCTCCCAAAGTGCTGGGATTACAGGCGTGAGTTACCGCACCCAGCCACAAATTTAAAAATTTTTAACCTGTTAATTTATTTATCTCTGCGTTTCTTAGACAGGATCTTGCTATGTAGTATAGGCCAGTCTTGAACTCCTGGGCTCAAGGGATCCTCTTGCCTTAGCCTCCAGAGTAGCTGGGAACAGAACCTGTTAACTTCTTTAAAAAAGTACTAAAATTACATTTGGAATTGTGTTAGATCTATGGATCAATTTGGGGAGAACTAACATCTTAATAATATTCCGTCTTCCGATCCATGAACAGACTATATCTCTCAGTTATTTAGTTCTCCATTATTTCAGTAATATTTTATAGATTTCAGTGTACAGGTTTGCACATATTTTGTTAAATGTATAAGCATTCCAATTTATAAGCTATTGTAAGTGAAATAAATTTCATTTATTCATGAATTTGAAATTTCATTTTCCAATTATCCATTGCTAGTATTCACAAATGCTGTTTTTTGTATACTGACCTTGTATCCTGTGACCTTGCTCAACTCACTAGTTCTAGTAGCATTTGGTAGATTCCTTCGGATTCTCTTTATTTATAAACAAGTCAATTTGCAAAACTTTTTTTTTTTTTTTTTTTTTCCTAATTGGAATGACTTTTATTGCTTTTTCTTGCTATAGGACCTCCAGTACAAAGCTGAATATAAGTGCCCTTTCTGGCTGGGCGCAGTGGCTCACGCCTGTAATCCCAGCACTTTGGAAGGCCGAGGCAGGTAGATCACAAGGTGAGGACTTCGAGACCAGCTTGGTCAACACGGTGAAACCCCATCTCTACTAACAACACAAAAATTAGCCAGGCGTGGTGGCGGGTGCCTGTAGTCCCAGTTACTCGGGAGGCTGAGGCAGGAGAATTGCTTGAACCTGGGAGGCAGAGCTTGCAGTGAGCCGAGATCGCACCACTGCACTCCAGCCTGGGCGACAGACTGAGATTGAATCTCAAAAAAAAAAAAAAAAAAAAAAGTGCCCTTTCCTTGTTCCCGATCATGGGAAGAAAGGTGTTTGGTCTTTCTCCATTAAATATTTCGTATTAGCTGTGAGTTTTCTAAATGCACTTCATCAAGTGGAGGAAGTTCACACAGAGTTCCAGTTTGCTGAGTTTTTCATCATAGATGGTGTATGGATTTAATGTGCTTTTTGATATGATCATATGGTTTTTCTTTTAGGTGGTTAAAATGGTGAATGACATAGGGTGATTTTTGAATATTAAACCAACACCGTATTCCTGGGTTAAATCTCACTTGGCCATGACAGTGCGTTACCCTTTTTATATACCTTTAGACACGATGGACTGTTTTGGTAAGGACTTCTGTGTTTAAATTCACGAGTCACACTGGTGTTAGGTTTTTTTCTTACTGTCTTCATCTGATTTTGGTATCAGGGTAATTCTGGCCTCACAAAGTGAATTTGCAAATATTCTGTCTCTTTCTAAAGGAGTATTTTGTAGGATGGGTATAATTTCTTGCTTCAATGACGGACAGAATTTACTGGTGATGCCATCTGGGACTGGAGTTTTCTTTGTGAGACAGTTTTCAATTCAGGGAAATTCAGCTTTTCAATTTGGAGGAAGTCTCTTGCAGAGAAGCTTTCCACTGTTGGAAAACCTGCCAGCCATTCATGTCACATGTGCTAACGAGACATGAAAAGCAATCATTACTAGATAATAATTACTTGACCTTGGCTGTGAGAAAAGATCATCAAGATTCCTATCAAGTTGCGATGCAGGTGGCCTAGATCGAATTTTACTTGGATTTCTAATAGTGTGTGACACACTAGGGAAGCTCTGGTCCCCACCCCCATGAGTAGCATCTAATAGTGTGTGACACACTAGGGAAGCTCTGGTCCCCACCCCCGTGAGTGGCATGTTCCCAGGTTCATCATTTTTATTCCCTCTGCACAAATGTTTCCCTCAGCAGATGCTAATTCCTGAAGCTGGTACCATTTCTTGTACTGGAGCCCCAGCAGCCAGCTCAGTGCTAGGCACACTGCAGGCATTCAGATGTTTGCCAAGGTGAAGACAGTGATAAACAGTTGCTCACGGTTCTGCACTGACCTCAGGGCAACAGACAAAAAGGTGAGTTTGGGAGCAACTCTTCTTTCACCAGGGAGAAGAGAAGAGGTGCCTGTACGTTACCGTAGCTTTTCTCTCAGTAGCCTAAACCCAGGGAGATTTAAATAGTACAAAAATTCCTTAAGGAAAATTTTAACTAATTGTAGCTTGTATAGAGTTAGGACATGAGGCTCAATGAATGTTTATCTTTGGGGTTATTAAAACAGCAGATGGCACTAGAATTTGTGCCGTAAATCCTCAAATCACTCTTACTCTTTTTGAAGATAGAGGCAACATGGCAGCATAGAAACTAAAATGGATTTGGGAGTTTAAGATCTGGATTTGAGGAATGTATATTTACTAATCTCAGCATCAAATGAAAAAACTGTGAAAACACTACACACACCGCACAAAATTGTACACAACAGCAAGCCCGAAGAAACGGACAGTGATGCAGGTCATGTCAGTAGAAAGGGAAAAATGCAGCCTCTCTTTGGATTGGGAGTAAACGCCACAAGGCCACCTTCAGCAAAACAGGTGAATAGCTAAAGGATTTCCTTTCCCACCTTTCTCCATCCCTGCCACTCCTACCCCATACCCTCCCGGCACTCCAGCAAAACCCAATTCACAAAAGTCCTTCAAAATAAGGCCTCTGGGCCGGCACGGTGGCTCACGCCTGCAATCCCAGCACTTTGGGAGGCTGAGGTGGTCGGATCACCCGAGGTTGGGAGTCGAGACCAGCCTGGCCAACATGGTGAAACCCCCGTCTCTACTAAAAATACCAAAATTAGCTGGGTGTGGTGGCGGCGCATGTCTGTCATCCTGGCTACTTGGGAGGTGAGGCATGAGAATCGCTTGAACCTGCGAGGCGGACGTCGCAGCTGGCAGAGACTGCGTCACTGCACTCTGGCCTAGGCGACAGGGTGAAAAAACGAAACACAAAACAAACAAAAAATAAAATAAGGCCCCCTTCAAATCTTAAGTCCTCCAGAAGATTTTTATTTTTAAATCTAAAAGAATGAATTTTTGAACCATTTTCAGTTCCTGTCAGGCAGATGGGGGAGGTATTTTAAAGCAGAAGAGCCTGTACTAAAGGACCTGTCGGTCTTCCCAGAGTAGATGACCATCTACCCGCAGGGCCGGACCCACTTCTGAAATCATACTGTCACCTTAAAGCAGTTTTTTCTCAGCACCCAAGGGTTCCAATAAACTCTCTGAGACACGTTGTGGGTATAGATTTTAAATTACAAGCTTGATTTGATACCCTCAAATACAGTTCTTAAGGAAGATTAGTTACAAATAGTTGTCAGTACTTTCAAATGACAGAAAAAATTACATTTTAGTAAAACTGGATGAATGTTTCTTGTGCGAAATAACAACCCTTTCACCACCAGGTGGAGCTACTCCAGGTCATGCAATACTTGGACTATTACATTTGTAAAAAGTGCCCTAATTTTTCTAGTTGCGATTTCATGCCTATTTTAAGTCAAAACATCGCTATGCTCCTGAGCTCACGTCACCCTCCCTGGGAAGGGGTGAGGCCACCCATGGTTTCTCTGAGACACCCCTGGCTCCCTGACTGGAAGGTACTGTCTCAATGCGTTCCTCTTGGTGTGAAGGTCCCCAGGAGATCTCGGGTTTCGGAGGAAGTGGCTCTGGCTGCCTACGGGCAAATATTACACCAGAGGCCACAGAGGCCAGCGACCTAAGAGGTGAACAGGAGGGAAGTTTTAACTTATTTTGACATAAAATTGGCAAAAATAAGCATCACCAAATTTCTGTAACTAGAAATTGAGGATAAAACAGAAGAGGTTTGTCTATGATGAGGATGTCCGTCACAGTAGAACTTGTGAACAGCTTTTATGGAACCACTTAATATAGTACCGTCAACATTTTACATATTTTACATACAATTTGAATACAAAGTCTTAAAATTTATAATAGAACATTAAAATAATCTTCTAATAAAATCAGCCTTAAGTATAAGGAATCTAAATTTCATTATCTTGTACATTTCTAAATAAATAGCTTTGATCTATAACCCTTGAAAATATTACAGTTTATGGTGACATGATAGAGACAAGTCAAACAGTATTATAAGTGAAAATGAAACATCAATTTAAAATACAAGTGTAAAAACACGCTGAACTGAAATTACAGAAAATCAAAACACTAAGCACACAGTAATTCAATATCTAGCATTGGAATAACCAAATGCATGCGCAGTAACACTTTCAACTTACATAAAAAGCCCTTGAAGATTCACGTAATCTAAATAAACAAGCAGAAACACAAAGGGAGGTACTGTGCCAGCCAGTAACAACTAGAAAGTAAGTTCTCCCTTTTTCTTTCAAATGATCCTAACAGAAAACAGGAAATAATGATCACTTGCTAAAAAACTATAATTCATGTTTGGTTTGTTTTTTTTTTGTTTTTTTTTTCTTAAATGCTGCCTGATAAAGTCAAAGCAAGGCTTCCTAAATGTTAGGCCACTATACCTTAGATAAGGAAAGGCCGCCTAAAGCACAGATTTAAACAAAACCAGACATCTGTCTATGGAAGGTATGATTGAATTTTCGTGTAATGGCCCCACAATAGGATCTAAATCAAGCCCACAACAAGAACGTACATTCAAGCATCTGAACGCATGATCTGTTAGTACTGAATTCTATGTGGTGATTTCACTCACCAAAGTACTGGTTTATTTTACATACGACCAGGATTAAAACATCTACAGCAGGAACTGTATCTTACTTAAGTTTGCATTCTAGTTCTCAGAATCTCAGAACATAATAAGTGTAAGCGTTTGCTGAACTGAGTCCAGCATTCGTGATTTCAGGAAGCTTTGCATCCGTGACAGAACTGTTGACAGAGATTCAGGGGAGCTTTTCCTTTTGTCTCTAGGCCTGTGATGAATTTGTGGCTAATCAAGTTAATTGACACAGATCTGTCACAGTTTCTCGTTTCAGGGTCAAGAGGTCTCAAATTCATCTATTCCACAGTGAAGCCTTCTCCAAAGATCTGTGCCTGCACCTCATCAAGTGAAAAGAAGAAAGATCATCTTTGAGGTGCTGGGTATTTGCTTATGGTAACTGCCGGAAGCACATGCACCCGCGCACACACACGCGAACACACACCCAATCGTTTCGCAAGTGGAGAACAGAACAGAAATAATGCGCAAAGCCTAAGTTACACAGCTCCCAAGGTTAACTAAAAAACGACACTGAAACCATAAGGTAACTCCTTTTGATTACACACAAACTTATTGCGTGATGGCTGAAAGCAATTTCTATGAACCAACAAGTGTAAGCCAGAAGTGTTCTTTAACCATTAGCTTGAGAAGTAGCTAAAAAGAGTGTGGTTCCAAGACTACCCTGTTTGATTCTGCTCAGTGTAACTCACTGCATTAGGAGGCAGTGAGGATTGGGTATGTTCCTCAAAGATCACTCCTTCCATCCACAATGCTTAGATCGATATTTGCCTCACTGTGTGGGTTATTCTAACAGAGTTCCTCTGGATTGCCACTTGAAGTTGCTATTTCTGATGTCCTTGGTTCCTAACAGAGGGGAAGGGGGAATGTTACACAATTCCCGAAATAAAAACTGTTTAGAAAGTTTCACGTCTTTCATTCTCACTGCCAGCACGCCTGTCTCTGGAATGCTGCTAGGAGAGGTAGATCCAGTGCTTCAGTTCTGCCATTCCCTGCAGTAACTTAGTGTAATAGAAGTCCATGTTGTCTGCAAAGTCTGTACAAACAGGTGACTCCATGTCACCAAAAGTGCAGTATAATGCAGTTCCTCCAACACTAAGGAAAACCGTTGCTATGCACAGCAAGATCAGCAAAATACAGGAGCCACCTCCAACTTCATCTGCAAACATGAGAAAGAGTGAGGTTACATTATCACCAAAACGGGAATCTTAGCATCTGCTGTCTTTTCACTAATTAAGGTAACTGGACATTTCTACTGTTGGTCCTCTATGGATAGGAAGTATTGACAGAACACTCATGCTCCTAATGACTCCACAAAGACCTACCTGTTAATTACCAAGAAGATTCAGACTTGTGGAGCTTGTACATGCTGAAATTAAAACATGCTCATTTATACAATGGATAGACTCACTCCATGAGAAGAAGAAAAACAGCTGATGTGCTCATCGCAAGGATTAATTAAGTTTTGTTTGTTTTCTAGAGACAGGGTCTCACTTTGTCACCCTGGCTGAAGTGCAGCGGCAAAATCTTGGCTCACTGCAGCCTTGACACCTGGGCTCAAGTCGTCCTCCTGCTTCAGCCTCCTGCGCAGCTAGGACTACAGGCCTGTGCCACCACGCCTGGCTATTTTTTATTTTTTGGTAGAGATGGAGTCTAACTATGCTGCAGAGGGTGATCTTGAACTCCGGGCCTCAAGTAATCTTCGTGTCACGGCCTCTCCAAGTCCTAGGATTACAGGTGTGAGCCAGCATGCCCGCCCTAACAGCAGCATTTGACAGTACACATTACAGCCTTGCTGTTCGAATACCCTTGGAGTTCACACTATGGGACTACCTTAGAGCAAAGTCGACTTAACATTAAACAACAAAAATGTCTTTGGGTGGGATCTCTTTTGCATCTTTCTATATTGAAGAAAAAGATTATTCTTTGGTTGAAAAATATCTTCATTATTCATAATTAAAATTTTTTTTTTTAATTTCAAAGAGACCAAAAACTCTTCTGAAGTGCAGCATGATTAAGGTGTAGGGATGCCTTTCTGGAAGTAATTTGGCAGTATCTATTAAAATTTAAAATTAATTTATTCTCCAGACTGGACAATTTTGAGAGTAAAAGACAGCGTTAAGGCCGGGCGCGGTGGCTCACGCCTGTCATCCCAGCACTTTGGGAGGCCGAGGTGGGTGGATCACGAGGTCAGGAGATCAAGACCATCCCGGCTAACACGGTAAAACCCTGTCTCTACTAAAAATATAAAAAATTAGCTGCACATGGTGGCGGGTGCCTGTAGTCCCAGCTACTCGGGAGGCTGAGGCCGGAGAATGGCGTGAACCCAGGAGGTGGAGCTTGCAGTGAGCCGAGATCATGCCACTGCACTTCAGCCTGGGCGACAGAGCGAGACTCCGTCTCAAAAAATAAAAATAAAAAAAGACAGTGTTAACTGCATGCAATTCCGGGACAACAGATGTAAACCAGGACAGCCTCAGGCCACCTGGCACACAGAGTTTCAACATATCCCAGCAAATCCACCTTTAAGAATCTGGCTACAGATGTGCACAACAAATATCATATATACAAGCTTGTTTGCTGCCGCAGGGTTTGTTATAACAAAAGGTTGGGAGTAACTTAGTTGTTCTGGTTACAATGGAACAGTCAAACCATTATGAGACATTTATATAATGAAACAGGATGTAAGTATTTAATAGGATGAAGTAAATTTAATATATTCTTTCATTGAAGGATGTCTAAGATTCATGATTTAATTTTTACTTTATTAAACTGTGATTTTTTCATAATTACCATATATTTTTACAAGAAACAAATTTTATAAAACCTAATGCATACCAAATAGACTTTATTTAGAACATTGTACAGTAATATATGAATATATTCTCCCTGTAAAAATGCAAACCCAAAAGCATCTTAGAGTCTAAGGGACTATCCATTTCTCTCCTGCCCAATCACATTCCCTTCCCATCCCAGAGGTAAACGCTGTTAAATTTGGTGTGTGTCCTTTCAGATCAAATATGGAGATTTCAGCACTTATATGAAAACAGGATTAAACAATCGTTGGCTCTGAAATTTACATTTTAAAACAGCTTTTTTTTTTTTTTTGAGACAAAGTCTTGCTCTTGTTGCCTAGGCTGGAGTGCAATGGTGTGATCTTGGCTCACTGCAACCTGTACCTCCTGGGTTCAAGCAATTCTCCTGCCTCAGCCTCCTGAGTAGCTGAGATTACAGTCACCTGTTATCATGCCCAGCTAATTTTTGTATTGGCGCAGAGATGGGGTTTCACCATATTGGCCAGGCTGGTCTTGAACTCCTGAACTCACGTGATCTGCCCGGCTTGGCTTCCCAAAGTGCTGGGATTACAGGCGTGAGCCACCATGCCCAGTCTAAAATAGTTTATACTATTTTATAATAGTATATAAAATAGTTTATACCTATGTATGAAAATTTGTCTTTTATATAAATGAAGAAATAGGATCATACTAATCATGCTGTATTTGTTGTTTTTGGACAGTTCAGTCTTTTCGCCTCCTTTTCTTTTTTTTTTCAAAGATAGGGTTGTGCTCTGTCACCAGGCCACACTCACTGCAGCCTCAACCTCCCAGGCTCAAGCAATCCTCCCATCTCAGCCTCCCAAGTAGCTGGGACCACAGGTGCATACACCACTACACCCTGCTAATTTCTGTATTTTTTGTAGAGATGGGGTCTTGCCATGTTGCCCAGGCTGGTCTCCAACTCCTGGCCTCAAGTGATCCAGGAGGAAGACCTGGGAAGAGGCTCCCCCAAGTGCTGGGATTATAGGTGTGAGCCGCTGCACCCAGCCTTACCTGCTTTTCTTAACATGATTCCTTCCCTCACCTTATCTATCTTAACAACCTAAAGTATTTTTCTTCATTATCATACATTCAAATCCAAGCATTTAAATGTAGCTTAAATATGTAAAAACACATATGCTGTGTGTTTTATTTGTATGTCCTAGAACCGTTGGAGCTCCACGGTCCGACGTGAGTCACGGGTGGCTGTTGGGCACTTAACATGCAGCTGTTCCAAACTGAGTGGCGATAAACACAGACTTTGAATACTTAGTGTGAAAAAAAGGATGTAAAATATCTCACTAGTAATTTTTTCATATAGATCACATTTTGACATGATATTTTTGATGTACTGGGTTAAATAAAATACATTCTTAAAACTCTGGCCAGGCGCGGTGACTCACACCTGTAATCCCAGCACTTTGGGAGGCCGAGGGAGGCAGATCACCTGAGGTCAGGAGTTCCAGACCAGCCTGGCCAACATGGTGGAACCCCCGCCGCCGTCTCTACTAAAAGTACAAAAATTAGCTGGGTGTGGTGGCGCATGCCTGTAATCCCAGCTACTTGGGAGGCTAAGGCACAAGAATCGCTTGAACCTGAGAGGCAGAGGTTGCAGTGAGCTGAGATCACGCCACTCACTCCAGCGTGGCAAGAGAGTGAGACTCCGCCACCCCCAACCCCCCACCCCGCAGAAAAGAAACTGCCCAACTGTTTTCCAAAGTGGGCGAATCATTTCATATTCCCACTAGCTGTCTATGAAAATTTGATTGTTTCATATCCTTACCAACACTTGGTAGTGTCAGTCTGTGTGTGTTAAAATATAGGTAACATAAAATTTGCCATTTTAACCCGGGAGGCAGAGGTTGCAGCGAGATCGCACCACTGCACTCCAGCCTGGGTGACGGAGCGAGACTGCATCTCAAAAAAAAAAAAAAAAGAAATCAAACGAAAAATAAAATTCATCTAACCTGTTTCTTTTCACTTTGACATGGCTACTACAAAATTTAAAATCATATATGTGCCTCACATTATATTTCCAGTGGATAGCATTGGTTTAGAGGAGGAAGAATCGGCCCTTTTAGGAAGATTTTGGCAGAAGGTGAGGTTTATGGAAACACCGTGTAAGTCATAGAGCTTAGGAACCAACCAACACAATCAACATTTACGTTTCGTTTTCTAATTCTCAAAATGAATTTATACACATTATCTGACACGCTTTTCAATAGGGACAGACAGGCAGATGTTACTCTCCTTATTTTAAAGATGATGGAACTGAGTCTCCTCCAAGTAAGTGACTCAGTTTAAGATGAGGTGGCTACAAAGTGAAATGCAGACTGTGAGTTCCAAATCTGGGTTCCTCCTATTAAGCAATGATTTGGTCAAATCAGTACAAACGGAAGTGAGCACCTTATCTGGAGAAGACTGTGAGAGTTATAAGCAGGGTGCAGAAGGAAAATCAGGGGTTAGGACATTATTTCTAAGGCCCCCTAAGCAGCTTTATAATTGTAAAAATGCAGAAACCTCTTCTGTTAGCACTCACGTTACACTGTTATTTTAACAATGCAGTTGTTTTATAAATATGAGAAGCCTACTGACAGGTTCTGGGCTACCTTTCCATTTACTCTTATTTACTTACATCTTAGATAAATACATCTGCAACCACAAAAGGCAGCACTGTTTGCTACAAAACTCACCACCTCATGTTAGACCAAGTCAGGGCCTGAAGTATAACAGGCCCAGGAGGAAAAAGTCAAACAACAGCAATGGTATTAAATTGTTGCTCTTGAGACACACTCTTTTCTATCAATGAAGAGGAAATCACTGGAGAGAATATTCATAAATATTTTCCACAATAAAGGAGGAGTAATTTAATTGTCCACTGAAAAGAAGACAAGCCAGTCATGGTGGCTCATGCCTGCAATCCCAGCACTTTGGGAGGCCAAGGTGGGTGGATCACTTCAAGTCAGGAGTTCGAGACTAGCCTGGCCAACATGGTAAAACCTCATCTCTACTAAAAATACAAGAAACTAGCTGGGGCCGGGTGTGGTGGCTCACGCCTGTAATCCCAGCACTCTGGGAAGCTGAGGCAGGCAGATCATGAGGTTAGGAGTTTGAGACCAGCCTGACCAACACAGTGAAACCCCATCTCAACTAAAAATACAAAAATTAGCTGGGCGTGGTGGCACGTGCCTGTAAGCCCAGCTACTCAGGAGGCTGAGGGAGGAGAACTGCTTGAACCTGGGAGGTGGAGGTTGAGATTGCAGTGATTTGCGCCACTGCACTCCAGCCTCGGTGACAGAGTGAGACTCTGTCTAAAAAAAAACACAAACACAAACACAAACAAAAACAAAAAACTAGCCGGGCACAGTGGTGCTCACCTGTAGTCCCAGCTACTCAGGAGGCTAAGGCACTAGAATTGCTTGAACCTGGGAGGCAGAGGTTGCACTGAGCCAAGATTGTGCCACTGCACTCCAGCCTGGGTGACAGTGCAAGACTGTCTTAAAAAAAAAAAAAAAGACAAACACAGCAGACTCACACAAAAAGTGCTAAAGAAGGAACCTGAAATAAGCTCTCAACATTGACTATCTATGGAACAGGAAGGCCACAGGTTGAATTTGCAACTTGCTCACTTATTTAAGCAAGTAAAGATTTAGACATGATTTAAGATGATAGTTTGATTTTATGTTTTTCCCTTAGAAGATAAAGCAACTAAATTGACATATTCTTTTATTTATTTATGTATATTTATTTTTTGAGATGCAGTCTGTTGCTTAGGCTGGAGTGCAGTGGCACAATCTCAAGTCACTGTAACCTCTGTCTCCTGGGTTCAAGCGATTCTCCCGCTTCAGTCTCCTGAGCAGCTGGGATTACAGCCACGTACCCCTACACTCGCTGATTTTTCTATTTTTAGTGGAGACAGGGTTTTGTCATGTTGGTCAGGCTTGTCTCAAACTCCTGACTTCAAGTGATCTGCCCGCCTGATCCTCCTGAAGTGCTGGGATTACAGGGGTGAGCCACCGTGCCCAGCAGACAGTCTTTTACAAACCCTGTTAGTAAACATCACATCATACACAAACTCATTCTTTCGGCAAGCACTGACCATCTATGCTGCTAGCCACAGTGCCAAGCAGTTTACCTTGATCCAAGTTATCGTCTATTTCTTGGAATCTCACTCTTCGCTTAGATGGTTTGTGTTGCATTTGGGCAGGATGATCTCCTACAGTATCATTCCTCTTCTTTAATATTGAGACCAGTCCTTCAGTAGGAACAACCTGTCAGAAATTATAAGAACCTATCATTGTTTTATTAAGGCGGGACATCTCTACATGTATCTATAAAAAGGCTAATTCAACAGATATTTGAATTTTTATTACAGGGATATCCAATTCCTACAGAAAAAAGTATCAATCATCAAAATCTAACAGAATAAAACTTTCACTTCTCTGCAGATGACTGAGAAATACAAAAGTCTAAAACCCTGGTTTCCTTTGTTAGCCCCTGAACTGATTCCAGGGACAGGCAGTGTGAAGTGTTCAGTCAACTGGGAATCAGAGCACCTTGCTTTGTAGCTTGACTTCCCTGTTACCGGTAAAATGATTACTCACAGTCCCCTCTTTGCTTCGTCATTAGCACTGGGTTTTGCTTTATAATGGAAGCTTACAATCCTCCACTGCTTTTTTCATTCAACAGCAATTTTAAACAAATGAACATATGGAACTTAAAATATATTTGGATACCAAGCTTTTAACATCAAAGTGTTGTCCTCAGTTTCTCTGAGAAACTGTGCATTTACTAAATAATGCTCTACTGCTCAAAATAGTTTAAGGACTTCTAGAATTTCCCTCAGAGCCAATTTACTAGGGTTTTTTTTTTTTTTTTTTTTTTTTTTTGAGATGGAGTCTTGCTCTGTTGCCCAGCTGGAGTACAGTGACGCGATCTCAGCTCACTGCAAGCTCCGCCTCCCGGGTTCACACCATTCTCCTGCCTCAGCCTCAGTCCCTCAGCTGGGACCACAGGCGCCCGCCAGCACGCCTGGCTAATTTTTTTTTGTATTTTTAGTAGAGATGGGGCTTCACCAAGTTAGCCAGGATGGTCTTGATCTCCTGACCTTGTGTTCCGCCCGCCTTGGCCTCCCAAAGTGCTGGGATTACAGGCATGAGCCATCGCGCCCAGCCTGGGACATAATTACTTTCTAGTATGCAGAGGTTGGCAAACTATGGCCCGCAGGCCAAAGGCCTGTGCTGCCTAATTTTGTGGATATAATTTAATTGGAACACAGCCAAGCCGATTCATTTAAATATCGTACATGGCTGCTTTTGGGTTATAATGGCACTGTGTGGTTCTGAGAGATCATAAAGCCTAAAATATTAATAATTTGGCCTTTCCTAGAAAAAGTCTGCTGTCTAGTATCTCTTCAGACACCCACTCCTACCCCTTTATATGTTGCCTTCTAGCTTTCACTTGGGTTGCCTCTCTCCTGCCTATGTTCCACCCCCTACTTAGAAATAAAACCCAAAACCCTCGCTATTTAGGAGCTAAAAGACTCCAAGGTGCAGGGAGAAGGAACAGGATCAGGTGGAAGAGCCAGGCTGGGAAGCAGGAGGCCTTACCAAGGGCCCCTGAAGAGCAGGGCCAGTCACAGAAGTTAACTTGTTAGTTGCCTGATTGCTACAAGCTGTAGGTGATGACACAGGCAGGCATCGTGGGCCTAACCCTGAAGATGTCAGTGACTTGCTGGCATCAGGTAACTCTAAGCTGAGGACTGCCTGTAATGTCATTTATCTAATCAATAGCATAAAACACTAAGTATGACTTGCGGGTCCAGCCAGCAATCTTCGATAATGCGCTATGCATATATATTACAGATTCGATTAGTTCTTTTTATATCTTAGGGCTTTTAGGGCCAAATAGCTCAAGATGGTCTCTGACTATGCTTCCCTGAATGTGGGTCTATAGAAACCATTATCTCAAAAAAAAAAAAAAAATCAATAAGCCAACAATATATATTTTTTTATAGGAAATATGTATTTCAGAAGTCCGTGTTCTGAGAAAACAAAAGTACTTTAGCAGCCTTGAAATGGTAAGTACAAATATGTAAAGAAAGCAACATCACCATTAAAGAACTCCTTCAAACAACAAAGAAAATAGGTTTTACAAGCACCTTGCTGAAACTGAGGGAAATAGTCTTAATAAGTTTGTAAAGAGCAAAAGATGGAAAACAAAAATTAATTTTCATGAATACATTACTACTAAGGATGTATCACTGATATCCTTTTAATTTTTAGTACATGTAAACAAAGGACAGGATCTTGAATCTGGCTGTTCTAAAATTTTTTCAAAAATTTTAAAAGGGGGGAGGAAGTTTATTGATTCCTTCACTATGTATTTTCTCCATAAAATACTGTCATACACTTAGCAATGGTGAGTTCACCTGCCATGGCGATTTTCAAGGTGCCGTTTTAACTACTTAGAAAAAACAATCCTATTAAGAATAGTTTTAAAGATGAGCCCCAGAGTTGTGTTACTGTCAATTGTGTATCTTTATGATACAAATTCTCCATCTATAAATTCAAGAAACAGATATAAGCCATCAATCAAAAGACAATGCAAATACGAACAAACATGTTGACAGAGGAAGAGAAGCTCCTGAAATCATCTGGAAAGGCACAGAATGTGCCAGCTGAACCTAGAGCTGGTCCTCGTGCAGCGGCTGTGAGGTCCCCACCTTAGCTCCTGCTCGGCCTCACCCAGGGTGGTGTTTGGCTCTGGAAGTCACACTGCTAAGGGATACAAGCCTTGTCAGGCGGCCCCACCTCATTCACTATGGGTGGCAATGAACTCTGGCAACTTTTTCCAAACTCTTTCCAAAGACGGGAGAAACAGAGTAAGAGAAATTGCAGTTGTGTGGCATGGGCTAACATTTGACACCCTCCCTCACAATACCTTAATTCTTGCTAAAAATCGAACAGAGTAAGAGAAGTTACAATTGTGTGGCATGGGCTAACATTTGACACCCTCCCTCACAATACCTTAATTCTTGCTAAAAATCGAGCAGAGTAAGAGAAATTGCAATTGTGTGGCATGGGCTAACATTTGACACCCTCCCTCACAATACCTTAATTCTTGCTAAAAATCGAACAGAGTAAGAGAAATTGCAGTTGTGTGGCATGGGCTAACATTTGACACCCTCCCTCACAATACCTTAATTCTTGCTAAAAAATCGAGCCACGCCTGTTTTTCTGCCACCAAAGCCCTTTTGTTTCGGCAGAGCCTGCTCCAGAGTCTGAGGTGAAGGGTCTGCTCTTTTCCATTATCTCCTCGCAGGCTTGCTCAGTCACCCTCTCTAGGTCTTCCCGTTGTGACTGTCTTCTGGTTCTACAGCCTACAGATGAGGAGTCTGCTCTTTTCCATTATTTCCTCGCAGGCTTGCTCAGTCATCCTCTCTAGGTCCTCCTGTTGTGACTGTCTTCTGGTTCTACAGCCTACAGATGGAGAACAAGGGATGGTGGGCCAAGCTCAGGTATAAGAGATGCAGGCCAAGGAGGAACTCTCAGGTGGGAGTGGCAGACGGCATCTAGCCTTTCTAATTTTGCAAGAGTTTTGGGTACATTCAAGCCTACCTGTAACAGAAGTTTTTCTTACCACATCAGGGCAGTCCAACTAAAATATCTTAAGAAACAAGTTTGGTGGGGTTTGCCTTAATTTCATGCTTGAAGGGCAAGTAAGACAAAACAAAGTCATGGTCTTGGTTTGGGGCCTCACTCAAAAGACTGGCAAGTGTTTCTAAAATACATCGGGCTGCCGACTTAGGGCATAGAGCAATGTGTTCCCTCCAAACCATTATTTTGTTTTGTTTTTGTCTGTTTTTTTGAGAGAGGGTCACACTCTGTTGCCCAGGCTGGAGTGCAGTGGCATGCTGACAGCTTGCTGTAGCCTCAACCTCCTAGGCTCAAGCAATCCTCCCACCTTAGCCTCTTGTAGGTGGGACTACAGTCACACGCCACCATGCCTGGCTAATTTTTTGGGCATTCTTTTGTAGAGACAGGGTTTTGCTATGTTGCCCAAGCTGGTCTCGGACTCCTGGCCTCAAGCAATCCAAAGTGCCTGGCCTCCCAAAGTGCCAGGATTACAGGTATGCGCCACTGTGCCCGGCCCCAAACTATTCTTAAAAATATTTCCATGTTTTTTTTTTTTTTTTTTTTTTTTTTTTTAACTATAGTGTCAGTATTAAAAGGTGAAGAATTTTTAAATCTCAAAAAATAAAGCCTTAAAACTAAATTTAGTTTCCTACTTCAATTGCCAAATTGTTACCCAAACAAATATGCCAAGCCCTTCTATTGAGACCAAAAAGAATGTCTGAGCTATAATTAATGTAATTGCTACTGGTGGTACTCTATGAATAAATGCAGAATTAAAAAAAATTCCATCTGGCCCAGGCTTCTGTATTTGCAAATAAATAGTTCTTCCCACACTTCCCCTCAGATATCAGTGACCATCTTAAATAGCATTTTCAGAATGAACTAGTTGTGAAAACAAAATTATTCTGCAACTCTTCTGGAATAGTAAATCCTAATGTGACAAGGAGAACATTCAGAGACACACTGCTGTTGGAAGTGCCTCCTCACTAAATTAAAGAAGAAAATAGATACCAAGTCACATTCTTTTAATGATACAGGTTTTACTCCATTCAGAAGCTCTAGGCTGGTCAGTTCTGAACAAGAACACACAGTTGGCTTCCAACTGATTTGAGAATTAACATTCATAAATCATACTATTAGAGTATATCATAAATACCTTAAGTGCCAGCAATTTCACTATAGTGGCACATGTCAAATTTACCACTACTATTCCTAACGACAGAAACAAGTGATATTCTCTGCCTGCTTCTTCAGTGTTGGGTTCCATAATAACAACTATAATTTAGTAAATGTGCACATTTTATGTAAAGACATTTACATAATACATCGTATTTAATTTTCACCACTCCCTTTTAGAAGCCGTAGCCCCGCTTTGCGGATGAAGCAGCCAAGCTTCAAGAGCCTGAGGAACCTGCTTAAGCTCGCAGTGCCCGTAGCTGGTACAGTTTGAAAACAAACTCGATACCAAACCTCTTGCCAGTTCCTTAATGTGAAAATATCTTATTTTCTATGACTATTAAAATGTTGCTTTATGCCATATGCTATACTATATATTATAATTAAAAATGAGATTAATAGAACTTTCAAATAAGACTCAAGCAAAAATTCTTATCTTACACATCACCTCATTTATGAGATACTTAAACTAATGGCCAAATTTGTCCATCTAGAGACATAAGGGAAGAGGAGATTAGATGAAAGATCTTGGCCAGGCGCGGTGGCTCAAGCCTGTAATCCCAGCACTTTGGGAGGCCGAGGCGGGTGGATCACGAGGTCAGGAGATCGAGACCATCCTGGCTAACACCGTGAAACCCCGTCTCTACTAAAAAATACAAAAAACTAGCCGGGTGTGGTGGCGGCGCCTGTAGTCCCAGCTACTCGGGAGGCTGAGGCAGGAGAATGGCGTGAACCCGGGAGGCGGAGCTTGCAGTGAGCTGAGATCCGGCCACTGCACTCCAGCCTGGGCGACAGAGCGAGACTCCGTCTCAAAAAAAAAAAAAAAAAAAACATGAAAGATCTTTGTGTCATTTGATTAATCTGGAAGTAGACTAATGTCATGGCTCCTTCTATGGCCAATTGATAAAAACATGTCACAGTTGGGCCAGGGAGTGCCGGCTGTAAGCAGCAGCCATTTTCCAGAAAGAACACGTTGGTCACCTCAGACCCACAGCACTGCTGCTTAGAGCACTGCAATACGGGCAGAAGGCAAACAAGGGAAAAACGGACTATGATGGAGTACATCAATGTCGAATCTTTAAAAGATTCACTTAAAAAGGAAAAAGGCTTTAAAAAATAACAGGAGTTTTATCACGTGTCTAAGTTTCTAGGTTAGGCATTACCTCATGTTTTTGTAATTTGTTTTGCTTGCTTAAAGGGACAATTTAATAAGTACAAAACTAGAAAAAGAAAAGAGAATGTCAAGATATGATCCCATTTTTAAGTTCCAGAAAATAGTTTAAATAGCTGCCAGTTCAGTTACTTTAAATCCCCTCACCTTGCTGAAATTCTTTAATAGTTCTTCCAGTATCCAAAACTGTATTTTTGTTTTTATGTTAATTTATTATGTGTCTCTCCCTCTAGAAAGTAAGCTTTATGAGAGCAGGGACTTGATGTGTTCAGTGCTGTCTTCCTAGTTTCTGTAATAAAGCAGGTGCTCAATAAATATGCCAAAGAAGAAAAAATATACAGATAAGCAATTTACACATAGATAGCACCTAGGAAATACTTAAACATAATGTAGCTTTTTCATTGAAAATAATCAAAACCAAATCTATTATTAAAGGATATTTATTTTTATAAGTGAACTAAGAAAGAAAAGCCTTACTGTGTATAGTGGCTGTTATTTACAACAGACTGTATTAGCTTTGCAGAGAATATAAAGATATATTTAACAGAATCCCTACCTTTAAGGATTGCAGTTTGGTGTAGAAGACAGCATGTGTGCATCTTATGATAACAGAGGGAGATTACAGCTAGGCAGGACTTTGGGAAGAGCGATGTTCCAGCCTCGCCCTCAGTTGAAGTTCTGAGGAATTGTTTGAAAGAAACAAACTTCTGGACTCCAGTGATCAGGGAATCATGGCATCAGCTAGCACTTACTGAGTACTGGCCATGAGCTAGGCACTGCTTGGTACTCTCCATGCTAAAAAGCCATGACCTAGATGCTGAGGGCTGGGAAGAAAAGGTATGTGGAAAGAAGGCTGCTCGCCTCAGGGTGGAGCTGACATACACAGGGGGAAAAGAGCAAAGGTGACATCGTGCAGGGTGTAGCTGGGAGGTGGCCAGTCTGACTACAGCACAGTCTGAGACCCCAGGACAGAAGATGCTGTTGGAGAGGCAGGTGGGCCGGATGACAGAGTCCTGAGTGTCGAGTAGTACAGCCTTTATCCTGCAGCTGAAGAGAGCTTTGGGAAAGGAATAACGGTGTAGAAAGGGTTTCATAGCAGGAGTTGAAACTCACAGTCTGGGTGTTCGATCAAGAACCCTCAGCTGAGGTTGGTTTAATCTGTAGAGTTTTAAAAAGCTGAATGCTTCTGGAAAAGGCGTGGAAACCTTCTTCCTATCACTACAGCTAAGTCATTTCATTGACTTCTAATACCTGACTGGCTCCTTGGGTACCAGTTTGAGACCCCAAGTTCATAGAGGGCTAACGTAAGAGCCATTTGGAGGGGAGAAGATGAAACAAGGAACAGGGAAACTTATGAAGTAACTACTGCAAAAATCCAGGAAGAGGCCGTACAAATATAAATTAAAAGAGTGATTAAAATGGAAAAGAAAAAGGGCTTTGTGCGAGAGACATGGCAATCAAGAGAAGCATTAATTAATTAGAAAATGTAGAGGTCATGATAAAAACAAAAGGCAAGGACGAGACCATCTGGCAAACAGGTAATTCCTGGGTTTTCCTTTGGGGGTTCTTTAGATATCTACATAAATTCTGGGCCAACCATTGTTCCTAAAACCTCTCACATTATTGGAAGACTGCATTTCTTCTATTGTAAGGAGGCTGGACTTCCCCTGCTCCTCTCAAAAGAGCCATTCTGGGCAGAACAACCATGACTGCTGTTTCTAAGACCCTCTTTTGTTCTGGATCCATAGAGCAGCCACCAATGTGATTTCATGAACAACTACTGCTTAGTGCTAGCCTCCCATCTTCACTTGGCAAGAGAATCCCACAGCAGCTAGTCATAAAGAAACTTCCCTGATCCCCGTGATCGAGCCAAGAAGTAACTACCTCCCTTAATAGGCAACGGGAAAGAAAACTCACAGCTTCGATTAGACAGCTTCTCTGAAGGCAAACTCAGGAGCCATCTGGGTTGTCATTTTTCTTCCCACTAGACAGTGTGACCTTATGTCCTCCCCTGTGTTTTGCTTCGTGTGATACAAGCAGGTCTGAAAACATTTAAGTGAATGTTGCTACTCTAGACAGACGAAAAGGAACACGAGTTGCTCTCTTCCAGGGTAAAAGCTTTCTGAAGACCCAAGCAGTAACACAAGGTCTGTTCCTCAGATTTCAAAAATAATGAAATTATTTCTAAAAACAAAAATCACTGGAATCTGAAACACTTAATATAGTTTTCTGAACATATGACATCTCTGCAAGCACATTATAAATGTAGATGTTAATGAAGAAAAAGGAATGGTTAATCTCCACACAGCATATCATATTGCTAAAATCTGCTCACAAGGGGACCTCCGAATTACATACTATGATTATTTTCAATGTTCAAAAATAGGTTAACTTTCATTATGTTCAAAAACAGGTCTCATTATGTTCAAAAATAGGTTAACTTTAATTTTAACCTCACTTGTTCAGAAAACAGCTACCTCATCTCTACGCGTCTAACAGTCTACAGAGGCTGAGTGCACCCGGTGGGTCATCCTGCCACTTTGAGTTCGTAAAGTGCACCCGGTGGGTCATCCCACCACTTTGAGTTCATATGGCACGTTTCATTCAAGTTTTGATGCTAGGAGCTCCCTCTGAGTCTCAGGCTACATGAGGAACAGCTGAAGAGTTTGAAGAGAAGATAATGCCACTCTTCCAGGTTCCAGAACCAAGCAAACACGTGATTTATTTGCAGGATCAGGCTCCGGAGTAGAGGGGTTTGGGTTCTGACATTAAAACTACCACGTTGGTGTATTATGGGTATTACAATGCAATTTCATCCCTTGCCAAAAACTGTGGGATATTCAAATGCAGCAAAAAGAGAACACACTTGGTGCCAGATGACTGTTAGGTTGCAGGCTTCATCTGCATAAAAATCCTTACCTGTATTTTTAGTCACTGCATCTGTAATGCGGCCCTCACAGAGGAGTCACTCAATAAAAATTACTGAATGAGAGAATAAACGAGTAAATCTTTCCAATGTGTTGTCTGACACTGGACATGTGATACTTTTTTTTCTTAAAAATCTATGAAAGGAGGATAAAATTCTTGATGCTTTTTCAAAAACAGTATACAGTATAAACTATACTTTTGATGACAATGTGTCATGCTATTTTTTACGTAAGAAAGAATAGCGATACTTCAGGTATTAAGCTATCACTTTACATAGCAAATTGCTGGGTTTGAAAAAGCTTTTCAAACCTAGACAAGTTCCCTTTATACATGTCACCATATAAATAGTATAGACATTTTAGTTCTCTATGACATTTTGTGCAAATTATTTCATTTGATGTGATGAATCCAATTGTTCAAAGCAACACAGCAAAACAAGTGCTTGCACTGGGCTGGCAATGATGATCAAAACCAAGGTCTACTGGAGCCAAGGCCGGGCAACACAGCAGTGGCAAGAAAATGAAAGCAGACAGACAAGAGAAAAGGGGAAAGCTGGCAAAGAAAGAACAAACCAGCACGTTGTACCACAAACACAATGGTAGAAAGGGGGAGTAAGAGAACCTGACGGGGAGCAATCATAGGGAGATCTGGGAAAGCGAACAGACGACCACCCGCACAGCAGTGTGGAGTGGTGCAGGGGACAGGCTCACTGCCTCGGGGTTCCTAAGTGCATGAAAAATGCCGTTAATAATTACTTGGTTATTAAGAGATCAAGTTCTATATCCTCTAATCACAAACGGAAGGAAGCATAAAAAAAATTAAAAACAATTCCAGTAAAATCAGCCAAGTGTGAGAGCGGAGAGCCCCCAAAAGGCCAACAACATCATCTGATTTTTCATTGTATCCTCAGCACCAGACACAGGGAAGACTCTTAATAAAATTTTACTGAAAGCACAAACAGAAAAAGTGTTTGAAGGCCAGGCATGGTAGCTGACGCCTGTAATCCCAGCACTTTGGGAGGCCAAGGCAGGTGGATTACTGGAGGCCAGGAGTTGAAGATCAGCCTGGCCAACATGGTGAAACCCCATCTCTACTAAAAATACAAAAATTAGCGGGGCGTGGTGGTGCACGCCTGTAGTCCCAGCTACTCGACAGACTGAGGCACGAGAATTGCTTGAACCCGGGAGATGGAGGTTGCAGTGAGCTGAGATCATGCTGCTGCACTCCAGCCTGGGCGACAGAGTGAGACTTTGTATCAAAAAAAAAAAAAAAAAAAAAAAAAAAAAAAAAAAAGTTTGAATTAAAATGTTGTATGTTCAAATCTAAAATTAAAAGAAAATTTTAAAATAAAAATCCTAAGTTTGCACTTATAAGCAAACCCACAATTGCCTGGATATTTTACTTAGTCCAAAACCTCATTCTTAAGGTATTAGAAAATATTAAGCATTAGTGATTTTTAGCATTGAAACTTTAAAAACTCCTTTCCTGACAGAATTAGGCAGACTTTGTTAAACTATGCTTCTCAGAATAGTGAGGGTAGTAAGTATTCAGAAAGCAAATGTTTAACAATCTGCTTAGCGTTGTCATAGGAAAGTAAATTAGTTTTGTAAGTCATGCATATGTAGCTTTTGGGGTTCTTAAAATAGCTTAACTTAATAGATCAATATAACCTTAGGAAAGGAAACCATTATGTATTAACTTAACAGAAAATACAACGTTAAACACATCTAATTTCCACTGTTAGCTGTTACCCAGTAGAAGTGACATTGTGTTTTGAGTCTGAGGAGGGAATATTCCATTTAGTTGTAATACACAACATTAATTTAACAATCTGCCACCTTAAAATATTTTTTCCCCAATATAAACAATTCTTTTATTTCTTAGAAATAGGATGACTCAGTTGAGTACAATTTTAAACTTAGTGATGTGGGGAAAAATAATTTGGGAAAAGGATGTTGATCAATTGTAGGCTTTGGAAATACATGTCAATAGATTGAAATATACAGGAGAAATGCTACAGACCTTTGATACATCCCTGACAAGACCCTTGTGCATCTTCAACACAGCTGAGTAGGGAGGAGGCTGAAGATAAAGGTTACCAAAACTCAAAGAACTGCTCTGTAGGAGATACCTGGCAAACTAGACGACAGAAATTTATCCAGTCGAACAGCTTTCAGGCAGAAGCAAAAACTGAAATTCCAAAAGTTCCTATTATCCCCTCATATACGAGTTACTGGGGAAAGACAGTTTTAAAAAGGCCATATGATTATCAGTGTGTAACTAGTCAAACGTTGAAACGGAGGAAAACGTTTTATAAGGTGGGCAAGACAACAGGAGCACTCTGCTCCTTCTTCACAATTTACACCTAAAAAGGTAAAATCAGACCACAGGGGTTCTCCCTGTACGGTCGACTTGATTATTGGCATGAAAAAAAGGCAGATAACGGTAACTTTTTTGGCATTACAGCTAAGATTTGAATACGGGTATAAGCTTTGTGTTGTTATCTTCCTGTACCAGAGATTTAGTTAAAATATTCAGGAGAATGAATACCGGATTAAGCGCTTTACCATTAGCCCTAATTTTTTAAAAAACTATTTTTAACATTGTGGAAAAATAGATATCACACGAAACTGCCCTTAACTCTTGGTAAATATACAATTCAGTAGCATTCATTACAATCAAAACGTGCACCATCACCACCATCTATTGCCAACATTTTTCATCACCCCAAATGGAAACTCTGTGCCCATTAAGCAATATTAAATAATTTTGTTAAGCAAAAAGTAAGAAAAAAACAAACAATAGTCTGTAGAGAATTAACCACAAATGACAACCAAGCTGTCTGGTTAAAATAAGAGAATGAACAGTAAGCCAAGTGCTTTACTATTCTATCTAATTTTGGCAAGAAAAAAATTAAAAAGAAAAGCCATTGTTTATAGAGAATTGACTATAAATGGCAAAAAAGGAAGCTGGTAATATAACAGTCATAATCACCTCAGAAAGCTTTTCACAGTCTTCTGTTTTCACGTATATTTTATTGTCTACTTTGGCTTTCTTACTTTTTCATTTTCCCCTTAATTTATTTTTCCAATGATAATGCTGATTCAGAATACGATGAGTAGAAATGGGACTTAAAAATGAACTTGGGGGAAAATGGTGAAGAGAAGGAAAGGCAGCTCGTATCCAAACTTTCAGAGAAGAAAACAGGCTTACAGAGGTAAAAAGTAACTCCAAGAAGCTGTTAACTAACTGGTGGGATTGTACCGGAACGAAGGCAATCGAATTCTGCTCTACCATCCAGGCTGCCTTGGTGAGGGTGCTGTAGTTTGGATATGGCTTTAATCTTTTCTTTTTCCAAACTTTTTTTCGTATTATCAAACAATGAAAAATGGTCATTTTTCCTTAATCTTTTTTTTCAACTTAATATAAGGTTAAAAATTAATCTAGTATCTCTTACATTTTAAAATGTTCCATCCATTCTTTAGACTGTTTTAAAAGATTTTAAAAATATACTAACAGGAGGAGGAAACAGTAAGTACGTATCATATTTTATCTGCTAGATGTATGAGAATAAAAATGAGACTTCCTTATTAGAATGTGACTATTCTTGTCTTGATTCCAATTTCTGGAACTGCCACATATCAGTCAGGACTATAAAAAATGGATATATACAATAAGGCTCACTCTAGCTGGAGGCATGCAATAGAACATCTTGTAGTATGAACATTATAATGATTACAAGTCATTTTATTCAATATACACAAATGTAAAAACTACTACTAATTAAAAGCTTATGTTAACCAGAATTTTCCCTCATGCTTGAGACAAGAGAAAACTTACAAAAACAAGCCAATATTTCATGCATATACATGTTTTTAAAATGCCATTTTACTTTTAACTCTACTTCATCTCTGATTTACCTCTGCAATCTCTATCCTTTTGGCAAGATCATCAAGAGAAAGACAGCTCTCATCAGAAGGCAGATTCTCCTGCAGACTATAGGATGCTTCTTCAGGAGAGAGATCTTGAAGGAGATCAGAGTCGTCGTCTTGGTTATCTTCATAGGAAAGGGAATCTTCAGTATCTTTTAAACATCCTTCTAAAAGGCTGTTCAAATAGTCTTCTGTTTCTCTGTTGAGTTGCTCATCCTTCTCTCCCTTTTCCTCTGGGGCCATACACACCTCTGGAAGCAGTGTGCCTAGGTCAGGTATTTGATTATTTCCACACAGCACATTCTCAGAGCCGTCTGAGTCAGCCTGCGCCTGTGGTGATTTTCCATCACTGTCCGTAAGATCAGGCTGCTGCAGCTCATTTAATTCATTGTTCGCAAGTTGGTCTGTGGGCAACGCCTCAGAAGCATCCCGAAGTGGCAAACGGAGTTCTCTTCTCTGAGCCTGTGAATATTTACCCTCAGAAATCAATGCAGGAGGTATACGGTCACAGCCTGGTAAAATCAGTGTCTCTGTCGCTGACTGGCTGGAAGGAAACACCGCAGGGTCTTCAGCAATGCCCTCTATTCTGGCCACATCCTGGCAGGCCTCTGTCTGAGCCAGCTGCAAGCAACTGTCATCCTCACAAGCATCCTCAGAAGAGTCTGGCCCAGACGGGCTCCCTGCTGTCTCGGAGGACTGGGTGTGGAGCGGTAACGTGGCTTCAGTGCGGCAGAGCAGCTCCTCCCTGTGGTCCTTTCCTGCAGTTACTGAAAGGCTTGGGGCATCCGCCTGCCGGTCCATCTGATGACAGCGGGGACTGCTCCCCAGGGGCTCCTCTGTACGTTGGCTGTCCTTATTTGGCTCTGTGCCGAGACAAGTTTTATTCTCTAAAGATGAAGAAAAATAAATTGTTAAAAATTCAAAACAACACTTTGTATGAGAAGGAAAAGAAGGGACTTATGAATATGTGTAATACAATATTCTAACCCTTTCAAATGGAAATTCAATCTGTTGCATTATAGTGTCTTTAGGTAGAGGAAATACCTAATATATTTAGTAAATAATCCTTATACATAACAGGGATTATTCAAAAGCATGTGAATATGACTAAATCATTTAGTCCTCATTATAATCAAAAAAGTCATTTTCAAAGGTTTAAAAGATATTCTGAACTTTTACATTAAAATTACATAAAAATTTTACATAAAAATTACAAAAAAGATATTAGCCTTTTACATTAAAATGAAGTTAGAAAAATTATTTTCAGCACATTTACGACATGGTGTATTGGGCCGGGCGCTGTGGTTCACGCCTGTAATCCCAGCACTTTGGGAGGCTGAGGTGGGCGGATCACCTGAGGTCGGGAGTTCGAAACCAGCCTGACCAACATGGAGAAACCCCGTCTCTACTAAAAATACAAAATTAGCTGGGCGTGGTGGTACATGCCTGTAATCCCAGCTACTCAGGAGGCTGAGGCAGGAAAATTGCTTGAACCCGGGAGGCGGACGTTGCGGTGAGCCAAGATCGCACCATTGCACCCCAGCCTGGGCAACAAGAGCAAAACTCTGTCTTAAAAAACCAAACAAAGAAAAGTAGTATTGGTCTGGTTTACTCAGATTAAAGGAACAAAACTCGGTTCTGTTAAAATTTACAATTTGACCATAATACCACTAATAAATGTGTTTGCAAATTACTTGCAACTTTTTTTTTTTTTTTTTTTTGAGGCGGAGTCTCGCTCTGTCCCCCCGGCTGGAGTGAGTGGCGCCATCTCCGCTCACTGCAAGTTCCGCCTCCCGGGTTAACGCCATTCTCCTGCCTCTGTCTCCCGAGTAGCTGGGACCACAGGCGCCCGCCACCACGCCTGGCTAATTTTTGGTATTTTTAGTAGAGATGGGGTTTCACCGTGTTAGCCAGGATGGTTTCAACCTCCTGACCTCGTGATCCACCCGCCTCGGCCTCCCAAAGTGCTGGGATTACAGGCGTGAGCCACCTTGCGGCCTACTTGCAACTTCTTAAAGGGAGGCAGCAAAGGGTAGCAATAAAAAGGATACGTTTTTGCAACAAGTAGAAATGTGTTTGAATTTTAACATCTCTTTCAATTTCTACTTTAAGTAAAACCAACTTATTTTTCTTTCACTTTAAAATGAAACAGTTAAAAACCTCCGTGTGAATAATGAAGAAGTGCATGCATCCATGTTCATCACAGAGAAGCTTGCTCATTCTCGCTTTATTGGTACACTTAGCATTTGTAATTATTTTAGAAGTTTTAACCTTTTTATACTAATATGCTGTTTAACTTAAATAATGAGCCAAAGGTGAAAATAAAAGAGAAAACATGATGATAATTTTATTCCATTTGGTTTTTTTTATTTACTGACACTTTTTCTTTTTTTTTTTTCTTTCCTTTTCACCCTGGACTCCAAAAACATATTGATACTTTACTACTATAATTACCAACTGACAATTGAGGCCCACACCATATCCAGCAAAAGGCATTCTCGAAACGTCGGCTTCAGATTTCAGAGCGTCTGGTGCTGAGGCTGCCACCTCAGCTCTGGGCTGCTGAGAGGTAGCTATTCAGTAGAGTTCATAGCACCTCCCCTGACACCCTGACTCAAATGATCAGATGTGGATCAGGAGAAGGAAGAAGTGGTCACCTTTGGGAGAATACAGCCTTCCTTCTCTCTCCCCACCCCAAAGAATCACTCTAAGTTTGTGAGGCTGCAAGAAAACACAGGCACATTTCACTTTCCTTTGGTCGTCTGCTTTGCCACTGGGCTTGCTGGTCTGCCCCTCCCTCTGTTAAAATGGGGGAAGGTTAGAGCAGTGGGGGCCACAGCCAAGGGGAAAGGGGGCCAAGCCACTCCTCCACGAATTCCAGGTACCCAAAGGTTCAGAAGATGTCCCTCGAAACATGTCCACAGGATTCAGAGACTAAATAAGATTGGGGACCACAGTCCCACAGGCACTGTGAAAGCACAGGGCAGAGAGAACCCCCACATCAGAGGAATGGGGTGTGTTGCTTCCAGCTGAGGGTCAGTTACCTAACGGCTGCAAATATCTAGGGGGGCAGCTTGGGGGTAACCTCCTCCGTAGCTGCTCCTGCTGGAGCCACCACACAACCTGGGTTCAGTCATAAGCACCAGTCCAGCGAACTCCAACTAGGAGCAGACTGTGTTCCCAGCCCTGGCAACTGGAGGGCGGGGAAGAGCTTTGAGTACAATGAGATTTAAGTGTGAAAATCAAGTTCAGGATTGAATAGGGCTAAGCTCTAAATAATCAAAATGAGAATATTTAATAGCTTATTCGTTAAGTGACTGAAAAGGTACAGAATCAGTCTGAGGTGCCATTCTATGAGTAGGAGGTGGGGTGGGGGACGGCAGCTATGCCACGAAGTACAACCGCTTAAAGTATCGTATCTAATGAACTGAGATATCACTTAAGTGATAAGTAATAAAGACAATGTATGGGTACAATGTATTATTTACAAAATAGCCTGAAAATGGTTGCTTCATCCCATTATTTAGAAATACTACAGAAAATATGGGGAAAAAAACTCCATCATAGTTTTGGAGAAGCCAAGATTTCCAAACTACATTCGGAGAGTCACCCACATTGTCAACATTTCTCGTTAAAACATTGTTCGGTGAAACTTGGGCAACATTTCTTTCCCGAGAATTTAGTCCATACTCCCTCATAGGGTTATTCCTGGGATATCTGGATTGTTGAAGCCTTTGATAAGCCATACAATGCACTTAGCAGAAGTAGGCTGCATTCAATTAGAAATGGGAAGACCCGGCCAGGCGTGGTGGCTCACGCCTGTAATCCCAGCACTTTGGGAGGCCGAGGTAGGTGGATCATGAGGTCAGGAGATCGAGACCATCCTGGCTAACACGGTGAAATCCCGTCTCTTACTAAAAATACAAAAAACTAGCTGGGCGTGGTAGCGGGCACCTGTAGTCCCAGCTACTGGGGAGGCTGAGGCAGGAGAAAGCCGTGACCCCGGGAGGCGGAGCTTGCAGTGAGCCGAGATCGCGCCACTGCACTCCAGCCTGGGCGACAGAGCAAGACTCTGTCTCAAAAAACAAAAAGAAAAAAGAAATGGGAAGACCCAGGTTCTAGCTGTGAATCAAAGCACCAAGCAAGTGAGTAAACTTGGTACCTCAGTTTCCCCATCTGTACCACATGAATCAAAGCAGAGGCCAAGTTGAAGGAGGTGCTGGGCAGCAACCATGCTAAGTAAGTCTCAAACTCAAACGCACAGGCTGTAATAGCACTTTTCCCAATGTGCTCAACACGGAGACACGCCACACCCACACTGGGCAGCTGTGTTATATTTTTCCTCCTTTAAGATTGTTATGAAGCTCATTTTACAGTGATTTCTGATATAAAAATGACTGGAAAAGGAAAGACAGGAAGAACAGAGTCTAGTAGGACTGACCCAAGGTAACATCCCGAGCTTGTCTCAGAAGTGAAAAGGAGATAAAGTAAGATTTGAAAGAATAAAAAGAAACTTTGCAAAGAGTAAAAGGCTGGCCGGGCATGCTGGCTCATGCCTGTAATTCCAGGACTTTGTGGGACTGAGGTGAGAGGACCGCTTGAGCTCAGGACTTCCAGACCAGCCTGAGCAACACAGTGAGACGTCCATATCCACAAAAATGTTTAAAAATTAACTGGACGCTGTGGTGTGTGCCTATAATCTCAGCTACTGGGGAGGCTGAGGTGGGAGGATTACTTGAGCCCAGGAGGTCGCTGCAGTGAGCCGTGATGGTGCCACTGCACTCCAGCCTAGGCAACAGTGTGAGACTCTGTCTCAAAAAAAAGGTGGGGGAGGGCAAAAGACTAATTATGACATCATCATCATCATCATCATATCACTTCAGGGCAACTCATCCAAAACACCTGACACTTCCTCTTCAATATCAGGGCTCTCAGGCCCAGGAACATAAAGCCTGGAAATATACATTAATAGTAAAATTAGATGTCAAGGGGAAAAAACCCTAAAACATATTTATTTATTTTTATTTTCTAAAGCTTTTATAATGAGCAACATGACCAACATTTAGAAGAAAGCCTCTTAAAATCTTCTGATATAAGGGCACAAGGTGGTAGGAAATCATCATCAATGCTTTAGAAATAGATACACAAACTAAAGTATATCATATGTTAGTAAACAGAAAAGGGGAGAAATTAAATTGCTATGAATTATCAAGATACAGAGTTTTAAATATCTAAATTGACAGAACAAATTTCTGGTAAAGTGCATACAATAACTGTTGGTTTTTAAACAGAAAACAATGTATGAATGTACCAACGCCAATTCTATTTCAGAGCATTTTGTACCATCTTTGCTTATTCTGTTAGATATATATATAACCACCTACTGAAAACATAAGAATTTTATGTTTTTATAAGAACTTAGATTTTATGGTATCTACTACCAGATGTCTAAAATGTGGAGCTAAACAATATAAAAACTCTTGTTTTGCTATTTTTCTAGGAAAGGTATATGTACAAAAATGTAAGTGCAAAAAAAAAAAAAAAGAAAAGATCCTTCACAGCAAATCAGGGTTAACACTTGTAAAATATCAGACGAGGCAGGTATCTTTCACGTTGCTCCCTAGCTTAAGTTAAAACATACCTGACTCTTTGGCGGCAGCTCCTCTGTCCTTTGGATCTTCAGACACTAATAACTGCGTAGAGCATTTCCTTTCCTGGGACTTCTCCACAGCTGCTATCTAAAAAGTTTAAAATGAGAAAACCCAACTTTTGGGAAAACCGTTGCGTTAAACTAGGAACCTGAAAATAACCTGGGAAAGGTTTCTTTATTTTCCAAAATAGTCCATACAACAGACATATGACAAAAACATTTTTACTAGAAATATTTTCAAAAGAAACAATTTCTTACCTTATGTTTGGATAAAAGAGGACTGTAGAAAAAAAGAAAGAAAAAAGAATTAAAAAAAAATTACAGCAGCAATACACTTCCAAACAAATGTCACTGAAATGGCTATAAAAAAACACAGCTTCTCTGGATTCTAATATTAGCACAGAACATTTCCACGGCTGAAACATTACCACTGGCTCCCACAGTTCAAAGTGCAGCTATATCATGTGTTAATCTCCTTAGATGGCCAATTACTACTGGAAACCCCCAAAGAAGCTACCAACGCTGCACTCCAAAAGAAAAAAAAAAAAAAGAATGCTAACCTTTTGCTAATAAATAAAGATGATTTCACATACACATATTTTAAAAATTTCAGTTTATGTCATTTTAGTCTAAAATAGATCATAGTTGAAGATAATTTTGTTGGAATTCTCCATGGAAACAGATAAAAAGTATAATTATTAAATGTTAGGGAATACCCAAGATAACAGAATGTACATATCCATTAAAGGCACACACAAAAAATGCTCATCGCCACTTTATTCATAATATTCACAAAACAAGAAACATCCCAAACGTCTACTAATGATAGAATGAATAAATTGCTGCATAGTCATCCAAGAAATCTGTACTGCAATAAAACAGAGCAAACCACTGTTACATGCAACAACATGGAACAAGACATACTGATGGGTGCAAGAATCTAGACATAAAAATCTATATTCTGCATGATCCCATTTATATACAATTACAGGACAGGCAAATATATTGTTATAGAGTCCAGACAGTGGTTACTATTGGGGGTGGGTACGAAGTTGGCAGGTGCATGAGGGAGCCTTCTGACGGGCTGGAATGTTCTGTATCTTGTACCTTGCTCAGACTGGTAGTCACATAGACATATATGTTTATGCAAAAACTCATCAAGCTTGTACACTTTATATATAACTTGAAAATATTTTTAAATATTAAAAAATTTAAGAGTAATGATATGGGGGGAATTATCTAAATTTTGAAGCATAAAGACACCATGCTGATGTCATGTTCAATAAATATTTGTAAGTGAGTTCTTTACCTGCTGCATGAACTACGTGACAATTACCTGGCACTGCCTCACTATTAACAAACAGAGCTTTAGTTTATTCTCACTGATTCTGAGAGAAAACGAGAAAAAGTCATCCATAGAATGGAAAGTCTTTTAGCCTTTGTATGGAGAATTAATGTTCTAAATTCCAGAAATTTGCACTAGTTTAAACACTACTGTGTCCTTTTGTCCTCAGAAATCTGGATCTCCGAATAAGGATTTTTTTTAAAAAGTAAGTGCCTTATTTATTATTATTATTTAGTTTAAAAAATCCAGCTCCTTGATACAATTCAAGCAACTGAAAATTACCTGGCAAATGCAGTTTTTCTTTTGCAAGATTTTGGTTAGATACTATATTCTATTAGCTTTCCAGCATCAGACTACTCTTTTTTTTTTTTTTTTTTTTTTTGAGGCGGAGTCTCGCTCTGTCGCCCAGACTGGAGTGCAGTGACCAGATCTCAGCTCACTGCAAGCTCCGCCTCCTGGGTTTACGCCATTCTCCTGCCTCAGCCTCCCGAGTAGCTGGGACTACAGGTGCCCGCCACTTCGCCCGGCTAGTTTTTGTATTTTTAGTAGAGACAGGGTTTCACCGTGTTAGCCAGGATGGTCTCGATCTCCCGACCTCGTGATCCGCCCGTCTCGGCCTCCCAAAGTGCTGGGATTACAGGCTTGAGCCACCGCGCCCGGCCCAGACTACTCTTAAAAATGTCATGTTTTTACTGCAACACACAAACATTAGCAAGTAGAATCAAAAGCCCTAATACACAGTTCTGTCCATCTGAACTGCTCATCTCTTAACCAAGAAGAGATCAAAATCAGAAGTTAATTTTAAAATATCTAATCAGAAGAATCTTTTGAACCTACATAAGGTTGACCTTTTATTGAGTTCAGTGTAAGAAACTCAATAAAAACTGAGAAAGGAACCTAAGAAATGAAAGATTCTCCCCGGGGCCTGAAAGCCTAGGGGGATGAATAACTCCTCTTTTCTCAGGCCCAGTCCCAAGCCCAAGGCCACTTGTGTGACAAGTGCACGTCAGTGAGATAACAGAAGCAGGGAGAGAGCTAGTTGGAAGACACGTACCCCTGAAGATCGAGAGAGAGGCCATCTAGGTACCACGTAGCAGTTACATCAGACAGGGACACCTCCTGTTTACAGGAGACCATAAAACCTCGGCCCTGTCCTCACATGGGGCTGATGCCATTTTAGGCCTCAGCCCGTCTGCACCCAGGCGCTCATTAAAACAGCGTGTTGCTCCACACCACCTTGTGCTGTTTGTTGGTGCAGTCTTGGGATTCGAACCAATACTAGAGCCTTGCACCTGGTGCTGAAACCCGGGCCCTTGCTCACAACCTCTGTACCTTATTCCTAAAACTGTCCACTCTCCTTCAATATGTTGATGATACGCTCCTGTGTAGCCTCTCTCAAAAAGACTGCAACGTCCATACTATCTCTCTTTTAAATTGCCTGGCTCGGTGGGGGTACCGGGTCTCCCCTAAGAAAGCACAAATATGCACCCCCTCAGTCACCTCCCTAGGCCTAGCTCTTACCCTGCAAACCCGAGGGCTCACAACCGACCGCATACCCCTCCTCCAGTCCCTCCCACCTCCGCAAACTAAGCAAGAAATTCTCTCTTTTCTAGGACTAGTGGGATATTTTAGGCTCTGGGTTCCCTCCTTCGCTCTACTTGCCAAACCGTTACACTAAGCTGCTAAAGGCCCTCTCCATGAGCCTTTAAACCCTGCACAGCCTATTACCCAACCCTTCCCTCTATTCCAGAAGACTCTCACCTCAGCCCCCGTCCTCACTCTCTCAGACTCACCAGACCTTTCTCCCTCTATCTCAACGAACGGCGTGGAGTTGCACTACGTGTTCCAACCCAGTCTAAGGGACTCGCCCTCCAGACTGTTGCAGACCTCTCTAAACAGCTCGAAACCACAGTTCTCGGATGGCTTGCCTGTTTCCAAGCACTGGTGGCAGCTGCTGTCCTCACCCCTGGAAGTCTAAAACTATCCCTTCATGCCAACCTAACAGTTTATTCAACCCATAACATCAAAGATGTGCGAGCTCACCGCAGTGTACTACGTCTCATGTCTGCCCCACGGCTCCTCCGACTATATGCTCTATTCATAGAAACCCCCCAAATCATCGGGCTAACCAGCTCCCGTCTAAATCTGGCCACGCTCTTACCTGAAGCCACTACCTCCCAAGACCCTGCACACTTCTGTGTGGACACTGTTCAAACCTTTCTTACACCTTTTCCAAACCTCACAGATCAACCCCTTCCAGATACCTCCTTTACTTGGTTTGCAGATGGCAGCTCCTTCCTACACCAAGGACGCCGACACGCTGGCTATTCTATAGTGTCACCCGCCCACACTAGTGAAGCCGATCCGCGCCCCTAGGCACCACCTCCCAAAAGGCTGAACTCAGCACCCTCACTCGAGCTCTCACTCTAGCCGCCGGACAACACATTAACATCTATTCAGATTCTCGTTATGCGTTCCACGTAGCGCACTCACACTGGTCCATCTGGAAAGAACGGGGTCTCCTAACTACAAACAACACCCCTGTCATAAACGGCTCTCCCATCAGCAAGCTCCTTCAGCCTGCCAGGCTCCCGCAGAAAGCTGCCATCATTCACTGCAGGGGCCCCCAAACCCCAGATGATCCTGTATCGGCTGGAAATGCGCTAGCAGATCCGGTGGCCAAACAAGGAGCCCCATAACCGTGCAAGGCCAGTTTCTGTGCCTGCCCTTGTTCTTTCCTCTTACTCCTCAGAAGAAGAGGAGGACTTCCAGGCCCAGAACCTCCAACAGCAAGGACCGTGGCACATCAAGGAAGGGCGCTTCCTTCTTCCTCACGCTCAAACAATGCCTATCCTCCAAAGCCTCCACAACTCTTTCCATGTCAGCTACAAATCTCTCTTGCAACGTCTCCACCCTATTCTCACTTGTCCTCACCTTTCCAGCCGTGTTCGAGAGATCACCCAGTCCTGCTCTATCTGCCGCTCAGTGTCACCCCAGGGCTCCCTCTGGCCGCCGCCTTTTTCTAACCACCAAGCCCAGGGTGAGGTACCTGGGCAAGACTGGCAGGTAGACTTCACTCACATGCCGCCTGACAAACAGCTCTGCTACCTTCTAGTCTTCGTCTGTACTTTCTCCGGGTGGGTAGAAGCATTCCCAACAACTTCAGAAGGTGCAAATGTCGTCATACAAACTCTCATCATGCATATAATTCCCCGTTTCGGACTCCCAATATCCATCCAGTCCGATAATGGGCCTGCCTTCATCAGCCAAATTACCCAAGGCGTCTCTACATCCTTAGGAATAAAATGGGTTCTCTATACACCTTACAGGCCTCAATCTTCAGGCAAAGTTGAAAAGGTCAACTCTGTCCTTAAAGCCCAACTCACCAAGTTGGCTCTAGAAACCCGCCAGTCGTGGACGAGAAGTCTCCCTTTCGCCCTCATGAGACTTCGTGCAACACCAAAAGCACCCACTTTTTATAGTCCCTTTGGAATCATGTATGGATGAGCTTTTGTCTCAGGGCCTCCACCCTTACCAGACTCTGAGCCACTCGGGAATTACCTCCCTCCTTAATCATTCGTGAAGCAGCGAATGAGGCCACGCCTCTCCCTGAACACCTCCTTGTCCTCTCAACATAACTGTCTTGCAGGCCCAGACGTGTTTATCAGCCAACCCGACCCTCATAAAAAGCTCCAACCGAAGTGGACAGGCCCCTACACTGTGATACTCAGCACGCCAACGGAAGTGAGAGTCCAAGGACTCCCCGACTGGGTCCATCGTACCAGGGTCAAATTCACCCCCAAGGCTACTTCTTCCTCCAAAACATTAACAGATAAGTGGTTGAGTGGTTGTCCAGGCCAATTTCTCCTACCAAGCTGAAATTAACCAAAACATTTTCTTTTTCTTAAAACCAAAACACAAGGAAGACTAAACACCTGCTTCCAGATATGGCCTATTATCTACCCAACCGGATGCTGTTCCTCACTTCCAACCAGAAGTCTTCATTCAGGAACATACCTCACCATGATCCTTATACCGTCAGCAGCCGCCCTGCTGTCCACAACAGCCCTTCAGAGCTGCTGTGAGTGCTATTCAGTCTTTCCACCACGGAGGAAAGCTGCGACAATCCTTCACTCAGCATACTCACGTCAACAGTCCTTCACTCACTATACTCATACAGAAAGATCCTGTTGGGGAACCTCAGTCGAGGAATGTGTTGAATCAGGAAAGAGTTATTATAAAGTAAAAAATCTAGGAGTATCTGGCAGTTGTAATGGGGCTATATGTCCAAAAGGGAAGCACTGGCGTTGTTTCACCAAAATTGGACAATGGGGAATAAACACTCAAGTGCTCCAGGACATAAAGAGAGAACAGACTGTAGCCAAAGTCAAAGCCTCAAAACCAACAACTACCCCTGAAAATCACCTGGGATACTTCCATCCCTCTATATAAAAACTACGAGCAGACGTATCCCTTCTCAAGCCAGAAAAAAACCTGTCTGTACATCTAGGAAAGCACATCTGGTTCACCACGAATGTGTCTAATCGCTGGGTGTGCGGGGGAGCTCGTACGAGTGAACAGTGGCCATGGCACGGCACAGACATCCCCCTTAATTACTAGCATTTCAAAACCCCAGCCTCACTTTCACTCCTCAGGAACGCCCGCAGTCCTGGACACCTACCAACCAAGTAAGAGGAACGGTGAGGGCCGGGCGCAGTGGCTCACGCCTGTAATCCCAGAACTCTGGGAGGCCGAGACAGGCGGATCATGAGGTCAGGAGATCAAGACCATCCTGGCGAACACGGTGAAACTCCATCCCTACTAAAAAATACAAAAATTAGCCGGGCGTGGTGGTGGGCGCCTGTAGTCCCAGCTACTCCGGAGGCTGAGGCAGGAGAACGGCATGAACCCGGGAGGCGGAGCTTGCAGTGAGCTGAGATCGCGCCACTGCACTCTAGCCTGGGCAACAGAGGGAGACTCCGTCTAAAAAAAAAAAAAAAAAAAAAAAAAAAAGAGGGACAGGGAGAACATCCCACAAGTGGACTGATAAAACCCATTGCGCAGTAGGTGAAACCCCTGTCACCAAACCCTAACAGTCAACACCTCCACAGGTGAGTGGTGGCCAAGGTTACCCCTCGGAGCCTGGTCTCCTTCTAACTTAAGCTATCTCAATTGTGTCTTGTCAACAAAGGCCTGGAACTGTATAAATACCACTAACCCTTAGGCCGCACACCCCTGCCTAAGTGCACTATGCGACAATCCCATGAACACCAGCCTACAATGGACTGCCCCTGATGGATTCTTTGGATATGTGGAACCCAGGCTTCCTCATGGCTACCTTATCACTGGCAAGGTACTTGCTTCTTAGGCACAATTAAACCTGGATTCTTTTTACTTCCAAAGCAGGTGGGCAACACCCTCAGAGTCCCTGTGTATGACAACCAGAGAAAAACAGTCCTTAAAGGTAGGAGGAAGCCAAAGACGGCAAGAGGACGAGTGGCCTCCGCAACGGATCATCAAATATTACAGTCCTGCCACCCGGGCAGAGGATGGTTCACAGGGCCATTCCATATACACGCTAAATAGAATAATCAGACCACAGACTGCTCTAGAGACCATCACCAACCAAAGCGCCTCAGCCCTGGAAATGCTCGCGCAACAACAAAACCAAATGCGCGCGGCAATTTATCAACACAGGCTGGCACTGGACACTTACTAGCAGAAGACGGTGGGGTCTGTGGTGAGTTTAATACCTCCAACTGCTGTCTTAACATAGACGATAACGGAAAAGCGGTTCTAGAAATCGCCTCAAACATCGGAAAAGTAGCCCAAGGTCCAGTCCAAACCTGGACGGGATGGGACCCGGCAAACCTTCCAGGGGGCGGTTCTCTAATTTAGGAGGATGTAAAACGCTGGTAGGGACGGGCATCTTCACCACTGGGGTCCTCCTGTTTCTCCCGTGTTATCCCACTGATAATGAAAGCCATTAAAACTCTTGTTGAAACTACAGTAAACCGCCAGACGATCCAAACCATGCTCCTGCTACAACGGCACGGTGGATGCCAACCCGTCTCTCAAAATCCCCAAAATTAAGTTTTTTCTTTTGTTTCCGAGGTGCCCACGCCAACCCCTATGTCATGCTTGAAGTAGTTAGGCCCAGTCCCAAGGCGCCACTTGCGCCAGCAGCGTGCGTCAGTGAGACAGCAGACGCAGGAAGTGGGCTGGCCGGAAGACACCTACCCCTGCGGATGGAGAGAGGCCATCGGGTACCACGTAGCAGTTACATCAGACAGGGACACTTCCTGTTTGCAGGAGACTGTAAAATCCCTGCCCCATCCTCACGTGGGGCTGACGCCATTTTAGGCCTCAGCCCATCTGCACCCAGGCGCTCATGAAAACAGCGTGTTGCTCCACAGGGCCTTGTGTCGTCTGTTGGCGCATTCCCCGGGTTCGAACCAATACCAGAGCCTTGCAATAATTATATTATGCCCATCTTAATGTCTCCAGTTGAAAACATTAAACAAAGAAATGGATACTCAATGCTATAATGCTTCTTCAATATTCTACTCCAACTCATTCTAATGAAATTCTGATATACTTACTCTTGATGTGTTGCACAAATTTTAGTAAGCCGTTCAAAATCTTCACCATTAAATCCCTTTTCTGAATTCCTTAGAGGCGTGACTGTCTGTGGTTGCACAGTTTTCCATTTTGTTTCTAAATTTAAAGTATTTGTTAGTCACTGGCTCTTACAAAACATATTTAGGAGCAAAAAAACAAAAACAGTTAACTAGCACCACTCATAAAGATTTGCACGCAAAATTATCTTCTCTAACAACCCAACAGTTAGAAATAGCTAACTTACTACTTTTCAGTATAAGTAAATATCATTCTAGAGACGAAATGAGCCAGTAAGGCATGAAATGTGATTAGGAAAAATGCAAATAGTTGCAAGTATTCTTTTCTTGTCATTGATATGAAGAGCAAAATACAAAGAAAAAAGTCTTCTCACAATAGAACAGACTTGTGGTAAAAATGCTATTTTCTTGGCCGGGCGCAGTGGCTCATGCCTGTAATCCCAGCACTTCGGGAGGCCGAGGAGGGCGGATCACGAGGTCAGGAGATCGAGACCACGGTGAAACCCCGTTTCTACTAAAAATACAAAAAATTAGCCAGGCGCGGTGGCATGCGCCTGTAGTCCCAGCTACTCCGGAGGCTGAGGCAGGAGAATGGCGTAAACCCGGGAGGCAGAGCTTGCAGTGAGCCAAGATCACGCCACCGCACTCCAGCCTGGGGGACAGAGCGAGACTCCGTCTCAAAAAAAAAAAAAAAAACAACCTATTTTCTTTGCAACATTAACTTGTCTATGGAAACATCTATTTTCTGACTTATAAAACCAGGTCAAATATGTTAATTTTGTAGACAGTGACTTGTTGGATTACTGCTAATTCCACATGCCATGTTGGTCTGTACTTACCCCACTGTTCTTGAATGGCAGAAAGATTTGCAAGCAATTGCTCATGATACAATCGTTCTAGCTGAATGAATTTCATTGCTTTCTCATCTGAATAGAACATTTAAGGAAAAGAGAAATCCAGACTATTTACATTATTCCCATATTTGAAGAACAATGTCCCACAGATGTTGAGAAATTTGCAGCTTACTAAAACATGATAGGACTCTAAGTATTTTTAAATTTAAACATGTCTAAAATAATGTTTCTCATTTTTTTTCCCTCAAGATGGAGTCTTGCTCTGTCGCCCAGGCCAGAGTGCAGTGGTGCAATCTCAGCTCACCACAACCTCCATCTCCCGGGTTCAAACGATTCTCCGGCCTCAGCCTCCCGGGTAACTGAAACTACAGGTGCTCACCACTGCGCCTGGCTAATTTGTTTGTATTTTTAGTAGAGACAGGGTTTCACCATGTTCGCCAGGCTGGTCTCGAACTCCTGACCTCCTGATCTGCCTGCCTCAGCCTCCCAAAGTGCTGGGATTACAGGCATAAGCCACTGCGTCCAGCTTTTTTTTTTCTGAGACAGAGTCTCCCTCTGTCACCCAGGCTGGAGTGTAGTGGTGCGATCTTGGCTTACTGCAACCTCCCCCTCCTGGATTCAAGTGATTCTCCTGCCTCAGCCTCCAGAGTAGCTGGGATTACAGGCGTGCACCATTATGCCCAGCTAATTTTTGTATTTTTAGTCAAGATGGGGTTTCACCATGTTGGCCAGGCTGGTTTTGAACTCCTGACCTGAAGGGATCCGCCTACCTCAGCCTCCCAAAGTGCTGGGATTACAGGTGTGAGCCACCTCACCCAGCCTAGTAATGTTTCTCGGTTTTGAAGTAGGTAAATTTTAATGTGGCATATTATGCAATAGCTACTTGGATTCCACACTATCAGCAAACAGAAACTAAAAGAAGGTTTTAATGCTCAAGGAATGTCTGCTTGCAGAATCAACCAAAAGTAATTTAAGGAAACAGAACCACATGGAATCCTGGAATCTACATGTTTCCTTTTTCTCTCCTTACTTTCTGTCAAGCAACTGTGTGACTCTCTGGTCCAGCGTTTCTGTTTCAAGTCACCTTGATCCTTACTATTTCCCACTGAATGCTTTTCTCCTGCAAGACCAAAGGATCACAGGCCTAAACAATGACAGAGCAAAAACTTACATGGGTCTTTTGTAAACACTGAATTAACTTGCCACAGTGATTTCCCTCATTATCACGTGATTCTATTTCTTTGTAAATGATCCTGTGAGCTTTCGCCTTCGCATTTGTGTCACACAGATCTGCATCTTGTCAGGTCAGGATATGCTGTCCAACTGCCTGCCTTCCCCTGGGCAGTGCTCTAAATGCTGACCCAGAAAAAAGGAAGAGAAAAACTCACTGTTTCGCTTTTTGTCTTCATGATCACTCAGAAGTCCTCTCTCTCTCGCTTGCTACCAAGCTAGCTTTGAAATCTACTGCTTTTGGTCAAAATACACTCTTCAGCTAATGCCTTCTTCCAGCTGGTTGTCTTCTAGCCTGCCCTGTGTTGTAAAATGGGGGTCCCTCACTGCACTACCAGGGAGAAGGCAAGACTGGGCCGTCTAGTCCACAGGAAGACCTGTACCACTGTCACCGTCACACAGGTGAACTCAGAAGGCAAAGGCGCTCTGGCTGAGCTGGTGGAAGCTATCAGAACCAATGACGACAGATACAATGAGATCCGCCATCACTGGGGCGGCAATGTCCCGGGTCCCAAGTCTGCGGCTTGCGTCGCCAAGCTCGAAAAGGCAAAGGCTAAAGAACTTGCCACTAAACTGGGTTAAAAGTACACTGTTGAGTGTTCTGTACATAAAAATAATTAAAATAATACAACTTTTCCTTCAAAAAATAAATACAAATACTTACTTTAGTAAAATTAAGGCCCATTTATGAAGGTAAACTTCTGATGGTTCTAGGAAATTTTGTGGAGTGACAGAAATTTCCTACACGTTGCTTTCTGAGGTGGTTACGTGGGCACATACAACCGTCAAAACCACTGAAACTGTATGATCTGTATATTCCATTACATGTAAAATATACTTCAATGAAAAAAAATGAATGGTTCTCTAAGAGTTCTAAAAATTTCTTCCTGTAATTAAGAAAAGGATACAGTCCTCCTCCTGGAAATAGGACTCTGCTATCTGTTAAAAACAAAGAAAAAACAGAGAAAATTAAATTAACACTTGGATGAGAAGACAAATTTGAAACAAATTAAGATCTTGAAATTCTAAATGTTTTTGATATCAAATTAAGAGAACTCTTTTTTTAAACTACATTCACCAGTTCAGAAGAAATCTGACTGTAGGCACAGGATGCAATTCTTAAGTTACTCATCTCAAGCAAAGCAGAGACGTTCTTTGGTGTTTACACATCATTCTTCCTACTCTACTTCAAGTCAAAGCAAATTTCCCTGATTCATTAGCGTTTAGAACTCTAAAGAATGAGAAAAATGTTAGAGACTTACAAAAACATAACACAAATGAAAAAACGACTGCTTACTGTAAATCAAAAGTAGAAATATTCCCTTCAAATGCTGTGAAGCAAATAAATAAATAAATAAAAAGAAAAAGTAGAAATGTCAAGTCACGTGAGACCTCAACATCCTATTTATTTCATTCCTATTTCACAAACTACTGGCTGAGGACATCACAGGACACTGACTTTTTGGTCTGGTCTGATATTTAATAAAAGGCCAGGCCAAGCGCTAACAGTTGATTAACGTTGTTTAGAATATGTACAAAGTGCTGCACACGTAAAGAATACCTAAAGAGTTCCGAGACTCAGGAGCTGGTCTCAGTTCAGGCTTGTCAGTTACCAGATTCATTCTAAGACATCTTTACACTTAAAGATTCTTTGATTCTAAAAACTTCGGGATATTTTTAGATCTTTATTTAGATATGACATTTATGAACAGATCACTAAAACTAAAAATATTCACTGAAATATTGCATAAACTCTGTATTTTTAAAACAGTTTCCAGCCGGGCACGGTGGCTGATGCCTGTAATCCCAGCACTTTGGGAGGCCGAGGCGGGTGGATCATCTGAGGTCAAGGGTTCAAGACCAGCCTGACCAACACGGTGAAACCCTACCTCTATTAAATATACAAAAATTAGCCAGGTGTGGTGGCTCATGCCTATAATCCCAGTTAGTCTGGAGGCTGACGCAGAAGAATCGCTTGAACCCGGGAGGTGGAGGTTGCAGTGAGCTGAGATCGTGCCATTGCACTCCAGCCTGGGCAACAAGAGCAAAACTCCATCTCAAAAAAAAAAAAAAAAAAAAAAAACAAACCAAAAAACAGTTTCCACAGATTGTCTCTAGTAAAAAAAAAGGTATAACCTTTATACATCACTATTTCCATTTTCCAGGTAAACTGCCAAGGCAAAGAGTAATAAAGTACTTGTCAAAGCTATAAGCTAGCAATAAAAAGGAATGGTTTTTCCCAAATCCCCCAGGGGAAACAGCACACTTTTAAAGGAAAATACTTGCCTAGTTTAAATCCTACAAATGTGACATTTTTTCCATCAGCAATGTAGATGACTGACTCAATCATCTCTATAAATGTTTAGTTTTCAGTTAATATAAAGTTTGATTCCATATTTATGTTATATTAAGGATTTTGCGAGGGACAAACTGATTTTTAAGAATCTGGTTATCTTTTACCAGCTTATTTTTTTTTTTTTTTTTTTCCCCTGAGGCGGAGTCTCGCTCTGTCACCCAGGCTGGAGTGCAGTGGCCAGATCTCAGCTCACTGCAAGCTCCGCCTCCTGGATTTACGCCATTCTCCTGCCTCAGCCTCCCAAGTAGCTGGGACTACAGGCGCCCGCCACCTCGCCCGGCTAGTTTTTGTATTTTTAGTAGAGACGGGGTTTCACCGTGTTAGCCAGGATGGTCTCGATCTCCTGACCTCATGATCCGCCCGTCTCGGCCTCCCAAAGTGCTGGGATTACAGGCTTGAGCCACCGCGCCCGGCCTACCAGCTTATTTTTTTAATAATATGTTTTAAAAGTAGTATGAACCAAGTCAAACTGCCAATCTTCAATCATTTCTTTAGCTTACAAAATGAGAGTTTCATATAATGGCGTAACCAGCAGTGTGCTAAGTGTTTAACAGTCGTCTCCAGAGTGTTGGGGAGAGCCCCGGCTTGCAGTGTTTGCCAGTGTGCTGATGTTTAACAGGCGTCGCCAGAGTGTTGGGGAGAGCCCCGGCTTGCAGTGTTTGCCAGTGTGCTGATGTTTAACAGGCATCTCCGGAGTGCTGGGGAGAGCCCCGGCTTGCAGTGTTTGCCAGTGTGCTGATGTTTACCAGGCGTCTCCGGAGTGTTGGGGAGAGCCCCGGCTTGCAGTGTTTGCCAGTGTGCTGATGTTTAACAGGCGTCTCCGGAGTGCTGGGGAGAGACCCGGCTTGCAGTGTTTGCCAGTGTGCTGATGTTTAACAGGCGTCTCTGGAGTGCTGGGGAGAGCCCCGCTTGCAGTGTTTGCTCATCTCAGTGGTGTCAATACTCCACCATGGCCGATGTAAAGCTACCAATGTGATGGGTGTCACTAAACATGGTTCTCAGATGTCAGTACTAGCAGGTTCCAGCATACCAGTGCGTTCGTTACACCTAACTGAAATCAATGATGACATTGCAACTACAGAGCCCGGCATGGCGACTCATGCCTATAATCCCAGGACTTTGAAGCTGAAGCAGGCAGATCACTTGAGGTCAGAAGTTCGACATCAACTTGGCTGACATGGTGAAACCCTGTATCTTCTAAAAACATGAACATTAGCTGGGTGTGGTGGTGGGCACCTGTATCCCCAGCTACTTGGGAGGCTGAGGCAGAAGAATCACTCGAACCTGGGAGGTAGAGGTTGCAGTGAGGCGAAATTGCGCCACTGCACTCCAGCCTGGGTGACAGTGTGAAACTCTGTCTCAAAAAAACAAAGAAAAAAACATTTCAAGTACAAACTCCCAGTGAAAACATCTATGGCATTACACAGTTTCCTTTCTATACATGGTATGAGATAGAGTTTCAGGTTGCCCATTAAAATAAAATGGCCCTTCAAAGCCATTTTTCTTGCCTTTTTCCATCTGCACACAATTGGCACATGGTTATTTATAAATAGCTCTTACTGAGGAGTTTTGATGGGGTCCATAACTATTATGTAACCAGATTTCTTGGCACTGCAGAAATACAATGTTCAATTAGCTTGCAGGCTTCTGTAGCAGTTCTAATACCATAAAGTAACTATGCAGAGAAGGTTATGAAACCCAGTGCATCAAAAGTAAAAAAGTAAAAGTAAAAGACATTTCCAGGTAAAAAGTCATCCTGAGAAATAAATATACAATATTTCCTCTTTAAAAATCTCCCCCTTGCAAGTCTAGCAGGAAGAGAAAATGTACTTTTTTTGAAGCCTATTTCTAAACCTGAAAGCTAGCCCAGTAGAGCAGAAAGAACATGGGGTTGGAGGTGAATGGCCTGTGTTTTAGTCCAAGCCCTGTCACTTACCAGCTGTGTGACCCTGGACATGTCATTTCGCATCTCAAGCCTCAACTTTCTTATCTTAAAACAGGGACAGTAATGCAGTTTTATACAGCTGCAGAGGTGTATAAAACAAGGCTGCCATAAGGATTGAAAGAGAGATTGTGTTTGCGGCCCAGGTACAGGAAGCAAATTAAAATAAATAACTAAATACAAATTAAAAAAAAAAAAAAAAGAAAGAAAGAAAGAGAGAATGTGTATCTAGCATAATGCCCACCACACTGCAGTAAGTGCTTAAAACGGTTTTTGAGTCTGATTCGGAATGAATTGCAAGGTGCAGAGTAGAATCATGTGACAAAGTTGAAAACTGCTGGGAAGGCAACAGTTGTAAGGCGATCCTGGTTATCCTTCTTTTACCAATCAGGAACCCTCTAAAAAAAGACACTGTGAAGGACCATGGCCTCAATGTTTGTGTCCCCCCCACAAATTCATATTTTGAAACCAAGTTCCCAAGCGATAGTGTGAAGAAGGGGGTCTCCGGGAGGTGATTAGGTCACGGGGGCTCTGCCCATGTTCACTTACAAAAGAGGCCCAAGGGAGGGCCTGCGTTTCTATATGAAAATCTCCCAAGCACATGACTTCAGTTAAACACTCAAAGCTAATGTGTAGTCATGTTAACTAAGTCAGTGTAAAAAAGACCACTCATACCTAAGAACAAGAACTTTAAAACAACATTTTTAAGAGTTCCATGAGCTCAAAATGTAAGTATATGTCGTCGTATTTCCATTGGCCTTTAGCACATATTATTCTATATATTATATACCACTTTTTAAACCACAATTTTCCTAAAATTAGTTCTCACACTCGAATACCTTATTTCTGTTAATGGTACTACTATTTCCCCCAAACTGGATATCCTACAGTCATCTCTGATTTCTCCTTTATTCCCTTTTTACAGTTGTGATGGTTAATACCGAGTGTCAACGTGATTGGATAGAAGGATACAAAGTATTGATCCTGGGTGCGTCTGTGAGGATGCTGCCAAAAGAGATGAACGTTTGAGTCAGTGGGCTGGGGAACGCAGACCCACCCTTAATCTGGTGGGTACAATCTAATCAGCTGCCAGGGAATATAAAGCAGGCAGAACAAGGTGAAAAAGAGAGACGGGCCTAGCCTCCCAGCCTACATCTTTCTCCCGTGCTGGATGCTTCCTGCCCTTGACCACTGGACTCCAAGTTCTTCAGTTTTGGGACTTAGACCAGCTCTCTCTGTCCTCCTCAGCTTGCAGACAGCCTATTGTGGGACTTTGTGATCACGCCAGTTAATACTTAATAAACTCCCCTTTATATATATAAATATATATAGGATATATATAAATATCCTATGAGCTCTGTCCCTCTAAGAGAACCCTGACTAATACAACAATCTACACCAAGTCCTAGTTATCCTTCCTTCCAAAGATCTCAAATCCATCCCTCTCCATTTCCACTGTCACCACTTTAGCCTAGATGCTTTTATTACCTTATGCCGGAATTATGTCTTCTTTTAGTTCTTATTTTCATCCAAATTTTACATGTCTATGCTTTAAGGAGTCAAACAGTTCTAGAGACAGGAAAATGACAGAAAAGCCTCTCCCCAGACTCTTGTGATCCACTCTAAACAGGACTGGTGACCCTCTCATTCCTGGCATATCCACTCTAAACAGGACTGGTGACCCTCTCCTTCCTGGCATACAGTTGTCATCTTAAAATCTCCCTTCACTTAGATTCCCTTCACCTCCTTCCTGAGTAGGATTCCCAGTTTCCTGTATCTCACACCTTCCTGTTTCTTGGTTTACTTCCTTGTTTTGCTGGAGCACATCATCTAGCGGCTTCCTGAAAAAGAGTGGATAGGAGATACCAGAGGACCTGAAGTAGGAACATCCTTGGTATATCTGAGGAGCTGTCAGAAGGCCAGTGAACCTGGAAAGGAGTGAGTTAAGGAGAATCTTTCTAATGAAGATCTAGGAGGCTAACAGGACCAGATCATGTAGGGCCTTGTAGGCCATGGTAAGGATTTTGGTTTTTATTCTAAATGAGAAGGGAAGCCATTGGAGGGCTTTGAACAGTGGAGTGACAAGATTTGACTTATGTTTCATCTGCATCACAGTGACTGTCATGGAGAGAGAAAGCACTAAGTGGAAGGGAGAGTGAAGGCAGGAAGGTCTCTATAGTGAGAAATTTACTGCAAGAATCTGGGTGAGATTTGATGGTGTCCTGTACTGAAATGGTAGCAGCGAAAGAGGGAAGAAGTTCTGGGTATATTTTGAAGTAGGTCTGCAGGACTTGCTGTTGGATTGGATTTGGATACAGAGAAAAGTAAATAAAGTACGACTTCAAGGCATTTGGTCTCCACAACTAGAGGTATGAAAGTTGGCATTTAACAAGAGAGGCAAGACCAGGAAAGCAGTAGATATGGAAGAAAATCAAAGTTTGATTTTGTAAATCTTAAGTTTGAAATGCCCATGCGACATCTTGGGTAGCTGGATAGTTAAGTCTGAAGTTCAGAAAAGAAATAGGACAGGACAGTCGCAGTGGCTCACACCTGTAATCCCAGCACTTTGGGAGGCTGAGGTGGGCAGCTCACCTGAGGTCAGGAGTTTGAGACCAGCCTGGCCAACATTGTGAAACCCCGTCTCTGCTAAAAATACAAAAATTAGCCAAGTGTGGTGGCACGTGCCTGTAATCCCAGCTAGTTAGGGGGCTGAGACAGGAGAATCACTTGAACTTGAGAGGCGGAGGTTGTAGTGAGCCAAAACTGTGCCACTGCACTCCAGCCTGGGCGACACAGTGAGACACCGTCTAAAAAAAAAACGGTGAGACACCGTTAAACACTGGGCGACATGCATCCCAGTGTTTAAACATTAGGGCTGGGTTCAGTGGCTCATGCCTGAAATCCCAGCACTTTGGGAGGCCAAGGTGGGAGGATCACTTGAGGCCAGAAATTCGAGACCAGCCTGGGCAACACGGTGAAACCCTGTCTCTACAAAAAAAATTAAAAAATTAGCTGGGCATGGTGGCATGCGCCTGCAGTCCCAGCCACTTGGGAAGCGGAGGCAGGAAGACTGCTTGAACCCGTGAGATGGAGGCTGCAGTGAGCCGTGATGATGCCACTGTACTCCAGCCTGGTGACAGAGTGGGAAAAAAAAAGGAAAATATGGGAACTCAGCAAATGAGCCAGAGAAGGCATGGCCAGTGACATAAGAGGTAAATGCCAAGAAAAGAGCTCCCAAAAGGCAAATAAGCAAAACGCTTCAAAACAGAGTATGTGATCAACTTGATGTTTCCAATAGCTCCAGTAAGATGAAAACTAAGGTCTGACCACTGGATTTAACAACATGGAGATCACTGGTGACTTTTACAATGCAATTTTGGGGGAGTGGTGGGAACAAAAGCCAGATTAGAATCAGTTCAAGAGAGAATTGGGTATGGAATGTTACCTAAGTAAATTCTTGCCCAGAATGTTTAACCTGAATCAAATCTTAAAGAAATAATTAGGCTGGGTGCCGTGGCTCACATCTGTAATCCCAGCACTTTGGGAGGCCGAGGCGGGCGGATCATGAGCTCAAGAGATTGAGATCATCCTGGCTAACATGGTGAAACCCCATCTCTACTAAAAATACAAAAATCAGCTGGGCGTGGTGGTGCAGGCCTGCAGTCCCAGCTACTCAGGCGGCTGAGGCAGAAGAATTGCTTGAACCCAGGAGGTGGAGGTTGCAGTGGGTCAAGATCATGCCACTGCACTCCAGCCTGTGGACAGAGCAAGACTCCATCTCAAAAAAAAAAAAAAAAAAAAAAAGAAATAATTAGACAAATCCTGATTATGGGACATTCTACATGAATTCTTAAGACTGTTCATAAATGTCACTGTGAAAGAAAGACAGACTGATACAGATAGAAAAGCAGGGAGCACTGGATTACAGGAGACTAATGAATACTGACAGTTGAATGCAATATGTCATCTCACACTGAATCCTGCACTGGGAGAAAACAGTTACACAGAACATTGGTGGAACTACTTGGGGGAAATTTGAACATGGATTGTATATTAAATAATTTTGCTGCATCAGTGACTCATTTCTTGGGGTTGATAATGGCCTTGTATATTATATAGGTGAGTATCATTCTTCTTGGGAGATCTATATACAAATATTTAGGGGCGAAATGTCATAATGCAAATTACTTTCAAGTGTTTCAATGGAAAAAATACCTGTGTGTACACAAGAGAAAAGGCAATATCACAAAGGCCGGGCGGGGGCTCACGCCTGCAATCCCAGCACTTCGGGAGGCCGAGGCGGGAGGATCACCTGAGGTCAGGAGTTCGAGACCAGCCTGGGCAATATCACAAAGGCCAGGTGCGGGGGCTCACGCCTGCAATCCCAGCACTTCGGGAGGCCGAGGCGGGAGGATCACCTGAGGTCAGGAGTTCGAGACCAGCCTGGGCAATATCACAAAGGCCAGGCGCGGGGGCTCACGCCTGCACTCCCAGCACTTCGGGAGGCCGAGGCGGGCGGATCACCTGAGGTCAGGAGTTTAAGACCAGCCTGGGCAATATGGTGAAACCCCATCTCTACTAAAAATACAAAAATTACCTGGGCGCAGTGGTGAGTGCCTATAGTCCCAGCTGAAAAAAAGAGCAAAAATTTGATAAAAATGTTAACAACTGGCAAATCTAGGTGAAATCTACTGTGTGATGTGCTGGCAATTACTAACATGAATGAAGTATACCTCCATCCCTCCCTGATGTGTGTGTCCCTTGGGAGGTGACAGGGTATTTTGTCTTCTTGGGCTGAGGAGGCAACCATCAACCGAATCCTGTCACCCTGATCTCAGCTTTCTAATGGCATCAGTATTTCTTTGCTGATCCCCAGCCTTGATTTCCAATGAGCAATCTCTGAATTAGTGACAGTAAGAATAGAGTTTAAATGTTTAATATTTCTTTGGCTTTTACTGTACGTCAAACATATGTTAAGTGCTTTTACATGCATTATCTCATTTAATCCTTTATTACTTTACAACAGAGGAAACCAAAAGCCACTTAGCTTGTGGTAAGGCCAAAGTCCATACATTTAAACCACCACTGTATTCTCTGATCTTTCTCAGGAGAGAGAGGATCGCCATGCAATCCACTGTTCAAATGCAACGAAAGCTGAGTGATTAGAAAGCTGCCTTGCTGTTGGTGCTGCTCAACAACGGTGAGTTCGTGACAGCTTAGAGGCCAGAAGGAGTATACATCTCCTCAAAGGCATTCTTCAAGTTCATACAGGAGGTAATACAAATTTGTAAGAGTATACATTTTCCTGAATGGGGACAAAACTTATTTTACTTTGTTGTTGTTGTTTGTTTTTAGACAGGGTCTTACTCTGTTACCCAGGCTGGAATGCAGGGTTGGAATCACGGCTCATTGCAGCCTCAAATTCCTGAGCTCATGCAATCCTCCCACCTTAGCCTCCTCAGTAGCTGGGATTACAGGCGCACGCCACCATGCCTGGCTAAATTTTTTGTATTTTTTTTGTAGAGACGAGGTTTCCATGTTGCCTAGGCTAGTCTTGAACTCCTGGGCTCAAGCAATCTGCCTGCCTTGGCCTCCCAGAGTGCTGCATTACAGGTGTGAGCCACCGTGCCTGGTCCTATTTTCCTTTTTTTTTTTTGAGACAGAGTCTCCCTCTGTCACCCAGGCTGGAGTGCAGTGGTGTGATCTCAGTTCACTCCAACCTCCGCCTCCAGGGTTCAAGCGATTCTCCTGCCTCAGCCTCTCGACTAGCTGGGACTACAGGCACATGCCACCATGACTGGCTAATTTGTGTGTGTGTGTGTGTATTTTTAGAAGAGATGAGGTTTCACTGTGTTGGCCAGGTTGGTCTTGAACTCCTGATCTCACATGATCCACCCACTTCAGCCTCCCAAAGTGCTGGGATTATAGGCATGAGCCACCGTGCCCGGCCTACTTTACTTTTTATCCCATTTTCTGTTTGCTCTGAGAATGCTCTTGTCTTCAATCCTAATGTAACATCATATCTGTTTTTGTTACATTAGGATTAGACACAAATTCTGTTTAGAAATAACTCCAATAATAGTCTTTCTATTTTACTTTCACATTGACAATGAGTCAGATTTGCTTCAGCCTGGAAGAACGTGTTTATGTGAAACTGGGCACTTGCAGCCAGCTGCACTTTTGTTTTTCTAAATGGGAAATGGGTTAAAAATTAAAAAGTATTCACTTCTCATTACAAAAGTCAATCACTTTCGCCATTCCCATGTACCAGTTATTTTCATTTTATGTAAAAATAAAATGCAGGCTGGGTGCAGTGGCTTGCGCCTGTAATCCCAGCACTTTGGAAGGCCGAGGCGGGTGAATCACCTGAGGTCAGGGTTTGAGACCAGCCTGGCCAACGTGGTGAAATCCCATCTCTATTAAAATACAAAAATTAGCCAGGCATGGTGGTGAGCACCTGTAATCCCAGCTACGCAGGATGCTGAGGCAGGAGAATGGCTTGAACTCGGGAGGTGGAGACTGCAGGGAGCTGAGATCATGCCACTGCACTCCAGCCTGGGCAACAGAGCGAGACTCTGTCTCAAAAAATAAATAAATAAATACAATAAAAAATAAAATAAAATCCAGCTCAAATATTTTAATTTCTTCTGAATTAGCTCTTATGTAAAAAAAAAAAAAGTTTCCTCATCACTAGCCTAAAGGTTCCCCAGTCTCCAGGCTCTCCATCCTCTAACATATGCACCCTCCTAATCCTCAGAAGAGTTCTTTTTCTAAAATTCAAATTTGATTCAGGCACTCTTATAATTAAAAGTTCCCAGTCCCTAAAAATAAAGCCTTAATGTCAAACCAGCTCTTCAATCTCACCTCCTCGTTTTCTATCTTCATCTCCAATAATATCCCAGCTATGGCTCTCACAGGCTGATCTCTTCCTGGACCAACTCATTCTGTTAATCCACTGAGCACCTAATAAGCCCGGAAAACCCAGCTCAAGAGTCACCTTCTGTTCCCAAGTGTCCACCAGGCAGAATTAATCACTCATTTTGTGCTGCTGAATCTTTAACGTACGTTTACTCTAACACTGAATACAAAATTCCACAGCTACTTATCTATATAACTGTTGCTCCTGTGCCGCCGGGGCTCTCTTAAGGGCATATTCTGCTAAGTAGTCTTTGCCCACCCAGTGTCTAGCAGGGTCTTCGGCACCTGGTAGGTGCTTATCGAACTCTTGCTATGTTGACACTGATCTGTACACAGCTTAATTACCGATTTAAAAAGTGAGCCATTGTTCAAACTACGGATTATCCAAGGCCAAGGGATGGCCATCAGTTAGTAATATGCCAAATATCCCACTAGGGTCACCTTCTCCTGGGCTCACCAATGATGAGTGGGACACAATCAATTACAGAGATTGCATTTTACTTTTTATTTTTATATTTATTTATTTATTTAGAGACAGGTTCTCTCGCTCTGTCTCCCAGGCTGAGAGCAGTGGTGCAATGTCAGCTCAATGCAACCTCTGTCTCCCAGGCTTGAGTGATCGTCCCACCTTGGCCTCCCAAGTAGCTGGGACTACAGGTACACACCACCACGTCCGGCTAATTTTTGTATATTTTGTGGAGATGGGGTTTCGTCATGTTGCTCAGGCTGGTCTCAAACTCCCGAGCTCAAGCCATCCACCCACCTTGGCCTCCCAAGTAGCTGGGACTACAGGTGCACACCACCATGTCCGGCTAATTTTTGCATATTTTGTAGAGACGGGGTTTTACCATGTTGCTCAGGCTGGTCTCGAACTCCCAAGCTCAAGCCATCCACCCACCTCGGGATTACAGGTGTGAGCCACCGTGCCCAGCCAAGACAGCATTTTAGATCATTCCAAATGCTGCTAGGAGAATTTTCGTGAGGCTGAAAGTGAAGGCTTTACCAGAGTACCTGATGAAGGCAAAGGGGAAGTGCTCTTGAATCCAACTGCTCAACTTCACCTCGTATAAGTGAAAACAGAGACTGCAGAACAAGCTTCGGAGCCTCTGGCTGCTCATTAGCATTGACTTCAGCAGCTTCTTCATCACCAACAGCATGTGTGACTGCACTTAGTATTTTTTCTTGCATTGAAGGTGCAATATCTCCTGAAAACAGTCCTTTAAGAAGTAAAGAAAATGCCTGCGTTAGGATCAATTCCCATGATGGTGTAACACATTAATTCCCATGATGGTGTAACACATTAAAATGATTACATATAGTTTGATGCCCTGGCTTGCCCAAACGAAAACAGACCTGAACAGGAAGGTAAACGTGTTAATCACAAGGAACTGCTAAAGAAGTTGAGCCTTTCTGATTAAACTTTGATAACATCAGAAATACTTCTAGATGTTAGGAGAGTACTAGGAGAGTAGCAGGAATTCAGATGCCAGACCTAATGGCTAGTGAAATGTTTTTCCTAATAAAAAGAAGTAACACAAACTTCTCAAAAATCACTAATAAATAAATACTTAACTAACAGCTACTGAAATACACCAAATCTTAAACATTGTTATAAACTATAACCTCACCCTTCACTGAAATCTCAGTGTCAGTTTTAATTTTCATGTTCAAATTTAACAGACTATCTGCCTATGTGCATACCTTTAGCTAGTTTGCCTTGGAAAGGATCTTCTTCAGAAATATCATGTGTATGACCACGACTGAAGCCGTCCTCCCTGTAGAGTAGTGTCCAGAGCCCACTGTGTCTATACACCACGACTCAAGCCGTCCTCCCTGCAGAGTGTGCCCAGAGCCCATCGTGTGTATGCACCATGACTGAAGCCATCCTCCCTGTAGTATGCCCAGAGCCCGTCGTGTATATACCACGACCGAAGCCGTCCTCCCCGTGGAGTGTGCCCAGAGCCCATCCTACTCTAATAAAATCCATATCTTTCCCTATAACATGAGCTTGAAGTCAAGTTACTTTCCTCTGAACCTGATATTCGGCCTCGTATTATGCTAGGCTGCAGTACAGTAATTGGTATAAGATGTCATCTTCTACTTCAGATCAACTCTGGCAGTACAGGGGTTATTCCAGTGATATCCAGCATGGTGTCTTCAACACGACAATCCCACGTGCTGTGCTTCTTTAAAAAATCACCCACAGTGATTACTTGGATTTTGGAGAATTCTCTTCTAGACACTTTATATCGCTATACATTTTGACCATTAGAAGTACAAGGCCCAGTGATGGCCTGCCATTTTTTAGGGTATTTCTAAAAACATAGGTGATTCTTCTGCTTTCTAATTTTCTAACCACCATAGTAGCAAGACCAAAAGGGTGCCAATGTGGGTAAAGGAGTTTTCCATGGAGAACTACAAAGAAACTAAGAGAATTAGTGTTTTCTTTCCCTTCTCTCCAGCCACACTACTATGCCCAAGACACTTAATCTCATACAGACTGTGATAAGGTCAGCTTCCCAAATTCTATTCTTTTGTTGATGACATTATTCCCCTATAGTTATCAGGGTATTACTCCAGGCTTCTTTGTAAAAGACAGATGAGATATTGTAATGCTCATTTTTAGTAAAAGGGAGCTAAATAAAACCCTTGAGGACTATTGCCAAAGAAGGATGAACTTTCAAAGGTAAGGAAAAAGGACAGAATTGATGACTCCCTTTCCTAAAGGAGATCAAGAAAGGGTCCTGGATAATGAAAATGGTAACCTGCATTGTGATGATCTCAGTTATTTAGTTAGCATCGATTTGTAATGGTCAAGTTTCCTGCTTGATCCATTTGATCACTTACTTTAATATTCAATGTTACCGATAGGTACAGTTTATTAAAAGGCAATACATTGGTAAATAAAATGATGTAACCAGAGAAACTTCAACAGAAGGGGGACTATTACTCATGAAACATATCAGCAGAAGTTCCAAAAGCCCACAGAAGTCTAAGGATTCCAAGAGCAGCAGGGGACTAATGGGCAATTAGAAAGAATATCGTACTTTAATCACCAAGTGTAGGGAGGGTAAGAAAAATATGATCTAGGCTCAGATGGGTCACACTAAATCACTGAAGACATTAGCAAAACTTACAAGACTCATACTACAAAAGGATTATCTGTCAGGCGTTAAACAACATGAGCTTCAGAGAAAACTATTACTATACAAAACCATCTTACCTCGAGATGACATTCCTTGCTGCGACAGAGTAATATAAAATCAGAGAGCACTGGAAAAGGAGCAAGAGACTTGCTCTTTTCTGCTATTATTTTTCCAAGAGACCTTGGATTAGACATTTTACTCGCTGACCTATATAGTTTCCTTATCTAAAACAAAGAGATTGCATAGAGAAGTTCTCAGGTCCATCCCTCCTAGTTCTGACCATCAAAAACATTCAAAATCTCCAGAGATGTTGCTGTATAAGAAATGCTGACCATTACTGTGAAGAAGCTTGAGTAACTATTTTCGACAATGGAAGGTAAGGTTACCCACCTAATACAAGTATCCTCTAATTCCTTTCTCTTTTTCTTTTTTTTTGGAGACGGAGTCTCACGCTCTGTCACCCAGGCTGGAGTGCAGTGGCCAGATCTCAGCTCACTGCAAGCTCCGCCTCCCGGGTTTATGCCATTCTCCTGCCTCAGCCTCCTGAGTAGCTGGGACTACAGGCGCCCGCCACCTCGCCCGGCTAGTTTTTTGTATTTTAGTAGAGACGGGGTTTCACCGTGTTAGCCAGGATGGTCTCGATCTCCCGACCTCGTGATCCGCCCGTCTCGGCCTCCCAAAGTGCTGGGATTACAGGCGTGAGCCACTGCGCCCGGCCTCCTTTCTCGATATACGTTTAAAACCACTGTTCCTCCCTTGCCTAGACTGTAGACTATATAAATAGAGGCGTGTTTGCTTTTCAGGCAAGAAAACTGAACGTCCTTGCAAGGAGCATGCTGCAATACTCCCTACCAAGGAGTAGGTTTTTGTTTCTAGTTCTGCCAAGCTTTTAGAATTTTATCGTGACTCAAATAATCACATGAATTGTTATACATGTTATGAAATGACCAAGGATATACTTTACTTTAGGCACATACAAAATAGGAAAGTAACATTTAGCCATATTCTGGTTACTTGCAATTTTAAGCCACTTAAATTATGGTGTTTTTAGTTTCACAACATTAATGGGGTAAAGAACTCATATTAGAAAACTGTTGCCCAGAGTTGGAAGAAGGACATGGATATTAAGGCAGCCCTAAGTTCCCAGCTTGCTTCACCTACTTATTAGCTGTACTTTTGGCAAGTTAATCTCTTTGATCCTCTATTTTTTCCTCTGTAACATGGGGGCTATTGCATCTACCTTATAATAGTATTGTGAGGATTAAACGAGACAGTGCATGCAAAAAGCAGGAGCGCTCCTAAGTCTCAGCCTGAAAAACAACTTTATTGTCACTTAAATGAAAAAGGTCACAAGACTGGTAAAGCAGTTCTGAGACAAGTCCAATTTGAGGACAAAGATTCAGAGGAAAGGGTAGTTAAAGCGAATAAAGTTTATATTACTCATGTCACAGTGAATAATTGGAGTTATAAGAACTAGGTTGGAGTATTAAATTGCTTAGGTTATTATTCACCAACACTGTAGGTTTGAACATCATTGAGCTTGTATATATTTTTTCACACTTTATCATACAATATGTAGCCTTTTCAGATTGACCCTCCCACCTCAGCCTCCCGAGTAGCTGGAACCTCAGGCACACAACACCAAGCCCGGATGATTTTTAAATTTTCTGGGGGCGGTGGGGGTGCTGTCTTGCTATGTTGCCCAGGCTTGTCTTCAACTTCTGGCCTCAATTGGTCCTCCCATCTTGGCCTCCCAAAATGCTGGGATTATAGGCGCCAGCCACCATATCTGACCTAAAATTCCTTCTAATACACAAAAAGTTTTCAAGATATATTTATAGTTAAGGAGAAAAACCAAATGAAAACATACCGCCTCCATGTAATTCCCTACAAAATCTCACTCAATATAAATGAAGCTTTCTGTTGCCACATATGAATCCATACGGCTAACAAGAACAAAACATTCTATTTATTGTCATCTGTGGAAGCCAAGTGACTTATAGTTAAAACTACCCATTAAATAACTTGATGATGCTATTTTATAAATATTTAAAGACAGTAACAGGCACATTCATAAGACCTAATTTAAGACCTGTTGACTTCATTAAGCTCTAAAATGGAGATGACAGTTTATGTGTACCTACTGAGGTTTTCAGAGATGGGGTTTCTTTTTTTTTGAGACAGTTTCTGCTCTTGTTGCCCAGTCTGGAGTGCAGTGGCACGATTTCGGCTCACCGCAACCTCCACCTCCTGGGTTCAAGCTATTCTCCTGCCTAGCCTCCCAAGTAGCTGTGAAGAGGTTTTATTTGTTTTTAAAAATTATTTGTAATAACCATGGGCCAAAGACTGGGGAAATTACCTTGAGAAATTTTATTCAATTGATCACACCACCCGAATTCTGTGTCAGTTCTAACATATAACTGTTCCACTTAGCTTAGAATCTATCTCTGATAGTGGTCAAGAGGCATTTTGTGAAACAATACAGTAGTATCCTTTAATGACTTTTACTGTAAAACACTAGGAATGCCCTCTGACATTCATGTTCCTTTTAATAATCTAGCACTGATCTGCCATCTGTGAACATAACTAAGGGATATAACCATTTCTCTGCATTACAGGGAAAATGATGTGACTGGATGTTGAAGGGCAAAATCTCACAGCTGGTACTCTAGTTAGTAAGTAATTAAGAGAATAAAAAATTATTGCAGTCAGCTGGGCATGGTGGCTCACACCTGCAATCCCAGCACTTCAGGAGGCCGAGGTGGGCGGATCACGAGGTCAGGAGTTCGAGACCAGTGTGACCAACATGGTGAAATCCCGTCTCTACTAAAAATACAAAAATTAGCTGGGTGTGGTGGCGTACACCTGTAATCCCAGCTACTCAGGGGAGTGAGGCAGGAGAATCGCTAGAACCCAGGAAGTGGAGGTTGCAGAGAGAGAGACTCCCGTCTCTACTAAAAATACAAAATTAGCCTGTAATGGTGGCCCATGCCTGTAATCCCAGCTACTCAGGAGGCTGAGGCAGGAGAAGAGCTTGAACCTGGGAGGTGGAGATTGCGGTGAGCCGAGATCGTGCCACTGCACTCCAGACTGGGCAACAAGAGCAGAAACTCTGTCTCAAAAAAAAAAAAAAAAAGAAACCCCACCTCTGAAAACCTCAGTAGGTACACGTGAACTGTCATCTCCATTTTAGAGCTTAATGAAGTTGACAGGTCTTAAATTAGGTCTTATTTAATTTGACTGCAAAAATTATTGCAGTCAAAATGGGGACTGGCAAGACGTCACACAGAAAACACCAAGGCCTAGGTAAAGAGTGCCAATTATTATATTTATGATGATACAGATTAAGCATCCCTGATCTGTAAATCTGAAATCCGACATGCTCCAAAACCTGAAACTTCTTTAGTGCTGACAAGATGCCACATGGAGAAAATTCTATACCTAACTTCACATGAGAGGTTATAGTCAAGGCTTGATTTCATGCATAAAATTATTTTAAAATATTGTATAAAATTACCTTCAGTCTCTATATACAGAGTGGGTATATAAAACATAAATAAAGTTGTGTTTAGACTTGGGTCCCATACTCAAAATATCTCATTATATACATGCAAATATTCCATAATCCAAAGAGAAAATCTGTAATCTGAAACACTTCCAATCTCAAGCATTTTGGATAAGGGATAGTCAACCTGCAGTGTTACTGATGACATAAACTAAGCTGACGGGCATTTTTGAGGATAGGGAAGGGTTATTTAAAGTCCTCATACTGGCCAGATGTGGTGGCTCATGTCTGTAAACCCAGCACTTTGGGAGGCCGAGGTGGGTGGATCACCTCAGCTCAGGAGTTCGAGACCAGCCTGGCCAACATGGTAAAACCTATTTGTACTAAAAATACAAAAAATTAGCTGGGCATGGTGGTGCGCACCTGTAGTTCCAGCTACTTGGGAGGCTGAGGCAGGAGAATTGCTTGAACCTGGGAGGTGGAGGTTGCAGGGAGCTGAGATCAGGCCACTGCACTCCAGCCTGGGAGACAAAGCTAGACTCAGCAGAGGGAGAAGGGGAGAGGGGGAGAGGAGAAGCAGCACAGACAGGGGAGAGGGAGAGAGGGAGAGGAGGAGAGGGACGGGGGAGGAGGAGAGGGAGAGGGAGAGGGAGAGAGAGAAAGAAAGAAAGAAAGAAAGAATAAAAAAAAATGCCTCATACAGATCAAATACTGTACACTACTATTCAGAGTACAACTACCCTATCATTCAAAATTACCTTTGCTGCTTTTATAAAACTACTTTCTTTGATCCAAGTGTTAAAGCTTCCTTTCACTGCAGTGAAACTAGATCAAATTAAAACTCTGAGAGAAGGTTATGCTGTTATTCAGAGACAATTACTGAAACAAACCCAAATCCACGACTTCCCCTAAGAGTGAACCATCCACCTTTTCTCTGATCATGTTTTGTCTTGCTGAGGCTGGCAGGCAGGAATCACAGCCACCAACACACCCAGAGGAAAGGAATGTGCAATAATTGTTCTGTGGCAAATTGTGGAAAGTCATGTATTACTTTAAGCACACTTTTAAAGTTCAGCAAAAGTGATATAGTACAGTTTAACCATTAGACACAAAGTCTGAAGTCAGACTACCTGGGATGAAGGCCTGGGATGTACTTTATCCCAGTGATATACTTTTTAGCAATGACATTGGGCAAGTTACTTAATCTCTCTGTGCCTCAGATCCCTCATCTATAAATTGGAGCTAACTGTATTATGCTTAATAAGATTGTGGTACGGAGTAAATGAGATAACTCCACACAAAGCATGTACCACACAGTGGCTGGCATATACTAAATAAAAAACGCTCGGGACCTATGTTTTAAAACTCAGCAAATTTCAATCAGTTAAGCTTTGTATGTCCCTAACACTGAGTCTGGAGTGTTACATATATATTTTTGGAGACAGGGTCTCGCTCTGTCACCCAGGCTGGAGTACAGTGGTGCAATCATGGCTCACTGCAGCCTCGACCTCCCCAGTTCAAGTGATCCTCCCACCTCAGCCTATGAAGTAGCTGGGACGAGTGCACACCCCCTGGCTAATTTTTGTATGTATTTTTTGTAGAGATGGGGTTTCGCCATGTTGCTCAGGCTGGTGTCCAATTCCTGGGCTTAAGCAATCCGCCCACCTTGGCCTCCCAAAGTGCTAGGATTATTGGCTCAAACCACTGTCCCTGACCTGTTATGATTTGGGGGGCTATTTTTTTTTAAAAACCTAACACAAAATTTAACATTTTAATCATTTTAAGGTATACAATTCAGTGGCATGAAACACATTCAAGGCCGGCTGCGGTGGCTCATGCCTGTAATCCCAGCACTTTGAGAGGCTGAGACGGGTGGATCACCTGAGGTCAGGAGTTCAAAACCAGCCTGCCCAACGTGGCGAAACCCTGTCTCTACTAAAAATACAAAAAATTAGCTGGGTGTGGTGGCGGCACCTGTAATCCCAGCTACTCGGGAGGCTGAGGCAGAGAATTGCTTGAACCAGGGAGGCAGAGGTTGCAGTGAGCTGAGATCGCGCCACTAAACTCTAGCCTGGGCAACAACAGCAAAACTCTGTCTCAAATAAATAAATAAATAAATAAAATACATTCACGACGCTGTTCAATCATCACCACTGTCCATTTCCAAAACTTTCCATCATCACAAAGAGAAAGTCAGTGCCATAAAATACTAATTCTTCATTCCCCTTCACTCCAGCTCTGGAAACCTCTATTTTACCTCCTGTCTCTATGAATTTGCCTAGTCTACGTACCTTATATAAGTGGAATCATAAAATATCTGTCCTTTTGTGTCTGGTTTCCTTCACTTAGCACAGTGTCTTCCAGGTTTATCTGTGCTGTGGCATCCATCCATCCATATGTAGCATGTATCAGATTAGCATTCCTTCTAAAATCTGAACATTTCATGATGTGTATATACTACATCTTGTTTATCCATTCATCGGTTGACGAACACCTGGATTGTTTCTACCTTTTTTGCTACTGTGAATAATGCTGCTATGAACCTTAGTGTACAAGTATCTGCTTGCGTCCTTGCTCTCTATTCTTCTGGGTATATACCTAGAAGTTAATGGCTGGATTGAATGGTAATTCTATGTTTAACTGTTTTCCTACAGCTTTATTATTTTAACTCTATCTCAACCACTATCTTGAGACTTCAATATCTGTGCTGTTTTTTTCACCTCTAAAACAGAGATAATATTACTTCCCAAAGATTAACTGGTTCGAGTTTCTAAATCAATGATATCCTTATCTAAAATATGCTTTTGTATAAAAATATGAAATAGTAGTATTCTTTCAGAGCAGTTTGATCTAATTCCATCCGTCTGGACATAGTTCTTGCTACTGGAAGCCCTAAAATGAAAAGGCCTGAGTGCTAAGTAAAACAGCGGAACGGGCAGTTTCAAACTCTGAGGGCTTCACAGAAATATTAAATAAAAAAACAACAACAACAACATCCAGAACTGTAAGAAGTAACTTTCTTAGAACTCTGGAAAACAAAGGTATACCTGAACAAGACAGTGACCACCGAATCAACAGAAAGGCAATGTCAAAAGAGTAGCAAAGCTTTGGGTGTTTTTACTTGCCCTTACCTCACCCCTTTCCCCAGCTCAACAGCAGCCCCCGTCCCCAGTATGGAACTCCTGTACTTGCTTTTGAAGGGAGCAGAGTTGATCTTACTTGCAAATCACTACGTTTGCTCTAATCTGCCTGGGGCTACCTAAAGACTGAAACAAGGCACTCACCTCTCTGTTGCAAAACTCAGAACACGTTCAGAGCACAAAAGCAGCGGGTGTTGCTGGAAAATACTGTCAGGTGATCAAAAACCCACAGCCAAGGTGGGGGCAAAAAAATTATGGTTGAGACATAAACCAGACAATCTAAAGCCAGGGGACAAAAGTCAGGAAGATTGCTTCCTTGGGAAATCAGGGCATTCAAAAATGTTTGTGTAGACTGGAGAATTCAGAAAGCTACACGCGACAGCTCAGGACATGACACGTGCTTAGAAAGGGCCAGAGAAGACCCATAAACTTAGTGCAAGCAGAAGTGAGGGCTGGGGCAGTTATAAATGACCCAGCTGGTGTTAAAGGAGTACCCGAGCACAGAGCCAATCTGAAAGACTGGAAAAGAAACACAAGCTAAGGCTTCAGCAATCAAGAACTGCCAACCCTGAGCAAAGGAGAGACCCTGATTTCCAGAGTTACCACAGTATAATACATCGGTGTCCGGTTTAGAAATACATAGACAGAAAACATTCCGGAAGAAGCACAGACATTGAATTTCCTGGGCAAAGGATTTAAATTAACTGTCTTAAAAGAAACCATAGATGAAGAACTAAAGGAAATCAGGAAGACAATGTAGGAAAAAAATGAGAATATCAATAAAGAGACAGAAAACATAAAAAAGAATGGGGAGTTTTTTCTTTTTTTCTTTTTTTTTTTTTTTTGAGATGGAATCTCACTCTGTCGCCCAGGCTGGAGTGCAGTGGTACGATCTCAGCTCACTGCAACCTCCACCTCCTGGATTCAAGCAATTCTTTGCCTCAGCCTCCCAAGTAGCTGTGATTACGGGTGCTTGCTACCACGCCTGCCTAATTTTTTGTATTTTTAGTAGAGACGGGGTTTTACCACGTTGACCAGGCCAGTCTTGAACTCTTTACCTCATGATCCACCCGCCTCGGCCTCCCAAAGTGCTGGGCTTACAGGCCTGAGCCACTGCGCCCGGCTGGGAGTTATTGTTTAACGGCACAGAGATTCTGTTTCGGGAGATAAAAGTTTTAGAAATAGATACAAATGATGGTTGTATAACATTATGAATGTAATTAATATCACTGAACTATAGAGTGAAATGGTTAAAATGGCAAATTTATGTACAGAAAAAATGCCTTCAGTTCTGTGATTTCATGTTATTAGTCTTTGAGTCATTGTACAACCGAATTCCTCAAACTGCCTTACCCATTAACGCTGATGCATATCTTGGGCATAATTTTGGAAGGCAGATCAGAAATAAATTTTAACACACGCTTGATGTAGTTCCTGTGCGAGAATCTCTTTCTGACACGCTCCCTCTTTCTGACACGTTTCGTCCTCTAAGGTTCTGATCAATGCCATGAAAATGGAAAGGAGAGTGAAGGGCAATGCTCACCTTTTTTTTTGGTGGGGAGGGGGGACAGAGTTTTGTTCTTGTTGCCAGGCTGGAGTGCAATGGCATGATCTCGGCTCACTGCAGCCTCTGCCTCCCAGGTTCAAGTGATTCTCCTGCTTCAGCCTCCCACGTAGCTGGGATTACAGGTGCCCGCCACCATGCCCATATAATTTTTTGTAGTTTTAGTAGAGACGGGGTTTCGCCATGTTGGTCAGGCTGGTCTCAAACTCCCTGCCTCAGGTGATCCGCCTGCCTCAGCCTCCCAAAGTGCTGGCATTAAAGGCGTGAGCCACCATTCCTGGCCAGTGCTCACCTTTTAAATACCTCCAGTCACTGGCCAACCATACTGAAGCAGCAAACAGGAAACATCCCTTCCTTTTCCTCAACACTAGACACAGGTATTATGACTGTAATAAATCTGGAAATTAGTCAACTTCCTTCTGGCCTGACCTCGGGCTAAAAGAATGTATTATGTACTTATGACATAATTACCACGTGCTCCATGTGCCAGGTTCCCTCCCATGCCCCTGGGCTGTATCCTCTGCCTTCAGAGGGAGTGAGGCAGGACTTCAGTTAAGATCTTAGGCTGGAGTCCAGCCACCCAGTTAACCTAAAGTAAGCGACCTGACTCACTCAACCCGTCTTCTCGTAAACTAACAGCAAAGGATTAAATAAGGTGACACACAAAGTACAGCCAGAATTTACTAGGCACACAACATGGCAGCACTATTCTCGCACCTGAGTGTTGGGTAAGTGGTTTCAATGTCAATACAGGGATAGGAAGACAGGAACAGCCACTGGACTTGACTTCAGGTGGCAGTCTTAAAATGAACTTCAAGAAACTCCAGTGGAATTTGACAGATGCATGCCAACAAGAGGCTGTTAAGGACCAATGCTCCCCATCCCTTGGTGCTTAGGTTGTAACAGCAGGTAACCCATGGGCTCTGTTTATTACAGCATTTACAGTGATTCCACCACTTCCTAGAGCTTGCTTCAGGCTTTCTAATCAAGGCACAATTAGTACACATAAATATTTCTGGGATTTAGAATCTAAATTATATAGAACATGTCAATTAGCACCAATGTTTGGATTCTCTATTTTTCCTCTCAGAAGTTTGATTAGACATTTTACACTTTAACATGTTTTTATGAAAAACGAAAAATATGTAAAACATTTGCCCAAGCATGCAATTTGTTATGCTAATTCTTAAACCTCTTCTTTTCTTAAAAAATGTTAAAGACAGAGTCTCTGCTGCCCACGTTACAGCAGAGCAGCAGGATCATACAAACTCGAACTCCTTGGGTCTAGTGATGATGCTGCTACCTCAGCCTCCTGAGTAACTGGGACCTCCACCATGCCCAGCTAATATAAAAAATTTCTTTTCTAGTAGAGACAGGTTCTCTATGTTGTCCAGGCTGGGTTTTATTTGTTTTGTTTTGTTCTGGTCTGTTGTTGTTTTGTTTTCTGAGACGGAGTCTTGCTCTGTTGCCAGGCTGGAGTGCAGTGGCGCAATCTCAACTCACTGCAGCCTCCGCTTCCCCGGTTCAAGCGATTCTCCTGCCTTAGCTTCCTGGGTAGCTGGGACTACAGGCGTGTGCCACTACACCCAGCTAACTTTTGTATTTTTAGTAGAGACGGGGTTTCACCATCTTGGCCAGGACGGTCTCAATCTCTTGGCCTCATGATCCCCCTCCTCTGCCTCCCAAAGTGCTGGGATTATGAGCTTTGAAAGATTCTCCCCGGGGCCTGAAAGTGTGGGGGGATGAGTAACTCCTCCCTTCTCAGGCCCAGTCCCAAGGTGCAAGGCCACTTGTACCAGTAGCGTTTGTCAGTGAGACAGCAGAAGCGGGAAGAGGGCTGGCCGGAAGACACCTATCCCTGAGGATGGAGAGAGACATCCGGGTACCACATAGCAGTTACATCAGACAGGGACACTTCCTGTTTACAGGAGACTGTAAAACCCCTGGCCCCCGTCCTCACATGGGGCCGACGCCATTTTAGGCCTCATCCCGCCTGCACCCAGTGGCTCATTAAAACAGCGTGTTGCTCCACACGGCCTTGTGTTGTCTGTTGGCGCCCTCCCGGGGTTAACTCCCCTGAAAATCAGAAAATCACCCGTGATACTTCCATTCCTCTGTATTAAAAACTACAAGCAGATGTATCCCTTCTCAAGCCAGAAAAAAAACCTGTCTGTACATCTAGGAAAGCACATTTAGCTCACCACGAATGTGTCCAATCGCTGGGTGTGCGGGGGAGCTCGTACGAGTGAACAGTGGCCGTGGGACGGCACAGACATCCCTCTTAATTACTAGCATTTCAAAACCCCAGCCTCACTTTCACTCCTCAGGAACGCCCGCAGTCCTGGACACCTACCAACCCAGTAAGTGGGACGGCGAGAATATCCCACAAGTGGACTGATAAAACCCATTGCGCCGTAGGCGAAACTCCTGTCACCAAACCCTAACAGTCAACACCTCCACAGCTGAGTGGTGGCCACGGTTACCCCTCGGAGCATGGTCTCCTTCTAACTTAAGCTATCTCAATTGTGTCTTGTCAACAAAGGCCTGGAACTGTATAAATACCACTAACCCTTAGGCCGCACACCCCTGCCTAAGTGCACTATGCGACAATCCCATGAACACCAGCCTACAATGGACTGCCCCTGATGGATTCTTTGGATATGTGGAACCCAGGCTTCCTCATGGCTACCTTATCACTGGCAAGGTACTTGCTTCTTAGGCACAATTAAACCTGGATTCTTTTTACTTCCAAAGCAGGTGGGCAACACCCTCAGAGTCCCTGTGTATGACAACCAGAGAAAAACAGTCCTTAAAGGTAGGAGGAAGCCAAAGACGGCAAGAGGACGAGTGGCCTCCGCAACGGATCATCAAATATTACAGTCCTGCCACCCGGGCAGAGGATGGTTCACAGGGCCATTCCATATACACGCTAAATAGAATAATCAGACCACAGACTGCTCTAGAGACCATCACCAACCAAAGCGCCTCAGCCCTGGAAATGCTCGCGCAACAACAAAACCAAATGCGCGCGGCAATTTATCAACACAGGCTGGCACTGGACACTTACTAGCAGAAGACGGTGGGGTCTGTGGTGAGTTTAATACCTCCAACTGCTGTCTTAACACAGACGATAACGGAAAAGCGGTTCTAGAAATCGCCTCAAACATCGGAAAAGTAGCCCAAGGTCCAGTCCAAACCTGGACGGGATGGGACCCGGCAAACCTTCCAGGGGGCGGTTCTCTAATTTAGGAGGATGTAAAACGCTGGTAGGGACGGGCATCTTCACCACTGGGGTCCTCCTGTTTCTCCCGTGTTATCCCACTGATAATGAAAGCCATTAAAACTCTTGTTGAAACTACAGTAAACCGCCAGACGATCCAAACCATGCTCCTGCTACAACGGCACGGTGGATGCCAACCCGTCTCTCAAAATCCCCCAAATTAAGTTTTTTCTTTTGTTTCCGAGGTGCCCACGCCACCCCCTATGTCATGCCTGAAGTAGTTAGTGAGAAAGTCGTCCCTCTTCCCTCTTCTACAGAAGACAAATAGACAGGAATGAAAGATTCTCCCCGGGGCCTGAAAGCTTGGGGGGATGAATAACTCCTGCCTTCTCAGGCCCAGTCCCAAGGCGCCACTTGCGCCAGCAGCGTGCGTCAGTGAGACAGCAGACGCAGGAAGTGGGCTGGCCGGAAGACACCTACCCCTGCGGATGGAGAGAGGCCATCCGGGTACCACGTAGCAGTTACATCAGACAGGGACACTTCCTGTTTGCAGGAGACTGTAAAACCCCTGCCCCGTCCTCACGTGGGGCTTACGCCATTTTAGGCCTCAGCCCGTCTGCACCCAGGCGCTGATGGAAACAGCGCGTTGCTCCACACGGCCTTGAGCTGTCTTCTAGTGCGCTCCGGGGGAGCCGACATTAGAACCTTGCAGGCGTGAGCCACCGAGTCCGGCCCAGGCTGTTCTTGACCTCATGGACTCAAGCCACGCTCTCGTTTTGGCCTCCCAAAATGCTGGTGTGAGTCACCATGCCTAGCCAAATCCTTAAACCTACTTATCCAGGTCCACAAACAACTCAAGCACCATATTTGGATTTTTCAAATCCGATTAAATACATTGTTTATCCATTGGAAGTACACTGACTTTTGCTAATATCAACATGGTTACATTTTTACCATATTTTCCCTGTTCATTCCAAGCACACTGAATCCATCAACTATCAAATAGAAAATATTCCTTGGTTCTCTATACTAAAAAAATTCTCAAAATTTACATGACCTTATAAGAGAGCACATGATTTTCTTACTGGAAGTATATGATTTTCCTGTATGCCTGAAAATAAAAATATTTTGTTTCTCTAACAAACATAAAGGCACGTATTTAAATTCAAAACAAAAATAATGGTCCGCTGGCCGGGCGCGGTGGCTCAAGCCTGTAATCCCAGCACTTTGGGAGGCCGAGGTGGGTGGATCACGAGGTCAGGACATCGAGACCATCTTGGCTAACACGGTGAAACCTCATCTCTACTAAAAAATACAAAAAAAAATTAGCCGGGTGTGGTGGCGGCGCCTGTAGTCCCAGCTGCTCGGGAGGCTGAGGCAGGAGAATGGCCTAAACCTGGAAGACGGAGCCTGCAGTGAGCGGAGATCGCGCGACTGCACTCCAGCCTGGGCGACAGAGCGAGACTCCGCCTCAAAAAAAAAAAAAAAAAAAATAATGGTCCGGGCGCGATGGCTCACGCCTGTAATCCCAGCACTTTGGGAGGCCGAGGCAGGCAGATCACGAGGTCAGGAGTCCGAGACCAGCCTGGCCAATATGGTAAAACCCAGTCCCTACTAAAAATACAAAAAATTAGCCAGGTATGGTGGTGCGTGCCCATAATTCCGGCTACTCGGGAGGCTGAGGCAAGAGAATCACTTGAACCCAGGAGGCAGAGGTTGCAGTGAGCGGAGATCACGGCATTGCACTCCAGCATGGACAACAGAGCAAGAGTCCATCTCAAAATAATAGTAATAATAATAAATATATATTTGTGGGAGAAGGAGGAAAGCCTAATACCCAAAGCAAACCAAACAGTGAAATTTTCCTTAAAAGCCTCCCTCCTTTAATATTCTATAATTCTCTAAAAGCTACTGACATCAGAGATTCTCTTTGCAATTAATGAAATCATATAAGAACGGAAGCATTAGAAGCCCAGGGGTTAACTCTGAACTTTCAAAAGGTCAAAAGAAAGGCACAGAGAAACACATTTAATGGCATTTTATTATAGTTTACAGAAAATTGTTACATCAATTTCCATTACACTAGTAATTTTTAAATTTTGTGGAGACAAATAACTATACCATTTCTGCATATCACCAAACCAACTACCACCAAGCCCTGCCTTTATTTTTTATTTTTTTGAGATGGAGTCTTGCTTCTTTGCCCAGGCTGGAGTGCAATGGCATGATCTCAGCTCACTGCAACCTCTGCCTCCCAGGTTCAAGCAATTCTCCTGCCTCAGCCTCTCTAGTAGCCGGGCCAGGTGGCTCACGCCTATAATGGTACGGGCACGCGCCACCACCCCCGGCTAATTTTTGTGTTTTCAGTAGACATGGGGTTTCACCACGTTGGCCAGGCTGGTCTTGAACTCCTGACTTCAAGTGATCCACCTGCCTAGGCCTCCCAAAGTGCTGGGATTACAGTGTGAGCCACTGCGCCCGGCCTTTTTTTCTTTTAACAGCTTTACTGAGACATAATTCTCATAATACATAATTCAGGGGCTTTGCTTTAGTATATTGTATTGCACGACCATCACCATGTTACATTTTGGAATGTTTATTACCCCAAAGAGAAATCTCACATTCTTCAGCTGTCACCCCGTCCCTCTACTGCCTCCCTAGCTCTATGCAGCCAACTAATCTACTTTCTGTCCGTGTAGATTTGCCGATTCTGGACATTTCACACGTACAGCTTCTTTCACTTAGCACCTTTTCAACATTCATCCATGTTATAGCATGTATTAGGATTTCATTCATTTTCACTGTCAAATAGTGCTCTATTGCATGCATATAATCTCTACCTGTTTTTCACTTGTGTGACATTTTCAAATGTTCACTTGTGTGCATTTTACAAATTAAGAGGCAGGTGCATACAACTTTGTTTAAAAAAACAAGACAACAAAAAATCTCTTAATCAATTGTAGTTCTGACCCTATCAGTGATGCCTATAAACTATTATTTTAAACAAATGAAGATAAAACAGTCACTCTTTGTAGGGATCGTGATCCAGTAAAAACAAAAGGAGTAAATAGAAGAACAAAAGGTGACTATTTAAAAAACTATTAAACATTGGAAAATTTGACTTTCACAGTAAAGAACTGAGAAGCCAAGAGTCACTAAACTCCCACCTAAGGTTACGTTTCCATTAAGCTTCCACTAATCTGAGTCCTATAAAATCAATTTAAAAAACCATATTTTAAAATATAGCCTATAAAATATTCTTATATCTAAAAACTTTTACAAAGTCTTCATTTGTCTAGGTTAATATGTATGCCATAAATACATGCATCTGGAGGTAAATTTCTTAATTTCTTAGTTTTAATTTCTTACTTTTTCTGCACATAAAATATCACATTACTTAAAAAATACCTAACTCATTACTGAGACTTGGAGAATGCTGCTTTCTTGGACAGAATTTGAAAGGTCTGATTGATTGTAATTCTCTTCTTTTTCACCTTTTCTCTGCATAGATATTGCATTTTAACAGCATGACTAAAATGATAAAAAAAAAAAAAATAGACAAAAAGAAAACTAACTGGGCCGTCTGTACCATCATATACCCCTGGGTTCCACCCGCAATCTCAGGAAAGGTGTTCAGAGGAAAAAAGGAACTGTGAATAGAATTGCCATTACATTCTCACGGGGCCCTTGCCACAATCTGAGGCATAGACTTTCCCCTAGCAGACTGCAGCAGACCTCCTTTAAGATGGGCCCCCGTGATCCCTGCCTCTTGGTATTCGTGCCTTGTACAACCCCCTACCATAAGCACAAGTTGGACCCAGTAACCTGCTTTTAATGAAAGGAATATGCAGAAGTGATGGAATATCACTTCCAAAATTAGGTCATTAAAAAGGTATGACTCCCAGGTTGAGTGCTCTCTCTCTCTGACTGCTAGTCCTGGAGGAAGCCAGCTGTCATGGTGTAAGGCAGCCCTGTGGAGTAGGCCACGTGGCAGGGGTCTGGGGCCTGCCAAGAACCATGTGACCTTGGAAGCAGATTACCCAACCTCTATCAAACCTTGAGATGACTATAGCCCTGGCCAACTCTTGACTGCAACCTCATAAGAGACTTAAGTGAGAAGCGCCAAGCTAAGCCACACAGATTCTGACCTACAAAAACCATGAGATGATACATGTTTGCTGTTTTCAGCTGCTGAGTTTTGTTACACTGCAAGAGAAAGCTAATATGCAGACCATGCATAATTCTTTGATTTTCTGCTTTATTATTATATTCTGTTGTTCCCTTCTCTGACGTTTGTACTTTCAATTGTAACAAACACCTTTCGCAACGCTCCTGGAAATGGTGCAGCCTATTGGAAAGAGCTAGATAACAGCAGGGAATGCATTTCTATCCTTCTAACCATCAGTTTAGGGTGCTCTTATAAGTAGGTGGTATGTTACTCCCACTCTCAACCCTTAACTACGCTTTCCACTAAAGGGTTTTCTCTCATTAGCATTCAGAATACCCAAGAGGTAATACTTCAAAACTCATCTCCTACCATCTTCCAAACTGATCTCTCCATTCCATTCCACACACGGTGAACATGCGTCAGTTCTAGAAGCAAGCAGACTATACAACCTTGCAATACTTTTATTAAATTTATTATTTTATTTTGTTTTTGAGATGGAGTTTCACTCTTGCTCAGGCTGGAGTGCAATGGCATGATCTTGGCTCACCGCAACCTCCGTCTCCCAGGTTGAAGCGATTCTCCTGCCTCAGCCTCCTGAGTAGCTGGGATTACAGGCATGCGCCACCACGCCTGGCTAATTTTGTATTTTTAGTAGAGACGGGGTTTCTCCATGTTGGTCAGGCTGGTCTCGAACTCCTGACCTCAGGTGATTTACCCACCTCAGCCTCCCAAAGTGCTGGGATTCCAGGCATGAGCCACTGCCAGGTTGTTAATTTTATTTAATACCTGCCTTCCCACTGGACTCCACCAGGGGTCTGGGAGGGGAAGCACAGATCTGCTTTGTCTTTACTGTATTCCTAATGCTTGGCAAATATTTCCACAATAGAAAAAATCAGTAACAGTTGGTGGCTCATTATCATTTTTACCCCACCAACAGAACCTCATCGTTTTGTATGTTTTTTAACTTTTTGAGACAGAGTCTCATTCTGTCACAGGGTGGAGTGTAGTGGTGTGATCCACGGCTCACTACGGCCTTGACCTCTCAGGCTCAAGTGATCCTCCTGCCTCAGTCTCCTGAGTAGCTGGGACTACAGATGTATGCCACCATGCCGGCTAATTTTTTTATTTTTTGTAAAGACCAGGTCCCACTGTGTTGCCCAGGCTGGTCTTGAACTCCTTGACTCAAGCAGTCCTCCTGCCTCGGCCTCCCAAAGTGCTGGGATTACAGGTGTGAGCCACCATGGCTGGCGTCTCATTGTTTAGTGGGAGAAGTAGGACTCTGATGAAAACACAGAGTCCTGCACACACACACACGCACGCGCACACACACAAACACATTCTAGCTCATGAGGAGCCCGAGATTCACATCCTAAATCGTGTTCTCTCTCCTACAAAAATGAACAATGTATTCTCTCAGTTAAACCTTTGACTTTCTCATGCGTAGAATCTAAGAGGTTAGAGTAGGTCACTTTTAAGGCCCTTTCTAGCAGCTCTCCCAAGTCTGCATCTCTAGCCAACATCACGGGCCTGACTCTAGGCCAGAAGCTTGTTTAACATGTCTACTTAGACGTCGAGGAGACCCCAGACACCTGATCCAAAAGCACAACACTGTCTTCTACTCTCTTCTCTCCAAACTTGCTCTTTCTCTCCCTGTTCAATAAATCAATAAATGGCATCATCAAGCATCCTGGTGCTCAAACCAGATAACTGGGAATTAGATTATCCTGGACTCTTTTTTCGTATCTAATTAATGATCCAGTCCTGTTAATTCCACCTCCTTCGTAACTGAATTCACTGACGTCTCTCCAGCCGTCCAGCTACTCTGTCATTGGAGATCACCAGTGTCTCCTACAGAGATTACTGTAAAAGCCCCTTAACTGTGTATTGTTTCTAATCTCGCACTGCTCCAACCAATTCTCCACACTGCAGACGGAGGAATCTCCTAAAAAACGCAATTCATAGCATGTCATTCCCTTACTCAAACCTGTTGTTAAGGCCCAAACTGGCAATGTTAAAAACCATTTCTAAGCTGGACTTGGCTAATCTTCTAAGCCTCCCTCTCTTTATCGCTCTACTCTCTACTACTCCCCCTTGATCCATGCCTTCCTTTTATTCTGCTCAAGCAGGAATATTGGCAGGTGCTGAAACGTAGGATACTCTCTTCTTGTCTTGTGAGCTCCAGTCCACGGTGCGCCTGCCATCTCTGACGTCCTCCTCTCCTCTTTGCCCCCATTGCTTTTACTTCAGTAGCACCTATTTGTCCTAACTCAGCTTAGATACCAACTCCTCCTGACAACCTTCTCTAACTCTCCAGGATGGGTTACCTCCACGACCATGTGCTTACTTATGACTCCCATCTTGCTAGACTGCACATGTTAGTTACACGGCTCCCTCACTTGAGCACACAAAACTGAAGGGGAGGTGCACCCGCAGTTTTATAGTGCCCAGCATATAATGCTCAATAAATATCTGCTGACTAAGTAATCCTATACGGGTCTACAAAACAATGTCAGAAAAACTTTTATTAAGTGAAGAATTATTCTGTTATGTAATGTTATCATCTAGTCTATATCAATTAAAATCTTTTTGTGGTAGGCAGAATAACAGCTCCCAAAGATGACCCTGTCCCCATACCCAGAACTTATAAATATATTCCCCGCTTTGACCTCCCAAAGTGTTGGGATTACAGGTGTGAGCCATTGCGCCCAGCCCAGCTGATCTTGAAAAAGGGAGATTATCTTGCAATATCTGGGGGGACCCAGTGTAATCACAAGGGACCTTAAACGTGGAAGAGAGAGGCCAAAGCGTCAGCTGGTCAAAGTGATGCAATGTGAGGACTTGGGCTCACTTCAAAGCCACTGCTGGCCTTGAAGACGGAGGAAGGGTAACAGAAGCTGGGGAATGTGGGAAGCCTCTAGAATCCGGAAAAGGCAAGGAAACAGACTCTCCCAGGGAGACTCTCCCAGGGAGCGTCCCGAAAGGGACACGCAGCCCTGCTAACAACTTGATGTGAGCCCAGTAAGAACCATGTCAGATTCTTGATCTACAGAACTGTAAGATAATACATTTGCCACTAAATTTGTGGTAACTTGGTCCGGTAGCAATAGAAAACAAATACACTTTTAATATTGGGCCTTTTTTTTTTTTTACTAAGACAGTTTTGGCTAGTGACCTTGAAGTCTCTTCTGATTGTGAAATTATTTGACTCTATATAAATCAGGAACTCTTTATTCTATTCTTACTCGCTGAGCTTCATAAAAGACAGGACCTGCCTTCATCGATCAGTCCCTTAATGAAGGGAGAGTAAAATGAGAGGCTGTTTCTGCATGTCACTGTCCAAAGAAACGTTAATTTAAAAGAGGTGGAACATCTACTGGGAGCAGAAGTAAGGTGAACCAGGACTTCTGAATTCTGAAAGTATGGTATGTAGTCTGTAAGGGAGTTAAACTGTCCATTTATCTACCTACTGAGTAGAATGGGTTACAATCACAAAACATCAACCCCAGCCCCTATTGGTTCCTCTTACAGGGGCTTAGTCAGGCACTTACATTTTAAAAATTTGAATGCACTTAGGTAGGGTATGATGTAGACTCCTGTTCACCACAGTCCCCACCAGTCCCAGGGATCTCAACTCTGGCCAGTACAGATATTACCCAATTGACTCCATAAAGCTGACTTAGAGGCCAGCTATCAATGTTCTACTATAGCTGAAGTCAACATATAAAAATGCAAATAGGCCTTTGGGGATTCATATTTTATGGCATCACTAGTTATTACTTTAGATATCAGTTAACATCGCAAAAAGCATGTTGTATCTGACATTAAACCAGTATGGAACTGAAAATATATTTTTAGGAACGTACATTAGGGGAGTGGGGCAGGGATAGGTACGCCTGAAGAGACAGTATTAAAAAGCTCCTAGGAAATAAAAAAAGTACTGACAAAAGAGATAAAATGGACTTAAAGTCAAATCAAATTAATATCTTAATTTTGCTTAATGGTGCTCCCACTCATGTCACTCAAAAATCATCTCGTGTGGCTAGTATAGTGGCTCATGCCTCTAATCCTAGCACTTTAGGAGGCCAAAGCTGGTGGATGGCTTGAGCCTAGGAATTTAGGACCAGCCTGGGCAACATGGTGAAAACCCGTCTCTACAAAAAAAAAAAAAAAAAAAAAAAAAGAAAAGAAAAGAAAAGAAAAAAAAAAAAAGGTAGTTGAGTGTAGTGGCATGCGCTTGTAGTCCCAGCTACCCAGGAGGCTGAGGTGGGAGAATCACCTGAGCCTGGGAACTCGAGGATGTTTTTGAGCCATGATTACGCCACTGTACTCCAGCCTAGGTGACAGAATAAAACCCTGTCTTAAATAAATAAATACATACATATCATCTTGTGACACACATAAACACAACAACTACCATTCAGAAGAACCTATTTTATGCTGGGTACTTTACAAAGAGGTTTACATACAGAGTGGTTCATTCTAAGGACAATCCTGCAAGATATGTAGGATCAGCCTTCCTTACAGATGAGAAAAAGAGGTTCAGGGAAATGAGTTCCTTTTCTAAGATCATACAGGTAAAAACAGGCAGAACCAAGACTCAAATAACCAAGATTCAAATCCAGAGTCTTTGTTCTCACTACACCAGCCTGACTGCAGGCTTTCTAAGGTTCTAGCCTCCTTGTCATCCTTCAGCTGGCCACACTGTGAAGGCCTCCAGAGAAACAAGTCAGGGCACTGACAGTGGCAGGTCAACTGAGAAAGGTCTTCCCTTCCCAGTTTCCATGTGCTGCCTATTTCTGGCTTCCCGCCATTTGCTGAACTGTTTTGTCAAATGCTTCGATACTATGGTGACTGGTACTGAGTAAACATCTAACGTTGTTATGACAACCATAAAACACATAATCTAAACTTGTCTCATGCAAATATATAAAATTTACGGGACAGTGGTTGCCAGGGGTTGGGGAAGGGAAGAATGAGGAGTGACTGCTAATGGGTACGTGATTTCTTCCTGGAGGATCAAATGTTCTGGAATTAGATTGTACAACTTTGTGAATATACTAAAACCACTAAATTTACCCTTTAAAAAGGTGAAGTTTATGGTATATGAATTACAATTTTTTTAAAACTACATGGAGACAATCAAATAGTAAGATATTAACAAGTGTTGGTGAAGATGTAGAGAAACTGTAACCCTCATACAGTGCTGGCAGGACTGTAAAATGGTGCAGTTGCTTTGGAAAACTGTTTGGCATAAAGTGGCCATATGATCCAGCAGTTCTACTCCTAGAAATATGTAACGAAGGGAAATGAAAACATATGTCTCTACGAAAACTTGTAGGCCAGCGTTCACAGGAGAACAGTCAAAAATGGAAACAACCCAAACATCCCTCAGCTGATGTCTACATGAAATACGGTCTATCCATGCAACAGAATATTCTTTGACCACAAGAAGGAACAAAGTACTGATACATGCTACAAAACGGGTCAACCATGAAAACATGTTAAGTGAAAGCAGCCAGTCAAAGGCCATCTACTGCATGATTCCACCAATATGCAATGTTCAGAGTAGACAAATCCATAGAAAAAGGAAGTCGACTCATGGTTGCCTCGGGTTGGGATGTCTAAGTGGAAGTAAGAAGTGGGTGCTAATATGTAAGGGCTTCTTTGTGTGGTGAAAAACACGTACGAAAATTGACTACTGATGGTTACACATCCCTGTGAGCATACCAAAAATCAGTGATTTGTACATTTTAAGTAGGTGAATTGTATGTAAATGAATTACATCTTAATAAAGCTGTTAAAAAAAAAAAAAAACCATTAATTTCCATTGTTTTTCTCCCCCAGGTAAGAAGTAATGTGAAAAATAGCAATAAATAAGTAATGGCCATTAGTGTTTAGGATAATAATTACCTAAAGCTTTGTCATTTTAACTACAGTGAAAAATTTTTTCTTTTTCTTTTTTGAGACAGGATCTCCCTCTGTCTCCCAAGCTGGGGTGCAGTGGTGGAACCATGCAGCTCACTGTTGCTGTGATCCTCCCACCTCAGCCTCCCAAGTAGCCGGGACGACAGGTGCGTGCCTCCATGCCCAGCTAATTATTTTACTTTTTGTAGAGATGAGGTCTCCCTGTGTTGCCCAGGCTGGTCGCAAACTCCTTGGCTCAAGCAGTCCTCCCGCAGTGGCTTCTGAAAGTGCTACGATTACCGGCATGAGCCAACGCGCCCGCCCGACAGTGAAAACTTGTTGTACGCAGCTTGAAATCCTGCTTCGTTAGCCGTATCAAGGGGATTCAATTCTCTTAAGGGAAAAAAAAGCTCATCATATAATGACAAGTGGACCTCTCCGAGGCTAAGATCAAGGTTTTAGCCACTGACACAAATACTGCCTCCAGCAAACTCATAAATAGTGACATGTCTCCTAATAGTGAGCGACATGACTTTCAGTGACCAGACTCCCGCACTATCATTTTTTTCCCGCACTATCATTTTTTTCCCGCACTATCATTTTTTTCCAGTACTAGCCTTTGGGCAGAAGTAACTGAAAAATTACTACAAACTAAACTAGCTAAGGGCGCATAAGAGTGAATAAATTTACTTTATTTTACATTTTCTATTTTTTTGTCTTTTCTTTATTTCTATATTTTATATTTTCTAAAAAGTGTTACACGAGCACCTACCTACAAAAAACTGCATTTCCGGTTTGCAATGAATGTCATGTTTTATATGTCATTTCACATTTGAGAAGCTATTCAGTTATTAGAAAAGTACTCGTCTGAAAAGTTTGAAACTTTATTTACTTAGGATCTAAGAATTTAACCGAAAAAAGAGTAAACACGTCCTTGCCTAAACTCCTATGTGTAAACTCTTTGCATTATTTTTGACATGGAGGATGGAAGCAAGATGGGAAACAAATTTAGGGGCGTTTGCAGTACTCCAGCTGAAGACGATGCTCAACCGTGGCAGTGAAGATGGAGAGAAATCACAGGGAGACAACATTACTTAGACCGGGCGTCGGATATGTACTGACAGAGGACGGGCTGAAGCGAGTTTTTAGGATGCGGTCCTAGCAACTCAACTCTGAGGGAAGCCTTCCAGGCAATACTAAAGCTTCTTCCCATTCTAGGTCTCTTCCACATCTAGAAAGGATTAATTCCACACCCAAAATAATCCTATTCAGTTTCAAATCAAGGGGCCCCCATCTCAAACACCCATGCCCTACTAACTCACCCCAGGACACTCAGTCCTGCCTCGTCCACCGCCAGCCCGGGCAGACAGGAGTATCCTTTCTTTTAATTTATCAACAAAACTTAAAAGACAAAAATGTATCTCTAAAACATAAAAACCCTACAGATGCACTACATGCGAATCACCACATTTTATTCAAGTATAGAGTATACCACCTCTACTATGAAACCTAAGAAACTCACAGCTTAAAAAGGAATTGCATAGATTTAGGTAGATGAACATCATCATTATACAGATGAAAACAATGAAGTAGAGACTGCTCAGTCTCACCAAGTGACCTAGAATCATAAGATCTGTACGTGGGTTTTATAACTCCTGATGCTGTCTTCTTACTCTTTTGAGACAAGGTCTGGTGCTGTCGCCTAGACTGGAGTGCAGTGGCAGGATCTTGGCTCACTGCAACCTCCGCCTCCCAGGCTCAAACCATTCTCTCACCTCAGCCTGCTGAGTAGCTGGGACTACAGGTGCATGCCACCAGGCCCAGCTAATTTTTGTATTTTTTTAGAGATAGGGTTTCGCCATGTTGGCCAGGCTGGTCACTCCTGCAAGTGATCCGCCCTGTCAGCCTCCTAAAGTGCTGGGATTAAGGTGTGAGCCACCAGGTCTGGCCTTTCTTACTTTCTTAAACTCACTTTATATAAGATATAGAAAATAATGTTTAAAGTAAGCTGTATAAAGATTATCACTAGATTTTATAAATCATATATTTCAAATGCATTAGCAGATAGTGATTCACAGTATTATAAACACTAAATAACTTTAAATTATAAGCTAGGCCCAGTGGTGTACACCTGTAGTCCCAGGTATTCAAGAAGCTGAGATTAAAGGATCACTTGAGCCCAGGAGTTTGAAACTAACCTGGGCAAGGTAGCATGATCCTGTCTCTAAAATAAAAATAATAGTAATATAATCACACCTAAGGAAAGTGGAATAAAGGTCATGGAAGGGAGGAGTAAAAGGACTCATAATCTTAAAGCTATGACTGACTCATAGATATGCAACTAAGTGTCAGTTCTTACATCATAAGATGCCTATAATCCCAACACTTTGGGACGCCTAGGCAGGAGGATTGCTTGAGGCCAGGAATTTAAGATCAGCTTGGGCAACAGTGAGAGATCCTTTATCTACAAAAATAAAAATAAAAGAAAAATTAGTCAGGCATGGTAGCACACGCCTGTTGTCCCAGCTACTCCAGAGGCTGAAGTGGGAGAATCTCTTGTGCCTGGGAGGTCAAGGCTGCAGAGAGCCATGGTCATGCCACTGCACTTCAGCTTGGGTGACACAGTGAAACGCTGTCTTGAAAATAAAATCACAAAATCAGATTGAGAGGCCTGGTGAATTTGCCCTTGAATGATAGTTATAGAATGATTTATATATACATAGTACTGTAAATATCCTCTGCTTATTAGATCTTTTAAGAAATGCTTTCGTGGGGTGTGGTGGCTCAGCCCAGCACTTTAGGAGGCAGAGGTGGACGGATCACCAGGTCAGGAGTTTGAGACCAGCCTGGCCAACATGGTGAAACCCCGTCTCTATTAAAAATACAAAAAAAAAAATAAGCAGGGCGTGGTAGTGCACGCCTGCAATCCCAGCTCCTCAAGAGGCTGAGGCAGGATAATCGTCTGAGGCAGGATAATTGCTTGAATCCGGGAGGCGGAGGTTGCAGTGAGCCGAGATCACGCCACTGCACTCCATACTGGGTGACAGAGCACGGCTCGTCTCAAAAAAAAAAAAAAAAAAAAAAAAAAAAAAAAAAAAGCTTTCATATCCCTGGTTACAAATTATTTTAAGTCTCCTAAGAAAAGGATACAGGGGGGCCGGACGCGGTGGCTCAAGCCTGTAATCTCAGCACTTTGGGAGGCCGAGACGGGCGGATCACGAGGTCAGGAGATCGAGACCATCCCGGCTAACCCGGTGAAACCCCGTCTCTACTAAAAACTACAAAAAACTAGCCGGGCGAGGTGGCAGGCGCCTGTAGTCCCAGCTACTCGGGAGGCTGAGGCAGGAGAATGGCGTAAACCCGGGAGGCGGAGCTTGCAGTGAGCTGAGATCCGGCCACAGCACTCCAGCCTGGGCGACAGAGCGAGACTCTGTCTCAAAAAAAAAAAAAAAAAAGAAAAGGATACAGGGACATGAAAAGCCAAATTATGAGTTACATTAACCAGAAAGCCAGATTATGAATTATATTAAAAAGTTTTCAAATTACCTTATAGAATAAATATGGATTAATTTGTAGAAACTGAAAAGTTTTGTATTTTACTTCAAATTTTAAAAATACAAATAAAAAACATGATATAGACAGATAATATTTCTAATTAACCAAAGAAGAGAACAGAAGATGAAGAGACATTCCACTTAGTTCACTAGAGTCTGATGTAAAATCTGTTGGCTTGGGTAAAGCTATGCTACACTAAGGAATCCAGTCTAGGGCATACCAAAACTTTCTAGGCTCATGTGTTTCTGATCAAAAATAACCAGAGGCTGCCTTTTCCCAAGGGGGCCCTGTGAATCAGGCCAAAAATTTCACAGCTCTAAACTTCAACTGCCAAACTGCATACACAAATGAGAAATACTCTGAATTACTTTTTAACCAAAGTGATACAGATAATTAGAACCAGATGTCTTATTCAACACTACATATTAAATTATATTATTAATATATGTTCATGTACTTTATTTACCTGCTGAATGAGATGGGAAGATCTATGAAGAGGTCATACTAGCATCGAAACTGACAGGTTAGAGGTCAAAGCCACAGGAATGACACAAGGCAATTTTCAAGGTTGATATTGGTAGAAAATGGTCTAACTTATAAAGGAGGGAGACTGCATATATTTAAAGTACCTAATGTGAAAACATGTACAAAGGATGTCAATTTCAGCACCTTTTTTTTTTTTTGAGACGAAGTCTCACTCTGTAGCCAGGCTGGAGCGCAGTGGCACGATCTCGGCTCACCGCAACCTCTGCCTCCCGGGTTCAAGCGATTCTCCTGCCTCAGCCTCCAGAGTAGCTGGAATTACAGGCACACGCCACTATATCCAGCTAATTTTTTGTATTTTTAGTAGAGATGGGGTTTCACCATGTTGGCCAGGCTGGTCTTGAACCCCCAACCTCAGGTAATCCGCCCACCTCAGCCTCCCAAAGTGCTAATTATAGGCGTGAGGCACCATACCCGGCCTCAGCACTGTTTATGATAGATAGTAAAATATTGGGAAGGGCCATAAGGAAGTGATTCAAAAAACTCTGTTACACCCGCACAGTGGAACAGTGCGGAGACGTACCACATGCACGGAATATCACTCAGTTGGATCTACTTGTGCTGTGGTGGAACTAGCTCCAGAATAGCTTAAGCAGCAAGATGTAGGCCAGTAAAGACAGTATGGGAGGGGAAGGAGGTTCATTTTTAATTAATTAAAGAAAAGAATAAATACTATTTTAAAAAATACCTGGTGGTGTCTTCTTAGCAGTCCCTTTTTTGCTTCTTGGACTTCTTTTTCCAGGTCTTTTTTTGTCCTTTCCCAAGAAGGCCTGTTCATCTCTGGAGCCTTCACAAAGGGTGTTTTCTGAGTTCTCACCTGCAGCCACCTCGCAGCTCAACATGCAGCTTTCATTATTATTGAGACTGTCCTGCTCAGACACTCGGGGCTTTCCCATTGCACTGTCACTGCTGGTCAGATGCTCAGGCCTGTCCCCATCAAGCTGATTTTCATTTTCATCTGATGCAGAAGGCAGGCAGGTCACACTCCTTTCCACGCTGTCACCAGGATGACATCCATCTTGTGGTTCTATTTGCAGATTATATGTAGGAGTATCGCTGTCATCCATTAGAGCATCCTCTGCTGAACCATTTAGAGTTATATTAAAGACCTTCCATGTCTACAATGACAAAAAGAAAAGAGCTACTTCATTTTCTAACCTTTGCAGATTCTCAGTGATCTCTGATTTTCCCCTCCTCTCAGGTTGTTTCACTGTAAATAGGGAAGAGAAGGAAATGACTTCAGTTCATTCCCTTTCAGCATATGCAACCCAACCCCAAACTCAGCTGGTTCTCACATGAATACCATAGGAGTCAACCCTGGCTCCTCAAGATAATCACCTGAGAGACTGCCCAAATTCTGTTCTAGACCATTCCAATTGGAATCTCTGAGGATAGAACCTAGGCACCGCTATTTTTGAGGTCCTCTAGGTGAGTCTAACGTGCACCAGGTTGGGACCGCCGCCTTAATGAAATGGCTAGTTAAATAGGTTACATGCTGAAATTGGTCTCTTATGTTGATCCCTGAACACTTAGCAGACAACTGAAAGCTAGTTGTATAAGTTCTTCCCTTGCTAAACAGCAGCAATATTTGGAAATGAAAATGTTTACAGATTTTTTCTAAAATAACCTAGAAAAAAGTATGTGATGCGAAGTTTGGGTAGCATATATTTATACTATCGTTATCTATTTCCTAAAAATAAGCCCTGGAAGGTACCTTAGAGTTGTCATCAAAATCCTTTTGAAGACTTACAAAAAAAAAAAAAAAAAAGGCCATGGTTAACTTTAGGCTACTCTTAGTGTAGAATTGGAAGAAAAGCTAAATCTGCTTGAAGAATACCACTAATATTTTTAAAATTAACAAAATAGCCGGGCGCGGTGGCTCAAGCCTGTAATCCCAGCACTTTGGGAGGCCGAGACGGGCGGATCAGGAGGTCAGGAGATGGAGACCATCCTGGCTAACACAGTGAAACCCCGTCTCTACTAAAAACTACAAAAAACTAGCCGGGCGAGGTGGCGGCGCCTGTAGTCCCAGCTACCCGGGAGGCTGAGGCAGGAGAACGGCGTGAACCCGGGAGGCGGAGCTTGCAGTGAGCTGAGATCCGGCCACAGCACTCCAGCCTGGGCGACAAAGCGAGACTCCGTCTCAAAAAAAAAAAAAAAACTAACAAAACAGACTGCAAGCCCTTTATCAGTCATATTTTATCTCCTCTTATTATCTAAAAGTATATTACATTTTAAGAAAAATGGTAGGTATGAAAGAAATATTCCAGTAATTCTGGAAAAAAACCTCAGTGAGAGGACTTCTAAAGATTCTTCAACTTAATGAGTAGAAACACTTAATCTTTAGAAACATGTATATAAAGTACAGTCTTTAAAAACATGAGAAGTACAAAATAAAATATTCTCCCTATACCATTAAGGAAGGAGACCACCGCTTCTCCTGCTACCCTCCTCTCCCCCACTTTTGCCTAGTTTATAAGACAGGAGAAAAGAGAGAAAGCAAAAAGTTAGAAAGAAACAGAAGATAAATAGCCAGACTGTCTTGGCACCCCCCCACCCGACCCTGGCGGCTAAAAAAATAATATTAACCCCTGACCTAAACTACTTGTGTTATCTGCAAATTCCAGACATTGTATGAGGAAGCCCTGCAAAACTTTCTGTTCTGTTAGCTGCTGCACGTAGCCCCCAGCCACGTTCCCCACGCTTGCTGATCCATCACCACCCTTTCACATGGACCCCTTAGAGCTGCAAGCCCTTAAATGGGCCAAGAGTTTCTTTTTCAGGGAGTTCGGCTCTTAAGACGCAAGTCTGCTGACGCTCCCGGCCAAATGAAGCCTCTCCCTTCTTTAATCTGGTGTCGGAGGAGTTTTGTCTGCAGCTCGTCCTGCTACGTACATCATATATTTTCAGCATATTTTGCAACTCAGATACTAAAATATCTAAATCTGGCTGGTATTATTTTCCTTAAAATATATACTACATATCCGTACTGATCTGTGAAACTGGTAACATCCTCAGCTGTTTTCCCGTTTGTGTAATTAAGAGGGATTCTAATACATATCTGCAATTGAAAGCATAAGCTTTTACTTTTACCTTCAAGAGACATGGAGGTCACAGGCCACAGGGGATGGCGGAACTAGAAAGCATTGTATAGAGAGCCCAAAACAGTAACAGTCACGTCTTGCTGAGGCTCTATCATGCAACAGACACTGTGCCAGGGACTAGGTACAGTGGCTTACACCTATAATTCCAACACTTTGGGAGGCCAAGGTTGGAGGATAATTTGAGTCCAGAAGTTTGGGACCAGCCTGGGCAACACAGTGAGACCCTGTCTCTCTCTATACATTTTTATAAATGAGTTGGATGTGGTAATGTGCACCCACAGTCCCAGCTACTCAGAAGGCTGAGGTGGCAGGATCAATTGAGCTCAGGAGGTAGAGGATGCAGTGAGCCATGATCGTGTCACTGCACTCCAGCCTGGACAACAGAGCCAGACCCTGTTTCAAAAGACAAAACAAAACAAACTGTGCCAGGAACCTCATACCTTATACCTTCTTTCCAGTACTCAAAGCAAGCCTACATCATGGGTATTCACAGGGTTTTAGATGAAAAATCTGAAACTCAAAGAGGCAAAATAACTTAAGATCATATTCCCGGTAAGAAGTGGAAACTGGACCTGAAACTAGTTCCTCCTGACGTTGGATCCCAGGAGGTACAGCATCATGGGTAACAGTGCAGGCAGACCAGGGTTCGAGTTTGACTCTGCCATTTAACAAGCTGTTTTTGCAACTTTAGTAAAGTTACTTAGCATCCACGAGCCTCAATTTTCTCATCTGTAACACTGAAGAACTGTAACACCGACCTCAAGGAGTCATTTTTGAAGCTTAGTCAACGCTGCTGGTAAAGCACTGAGTGGAGTATTTGGCCCACAGTAAAAGCTCAGCAAAAGTTATTACTTCCCAAATCTCACAGGTTGATATAAAGCACTGATAGGTTTACTCGACTGAGGCCTTAGCCGTACCGCAGGTTCAGTGACAGCTTTTCCAGACATCCCAGAAATGATGAGGTTCCTAACAACAGACTGATGCTAAGCATCATCACTGCAGAAGGCTGAAGGATGAATCTATGATAGCGATATCTCATTCAGTTCCTGGAGTGTTTAATATCCATTCTGAGCACTCTGTTTCAGATGACTAAGAAACTTAGAAATTAGTCATTAAGACTTCTTGCTGTGGCTGGACTTGGTGGCTCATGTCTGTTATTCCAGCACTTTGGGAGACTGAGGCCAGAGGACTGCCTGAGGCCAGGAGTTCAAGATCAGCCTTGGTAACATAGCAAGACCCTGTCTCTTTAAGAAAAACTAAAAACCAAAAAATCGAAAGACTCTTTGGTAAGTATGAAGTTACAGATCATATTTACAGCTTTGTTGAGTGTCATGTGCCAAGCCCTGACTTAAAACTATTTAGCCTAACACTCCTATTCAATTCTTGCAATGACCCTAGCATAGAGTAATTTTAGTGCCATTTTACTGATAAGAAGCCAAGACTTGTACCTCATTGAGTCCCTCAGCTAGTAAGTTTAGAAATGGAATTTAGACCAGTTATAATCCTGACATGGACAACAGGGAGAGAATAACTTATATTTCATTCCAGCTATGGTATGCCCCAATTAGGGATCTACCCTACAACACAGGACACAAATCTAATGACCAACAAGTTCAGGTTCCTGGAAGGGCTTCTCTCTTTCCCTGCGAAGTACTGGATCCACACAGTACATCACTTCCTACATAGCTCAACTTCTGTCGGAAACTTTCTTAAGTGGGTGGGTGCAGGGAGGATATACTATTTAAGTAAAGTCGCTATTACCAGTACAGTACATATCCATTTCTGTGGGCCTCAAGACATTTTGCCTGCAACTCTTGTGATGACATAATTTAACTCAGAAGATAATTTTATAAAATATTTTCTAATACTTTCATGCTCTATCCAAGGCGTGAATATGATGTAGTTTAAGAAATAAAGATACCTGGCCAAGCGCAGTGGCTCATGCCTGTAACCTGAGCACTTTGAGATGTGAGGCAGGTGGATCACTTGAGGGTCAGGAGTTCGAGACCAGCCCTGGCCAACATGGTGAAACTCCATTTCTACTAAAAATACAAAAATTAGCCAGGTGTGGTGGTGCATGCCTATAGTCCCAGCTACTAGGGAGGCTGAATCAGAAGAATCGCTTGAACCTGAAGGGTGGAGGCTGCAGTGAGCTGAGATTGTACCATTGCATGCCAGCCTGGGTGACAGAGGGAGACTTTGTGAAAGAAAAGAAAAGAAGAAAAGAAAGAAGAAAGAAAAAGAAGAAAGGAAAGGAAAGGAAGGAGAGAGAGAAAGGGAAAGGAAAGAAAATGAAAGGAAAAAAGAAAGGAAGAGGGAAGGGGAAGGGGAAGGGGAAGGGGAAGGGGAAGTGGAAGGGTTAGGGGTCTTTAGGTGGAGTCTGATGCTGTGGGTTTGGATGATTTGGCGGGGAGTCTTTTAGGGTTTTCCTTTCTTGCTTTTCCTTTCTTTGGTCTGTTGTCTTTTTGTTGCTTTTTTTTTTGTTTTTTTACTTGGGAATTTCCAACCGTAATTGTACATCCTTTCGGTCCAAAATCCAAAGGATTCCTAACATTGCATCAAGGTCTGGCTCAACAGGGCCCTTACCCTCGTTATGTTCCATTCCCTGATTTCTCCATCACAAAGACCCACACATAATGTACAACAGCACGGTTGTCATTCAGTCCTTCCCAAATATGGCTCTGCACTTTGTATTTTTGCATATATGTCATACTAGATTTAAGCCATTTGAATACTCATAACCCAGGCATAATTTTCATTCTTTGCAATGTTTAGCCCTGGGCGTTGTACTTACTAGATTCATGAGAGAGTAAGGAAACAATTTTCCACTGTTTCTCTCTGAAAGGGGGAAAGTCAGACGCATGGAATCCCAGCTGCATCCCTGCCCCTATTCTGAGAGGCAAAGGGACCCATTGCACAATATTTGGCTTCTGTCTCCATCCCTAACACATTTCAATACAAATGCCTTAACTTAATCAATAGGATAAACTTCCTAATGGGGTTTATAATCTGTATAGTCTTACTGTTTTTAGAAACAGTTATAAATTCAACGTTTATTTTTGTCTCTTCCTCTTTCCTCTCCCTTAATGCTACAGGAATAGCATTTCAACAGGCTGATCTTCTGGTATACCTAGTATCTCACTACAAAGCACTTGGGCAAGAGAAAATTCACAAGGAGAAAGACGCCCAGTTAATACACAGTATTTTAAAGTGTGTGCTAATAGTGCATGGGACCTGAGGATTATTAGTTGAGACTGCATTCAAACTTATTTGCTGTATCTAAACAGTAAAGCTATTTTGTAGTAATCCCTAAGTCTATATAAATTCTCACAAAAGAAACAGTGACATGCTACAATCACTGCTACAGCACTGACGGTGGCATATTTTGTCTTTTAAAAGCACAACAGCGAGTGCTGCCCAAGATTCCAGACTCTTGTGGCAAGAAAGCATTCCAAACATGTACACTGTATAAAAATCATTTGATGCATTGCCTGTCTACAGCTTAAGAATTTCAAACAACCATATTAAAGTGAGGCTTATACAAAACACGAGAACCCCCAAACTTTAAGGAAGAACATTAAATAAATGAACAATTTAAAGTAACAGGCTAAGAAAAAACAAATCTCCATTTTACCAAAAGCATATCTCAATTCTGGATAGGATTTGACTTCATTTTTTACACATCCTTAATGGATGTCCAAAGAGATTAAACATTAGGTGTTACTAAAATTTTTAAAAATAATTTATGGGAATACATAGTGAAATATGTAGTATTTCACTGAAATGCTTTAAGACTATGGGTGCCGTTTTTCTGTATTTCATACAAATCAGATAAATACTATACTTTTACTTTTGAAGCCAAGATCCTTCTGAAGAATAAAGATTCAAACCCAAATTTAAATTTGATTTATAGCCAAACCAACATTTAGAGGAATATAGTCACCAAACTAATAACACAGTTTATTAACACCAAATTCAAATTTGTCTATTCCCAGCCAATTCAGAACTGAGGAAGAAAGTGACCACATCCAAGGCCATGTGTGATGGCTCATGCCTGTAATCCTGGTGATTTGGGAGGCCGAGGCAAGCGCATTGCTTGAGGTCAGGAGTTCGAGACCAGCCTGGCCAACATGATGAAACCTCATCTCTACTTAAAAAAATACAAAAATTAGCTGGGCATGGTGGTGGGCATCTGTAATCCTGGGTACTTGGGAGGCTGAGGCAGGAGACTAGCTTGAACCTGGGAGGCAGAGGCTGCAATGAGCCAAGATCTCACCACTGCACTCCAGCCTGGGTGACAGAGCAAGAGCCTGTCTCAAAAAAGAAAGTGACCATATCCATATGATTCTGTTTATCACTGACATTCCATACCACTTAACATTTATTTTTACCAATTTACTCATTAGATAGGTTCTAATACCACTTACATCTCATTGCTAAATCTATAGTTTTCTTCTCTGATTTACACTCTTTGTTTAAACAAATATACCCTGAGGAAATATTCACTACAACAGCAATCAAAAGTATGCCTCCGAGGGATGACGGTCAAAAACTTTGTGACACACAATAAAAAATTCATTTTTCACTGAGCTCCTGAACCCACAAAATACATACATTTATGCAGCTAAAACTTAACACAGGTGAATCACTCTGATATGTTCTTTATTCCATTCAATACGATTTCATGTATTTAAAAAATGCTGATCAAGATCCCCTAGGTCGATTTCACATCCCACTGGTGAGTGCCGACTATAGCAGTATGCCAGAAGGCAGTTTCTAGGAATTAATAGTATCTCAGCCTGAGGACCCCCGAGTGAGGACCACAGAAGGTAACAACGATCTCCAAACTGTTTTCTGAAAATAATGCAGATCATTTGGAATTTAGATACAAACTTCATTTAAAATGGCGTTCTCATAATTTCAATGTAATAACGTATGCTAGGCCAGGAACGGTGGCTCATCTGTAATTCCAGCACTTTGGGAGGCCGAGGCGGGTGGATCATCTGAGCTCAGCTGTTCAAGACCAGCCTGGGCAACACAGTGAGACCCCCACGTTTCCACTAAAAATAAAAATTAGCCAGGTGCGGTGGTGCATGCCTACAGTCCCGGCTACTTGGCTGAAGGGGGAAGATCACTTGAGTCTGGGATGTAGCAAGCTATGATCTCACCACTGCACTCTAACCTGGGCAACAGAGCAAGACTGTGTCTCAAAATATAGTAATAATGATTCAGGGTTCCTTAGCTGACATCTTCAACTGTTAGCTCTATTCTACACCTATGCTATTCAAAATGGTAGCCACTAACCACACACAGCTACTGAGTATCTGAAATATGAACACACACTGAGGGACTCAATTTTTCATTTTTATAAATTTTAATAAATTTATTTATTTATTTATTTTGAGATGGAGTCTCGCTCTGTCGCCCAGGCTGGAGTGCAGTGGCCGGATCTCAGCTCACTGCAAGCTCCGCCTCCCGGGTTTACGCCATTCTCCCGCCTCAGCCTCCCGAGTAGCTGGGACTACAGGCGCCGCCACCTCGCCCGGCTAGTTTTTTTGTATTTTCAGTAGAGACGGGGTTTCACCGTGTTAGCCAGGAGGGTCTCGATCTCCCGACCTCGTGATCCGCCCACCACGGCCTCCCAAAGCGCTGGGATGACAGGCGTGGGTCGCTGCGCCCGGCCGGATGTAAATTTTTGACATCAATTCAGTTACTGAGAAACTTAAGTGCGTTTGGAATAACTTGGGTATGTGAGTGTTTTTCACGTGTACATTTTATGAGATTGAAATGCAGTTCAAGCATTTCCAATGAAAATTGTGTCCAAATTAACATGTGCTGTATTTATAAAATACATACCATATTTCAATGATTTAGTATGAATAAAATCAATATAAAAGAATTCATTAATTCTACATATTGATTACATGTTGAAATAATACTTTAGATATATTGAATAAACTATTACTAAAATTAATGTCTCCCTTTGAAAATTTTTAATGTGGTTACTAGACAACAAAATTACATACATGTCTCACATATTTCTATTGGACAACGCTGCTGTCTATGACATTGCCTTGGCAGTGCCACAGCAGCCAAATACGGCTCATGGTGAATCACTCCACTTTAGATTCTTCCTTTGCTAACACAAATTGTGCTACAGGTATTCCCTGGATATAGATATTATTATTACTGTAATTAAACAAATGCAAATACTTGTTGAAGGAAATAGGTACTATTTAAAATTAATTTTTACCTCCTTATTTCCCATATTCACCATGTAAATCACTAGATCATGCTGTTCCTTTGTTTTGTACTTCCCCATATTCAAAATATCCCTGGTACTTCATAGAAGTTAAATAGTATTGCAATTAAAATTAGTAAAACAGCCTTTCAGTAATCACTCTAAATACGTAAATTTCTACATAATAACACAGTACAAAAGTAAATCACATTGTTTTAATATTTCTTTAATAAGAATAAAAAATACAATTTCATAAAGATTTAGTTCTTCATTTAGCAAAAAGGCCATAGAAGAGAAAATGTATGCTACGAGGTATGCAAGAAGGATAAAAATGTGACAAAGTTACAAGATACGAAAGGAAAAACAAGAATAAATGTGAAGGTAATGATTCTAAGGGAAAAACAACATCAAATACAGATTTTCAGTTATGAAGAGAGAGCACTGTTAAAAATATGAAGAAATTAACTGAAACTGTGTGACTCATATTCCCCAAAAAACCTTGGGGCAGACAAAGTGAATGAAAGGAAGCATAATTTGTTTCATATTCTTCAATCCTGCCTTTCATAATGGGGCTTGGTTCAAGATAGCTTATGTATTTACAGGGCTTTTGAGTTCAAAATCCATTACATAAATGGGAATGACAGGTCAAAAGCCTCACTGTGGGTATACTCAAGCAGTACAAAGATACAGAGTCATCTCTATTCCCTTGTCCCTCTCTTATGCACAGATATATACAAGTTCTACTTCAGTAAACAAAAGAGAAGTAAACACATCCAAATTGTGCTTATTCGGTTTTAAATACCTCTTTGTTGTAAAAATGTACTGCAATCATACTTTTAAGCCGCAACCAACAGAATCTAAGACTTGAAAATACTTTGGTTCAGACTATAGTCACCTCTTTTAAAACAAAAATCATGTTTACTGCCTGTATCAACTATACATCCTCACGGAAACTGTCTTACACATGACTCATTAAATAGACATATAAAACTATATATTGTTTTAAAATGTCAATTTGTGAAAATACTATGGCAAAAGCAAATTCTTAGAACCTTCTTTTAAGATGTCTGACAAAATAGCTTTCATTATCTGAATAAAATGCTAAGACTAGTCAGGCACAGTGGTGTGCCTGTAGTGTCAGCTACTCAAGAGGCTGGGGTGAGAAGCTTGCTTCAGCTGGGGAGTTCAAGACCAGCCTGGGCAACACAGCAAGACTCCATCTCTTTAACAGTTATAGAAGATTTAGTAAGTGTCAGTGTTTTAAGTTTGTTACATATATATAATTTAATCCTTATAAGTCCTATAAAGTAGTTCTAAAATTATTTCCATTTTTTACAGAAGTAAATAACAATAGAAAGATGAAATACACAGGCCTCGGTCACACTGCTATTACCTGGCAAAGTCAGGATTCAATTTAGAATCTGATTCCAGAGCCTGTATCCTTAACCACTATAATCATTTTTGTATGACTTTTAAAAACCAGCTGTTTTCAGATATATATGTTGTAAATACCAAATTGCTACTTTAAGGAGGCCACAAAATGAACATTTCCAATATCTTGAGATGTTTTTCAAATATGTCAAATGTAGAAAAATAGGTTACACAGCAAATACATAAAACCCACCAATAAGACTCTTGATTTGCTGCATTCCTTTAATATTATGAATTCATTTCTTCAGGTTTATATGTTGGGCTATATAACCACCCCATTAGAAATTATCTGACATTCATAAGGTATCTGACATTCATCTTTGTGCATTTAGAAAAATTTTTACCAGGCAGGCCATAGGCACTTACCAAATCAATATCACGTTAAAGAGGGACTAACATGCAAGAGTCTCCAAACTTTGGTGGTGTACTTGTAATATTTATATATTATCTATGTATCTCAGATATAGCTAAGATATATGCGAGATACGTAAGATATAGCTTGCATATATATCTTATATATAGATACAGATAAAAGATATGTTATATATTTGATATATCTTTTATAAATCTTTTATATATCTATATATCTTATTTATATATCTCATATGGTTAATATAGATGAGATACATGATAGAGCTTGTATATGTATCATATATAGATATGTCAAAGATATATAGCTTTATATATTATATATCATATATAATAAAAGGTACATATATATACTATATAATGAAGATACATATCAAAGATATACCATATATCTTTGCTTATTATAAGCACACTATCAGTAATATACATATATACACACACACATATCCCCCCCCCCCCCCCCCCCCCCCCCGAGACATAGTCTGACTTTGTCCCCCAGGCTGGAGTGCAGTGGCAAGGTCATAGCTCACGGCAGCCTTGAACTCCTGGGCTCAAGCAATCCTTCCACCTTAGCCTCCCAAATAGCTGGGACTACAGATGCGTGTCATCACATCCAGCTAATTTTTAAATTTTTTGTAGAAACAGAGTCTCACTATGCTGCCCAGTCTGGTCTCAAACTCTTGGCCTCAAGTGATCCTGCCACCTCAGCCTCCTAAAGTGCCAGGATTACAGATGTGAGCCACCACACCCAGCCTAGGCAACGAAACTGATCATGCGAATACCCACTGTAGGTATATCTGTTCATAAACCATATGTACATATGCTGTATACAGATATATGTATATATTCTTTGTGAGTTTTTTTGAGACAGTCTCTGTTGCCCAAGCTGGAATGCAGTGGTGTGATCTTGGCTCACTGCAACCTCTGCCTCTCGGTTCAAGTGATTCTCCCACTTCAGCCACCTGAGTAGCTGGGATTACAGGCACGCACCACCATACCCAGCTAAGTTTTGTATTTTTAGTAGAGACAGGGTTTCGCCACGTTGGCCAGGCTGATCTCGAACTCCTGACCTCAAGTGATCTACCCGCCTCGGCCTCCCAAAGTGCTGGGATTACAGACTTGAGCCAGCACCCTGCCCCGTCATTTTAAACAAATGCAAATACAAACATGAAGAAAGAATGTACTTCTGGCAAGGGCAGACACCAGCCGATAACTAGAAAAGTTGACAGAAAGCTTCAGTTTGGAAGCCGAAAAAGCTGAGCAGAGTGCTGAGTAGGTTCACAGAGCTGGAGGAAAAACCAGAGTTCGAGGTCTTCCAAGAAGAGGGGACCACAGGCCTTCTGGTGGGACCTACAAGCGATACTCCCCAGAAGAAAAGGCAAGGCTGGAACAGATCAGTGCTCGCAGGGACTAACCCAGAAGAATCCATCATCTCATCTCTGGATGAATTAAGGTGATCTGTTCTAACCTGGTTGCCTGCCAGAAACTAAAGTCAATCCTCTCTGCAAGAAAAATCCAACAAAGGTTCAAATTATTTCCACAACTTTTCATATGTAATATTCAGTATATAATCCAAAACAACCAGGCATGCAAGAGATCACATCTGGATTTTAAAAAGAAAAGTAGGGGAAAAAACAGCAGAAACAGACGCATAGGAGATCCACAGACTGGAGGCAGGGAGGGAGTGGTGTGTTGGGAGCAAGGAGTTGGGGAGCATACAGAAGGTTTAAAATAGTCAGTGTGGGAAACTGGAAAGTAACTGACCTGGCAACTGTGGAGGACTGCAGGACTGCCGGGAAGGTCTACTGAGATGAGTTCCACTACATATTCCGTTCCATTCGACTTGGTTTCATACACTGTCTTCAAATCAATCTCATCATGCAAATCATCCACAATCTAGCTAAAAGAATCCTATACCTTAATCTTCTACTTGAGTACAAAATATCCATAAGACCGGCACCTATGCTGAAATTTTTTCATCATAATGGAAAGACTCAACAACAATTTTCATTTGTGCTCCTCCTTTATTCTTGACTGCACTGCCATTCTTCTTCCCACTTTATGTGGACATGTGAAAGCAGTTTTTAAAACCCTTGCCTCTGGTTTATTTCACTTAAAGAAAATTAATTCTTAAAATGTTGACTTGGCTGGGTGTGGTGGCTCACACCTCTAATCCCAGCACTTTGAGAGGCCGAGACCAGTGGATCATGAGGTCAGAAGATCGAGACCATCCTGGCTAACATGGTGAAACCCTATCTCTACTAAAAATGCAAAAAATTAGTCGGGCGTGGTAGCGGGCGCCCGTAGTCCCAGCTACTTGGGAGGCTGAGGCAGGAGAATAGTGTGAACCTGGGAGACGGAGCTTGCAGTGAGCAGAGATCGCGCCACTGCACTCCAGCCTGGGCGACAGAGCAAGATTCTGGCTCAAAAAAAAAAAAAAGAAAAGTTGACTTATATAAGTTAATGTGAAATTTCACATTATTTCTTAGCAATTTCAGATTCTTCTAACATAGATACATGACTGAATTCTTATACCTATACCAGAAAGCCAACGTATGTGGCTGGGCATAGTGGCTCAGCACTCTGCGAGGATCACTTGAGACCAGGGATTTAAGACCAGCCTGGGCCTTAAAGCGAGACCCCATCTCTACAGACAATCTAATTAGCTGAGCATGGTGGCGTGTGCCCGTGGTCCTAGCTACTCTGGAAGCTGCAGTGGGAGGACTGCTTGAGGCCAGGAGTTCAAGGCAGCAGTGAGCTATGACCCTCCCTTCACTCCAGTCTGGGAAACAGAGCAACACCTTGCCTCTTATAAAGAAGAAAAAAGTTGGCCGGGCGCGGTGGCTCAAGCCTGTAATCCCAGCACTTTGGGAGGCCGAGATGGGCAGATCACAAAGTCAGGAGATCGAGACCATCCTGGCGAACACGGTGAAACCCATCTCTACTAAAAAATACAAAAAACTAGCCGGGCGAGGTAGCGGGTGCCTGTAGTCCCAGCTACTCAGGAGGCTGAGGCAGGAGAATGGCGTAAACCCGGGAGGCGGAGTTTGCAGTGAGCTGAGCTCCGGCCACGGCACTTCAGCCCCGGCAACAGAGCGAGACTCCGTCTCAAAAAAGAAATAAGAAAAAAGTATAGTTACAAGCACATTCACATATATTTTCTTCTGCCATCCTCACTGTCTACTTTTTCTTATCTTGAAAAATTATGATATAATGTTGCCCTCTGAATGGGAACAAGATGCTCCTGCCCCACATTCAGAGGAACACTGGTTTCAAACTGCTTATGCAATACAAGTGCTAATGCTTTGTCTTACCGCGCTCTTTGTAACCAAATGCCTTTTGGCCAGCATTCAAGGTTACCATGAGGACATGAAACAAAGCAAATAAGTCTCCACATGACACTGAACTCTGACCTCAGAGGTTGAGCACTTTAAACTTAACCAGCCTTCAGGGTAATCAACTTTGAGTGTCTACAACAAAGATCCATATACTAAATACAATGGGGCAAGAGAGAGACAGATGAGACACAACATGCCCTAAGGACTATGTATTCCAAAAGTGGAAAATAAAAATAGAAGAGCTGATACTCTAGCAGGTAATGAATTATACGATGTGTCTATAAACCCCACCCTAACTAACATTCCTCTTCTCTCAGAAAAACTGCTACAAAGAAGAATGTGATCAGTGACAAGCAATTTCTTTGAGAGTCAGAGGAATCAAGGTTACTTCTATTGTGGAGAGGTGTAACGCATGAATATTTAAGAATATCCAATTCCATTACAGAAAATCAAAGATACAAATAAGAGAGATGAAAGTAAGTACAGAGCAAACAGCTTGAGAAGTTAGACACAGAGAAAGTAAACAGGGCATCTGTGTGGTAAACACAGGAAGGAATGAAAGCACTTATAACCACCAAATATTCACGAGACCAGAGGAGACACAAAATACTCATGAAGGTACTGATATTCATGAGGTATTAAATCAGCCAATCCAATTGGTAGTATCCATTTCCACACCTACATGCCCCCTGCCCGGGAAACAGATGAAATCCATAGCTGCTCATCACACTAACGGGCGGACAACAGGGTCAGGCGGGTCCCTTGTTTCTCGGATTGGGCGAATGAGTGCTGGCCTCAGGCGTCTTCACTCTGCTGAGCTGCCGTGTTAATCTTCAGCCACGGTCTGCGGGAAATGTTGCTATAGCAGAGAACCCTGGAGAAGAGAATGTTGTAACCCAGCTCTGAGACGGTGTGTTCCCTCCATTCCACCCACACCTGAGGTGCATGGAGCGGCAATCTCAAGAGAAGAAATAAACAGGGCCAAATAAAAAGGTGAGGAAGTACAGAATGAAGAGCGAATAGACTTTGGAATAAGAGTGCTGAAGGAAAGTACTGATTGACAAGCCTGATCAATGGAGGCGGGGCCAGAGCCTAATACAGGAATTCAGACCAGCGCTTTTCAGACTATCTGTTGTGAAAAACCACCTTTTTTTCCCCTAGTGGGCCATGAACCAATTACTAGGGGGTAAAGGGGAGGAAGATACAAAACATAAGTCTGGCTGTGCTCGGTGGCTCATGCCTGTAATTCTAGCTACTAGGGAGGCTGAGGCAGGAAAATCACTTGAACCTGGGAGGAGGAGGTTGCAGGGAGCCGAGATCAAGCCACGGCACTCCAGGCTGGGAGACAGGGACTCCGTCTCAAAAAAAAAAAAAAGAATATGGAGGTGGAGGTGCAGCTCGCGGTTTGCAGGACCGAGTTGATGTGGAAGGTAAAGAACAGTTATGAATCCACCTCCAGGTACAGGCTCCTCTATGCTGGTAACTGTCGGTAACAGATGGTGAGAGACAGAATACAGCGGGAGAAGGCAGAGGAAAGAAAAACAGCAACAGCAACGTCGTGTTTAACTTCGTTGTTTGATTTGTGTGAAGGGCCAGTAAATCTGGTCACTCTTAGCATGTGGGTCTGAAAAGTTTCATCTTGCTAAACATAAGGAGTGCATACACATAAGATGTTAACAACTGCGCGCTTGACTTATATGAAACTTCACAATCATCTTTTAAACTGTAATGAAAAGGCACTTCTATTTAAAAAACCTCTAGTAAAAGGATATTATATTCTACTGGATGCCATTAAATTAATGAGATATAATACATATTGCAAAAATACTTTTGCCTATGATGTTAGCAGATATCTCATAACATTTTGCCTATAAAACATTTTTCATTTCTCCCTGTAGAATCCAGCTCAGACATATGAACAAAAATAAAATAAACTAAGTATTAACGGGCTGCTGGTAAAGGGCATCTCCTAAGGTACTAACGTTTCTTCAAAGCCACAAGGAACACTTGATCAGCTATCTACTTACATTGCTTTTGTGAAAGTTTGTAAGAAATCGAAAACGTAAAATGCAATGTCCTCTTGAACATATTAGGAGTTTGCAGCTGTAATGGAATGTTTTTAAGCAACCATGTGCTTTACAAGGACCCAGAGTATGGTTCTAAAAGATTGGGATGGGCCAGGCGCGGTGGCTCACGCCTGGAATCCCAGCACTTTGGGAGGCCAAGGCAGGCAGATCACCTGAGCTCAGGAGTTTGAGACCAGCCAGACCAACATGGAGAAACCCCATCTCTACTAAAAATACAAAATTAGCCGGGCGTGGTGACACATGCCTGTAATCCCAGCTACTAGGGAGGCTGAGGCAGGAGAATTGCTTGAATCTGGGAGACGGAGGTTGCGGTGAGCCAAGATTGTGCCATTGCACTCCAGCCAGGGCAACAAAAGCGAAACTCCATCTCAAAAAAAAAAGGATTGGGATGGGTAGAAAAAATACAGTGTGGAGACACTGATGAAGCTTCACCCAATGTGGCCGTTACCATATCCATGTATGGGAATGATTCAAGAAGAAAAGCATACAATTGCAATGAAAATACAGGACAGAAATAGCAGCTAAAGACAGAAGATTATTACTCTAGGAAGTATCAGGATGTGAGTGGATATTTTGATGAATTAAGTCTTTTTTACATGCTACAAAAGAAAACTTCAGGCTGGGCGCGGTGGCTCATGCCTGTAATCCCAGCACTTTGGGAGGCCGAGGTGGGGGAATCACTCGAGGTCAGGAGTTCAAGACCAGCCTGGACAACATGGTGAAACCCTGTCTCTACTGAAAACACAAAAATTAGCCAGGTGTGGTGGCGCGCACCTGTAATCCCAGCTACTCAGGAGACTGAGGCGGGACAATCGCTTGAACCCTGTGGGCAGAGGTTGCAGTGAGCTAAGATCACGATACTGCACTCTAGCCTGGGCAACGAACGGAGTGAGACTTTGTCTCAAAAAAAAAAAAGAAACCTTCACAAAGACACCAATGTTCTCAAAATTAAATCCCCATAAACTATGCTGAATCTTTAAAAGATAATTCAATTAGCATCAGCAATACAGAAGGGAGTAAAGAAACAGCTCCTTTTTGCATGAAGCCAACCAAATATTCGAAGGTCTGCTATGAACAAAGTACTATGGAAGTTAATAGAATCCATTTAGAGAGACAGAAACATGTCTGAAAATTCTGCTTCCAGTCCTCCTGAATAAGTCTTCATAATTAGAGAAGAGCAACTGCATAACTGTTCCTTTCTCTCTAGTCTTTAAGGTATATTAAAAAAAGTATATTGGTAAATGGCAAAGTAATCTACAACTGATTGTAATGAAATGATTAGGGATTATTTTTAGAATTTACTCAAAAAAGAGTACAGTATTTCATGCATTCATTTAATTTCTGACCACAAATACTTTAAATGCTACCTAAGCCTTAATATTTGTATGTCCAGAATGAAATCTACATACAGTTCTCAAAAAAAGGTAACACAGAATATTTATTTAAATAAAAAAAATCTAGGCCGGGCGCAGTGGCTCAAGCCTGTAATCCCAGCACTTTGGGAGGCCGAGACGGGCGATCACGAGGTCAGGAGATCGAGACCATCCTGGCTAACACGGTGAAACCCATCTCTACTAAAAAATACAAAAAACTAGCCGGGCGAGGTGGCGGGCGCCTGTAGTCCCAGCTACTAAAGAGGCTGAGGCAGGAGAATGGCGTGAACCCGGGAGGCGGAGCTTGCAGTGAGGTGAGATCCGGCCACTGCACTCCAGCCTGGGCGACAGAGCAAGACTCCGTCTCAAAAAATAAAATAAAATAAAAATCTAACGAAAGCATCAATAAAAGAGAAAACTGGTAATGTTACACCTTAATTTCTTTTTTTTTTTATTATACTTTAAGTTCTAGGGTACATGTGCATAACGTGCAGGTTTGTTACATATGTATACTTGTGCCATGTTGGTGTGCTGCACCCATCAACTCGTCAGCACCCATCAACTCGTCATTTACATCAGGTATAACTCCCAACGCAATCCCTAATCCCTCCCCCCTCCCCCCTCCCCATAACAGGCCCTGTACACCTTAATTTTTTAACCTTAGAAATTCAGGACAGTTGATTACCACTTTCAAGAAAATAAGCCCCACCATTCGTAAGCACCAGAAGTTCCCTTTCCAAACAAGAACTAAGACTAGAGATAAGACAGAGCGGTAAGAAAGGAAGCTCTAATTTTGGAGTCATTCCCTTCTCAGTGCAAATATAGTTTTCTGATACTTGCCAGCTGTGTAATCTTAGTCAAATTAGTTCAACTTTATGAGCCTTTGTTTCTTTGCTGTAAGAATAAAATGAGATAATTCATGGGAAACAGCTACAATCATCCATAAAGGTACATTAAGAACATCCTTGTAAATAGTCTCTAGATGTCAATTGCTAGAAATTTTGTTTTATTTACTCTGCTGAGGACTCTGTGTGATTTTTATTTTTTTTTATTTATTTGAGACACAGTCTCACTTTGTCGTCCACGCTGGACTGCAGTGGGGCAATCTCGGCTCACTGCAACCTCTGCCTCCCAGGTTCTAGTGATTCTTCCGCCTTAGTCTCCCAAGTAGCTGGAATTACAGGCACCAACCATTTTTGCATTTTTAGTAGAGATGGGGTTTTACCGTGTCGCCTGGGCTGGTCTTGAACTCCTGGGCTCAAGTGATCTGCCAGTTTTGGCCTCCCAAAGTGTTGGGATTACAGGTGTGAGCCACCAAGCCCAGCAATTGACTATTTGTGAATCATGAATTTTCTAGTGATAACAAGATGCATGGCACTAAGAGTTCAACAGTCATGTTTGCTGTCATCCCTGAAATAGAATTGCTCCTTGGGAAGAAGAACTTACAATATGCTAGTGAAAAGCACATATGCAGAACCTAATAGGCAACAAGGCAGAATGAATAAATACTGAACAGAAACAGGAAAGAGAAAAAGCCGACCAGGGATCTGCAAAGCCACAGGATGATAAATGCACATTCTCTGGTAACATCAATTCACTTCTGAAGGTGAGGATGGAAGAGAGACGCTAATTTTATGTTAACACAAACAGCTATTATAGAGCAGAATATACAAACTATATAATTCCAAAAAATATTTAAGCTGAGATAAATCACTTTACAGAAATGTTTAAGTGTATTGTGAGAAGTGACCATAATAACAGAGTATGAGAATAACAAGACACATTTATGTAGTGTTTACTCTTTGCCACGCATATAGTAACAATTCCTCACAACAGTCCTATTAGGTAGTTACTATTAGCACTACCATTTTATAGACAAGCAAACTGAGGCACTAATAGGTAAAGCAACTCATCCAAAGTCAAACAGTTCTCAGAATTAGGACTCAACCTAGGCAGACTGGCTCCAGATGCTGTGCTGCTTGTGGTACGTAGGGCAGATTCCATAAGCAAGATGGAATTTGAGCTAGGGGTTGAAGAGTTTGATAAGTTAGGAGGAGGAGGAAGAAGAGAAATTGTAATAATACTATTTAGCCTTAGAAGAGGCCAATTATAATTTGAAGCTGTAAGGCTATAGTTCTTTATTTTTTTTGAAACGGAGTCTCTCTCTGTCCCCAAGCTGGAGTGCAGTGGCACAATATCGGCTCACTGCAACCTCCGCCTCCTGGGTTCAAGCAATTCTCTTGCCTCAGTCTCCCACTGGGACCACAGGCACATGCCACCACGCCCAGCTCATTTTTTGTATGTTTAGTAGAGACAGGGTTTCACCGTGTTAGCCAGGATGGTCTCGATCTCCTGACCTCGTGATCCACCCACCTCAGCCTTCCAAAGTGCTGGGATTACAGGCGTGAGCCACCGTGCCCAGCCGAAGGCAATGGTTAATACAGAATCCATACTGAAACATTTTGAGAGACCCATTTTTTAAAGCACAATAATTTTAGAGCTTATTTTAAAACACTGTAACTTTTCTGGTATTTACTAGACACTGTCTCGAATTTGCTTATTTATTGCTTCAGAATTTTTCTCAAGTTATTTCATGCATATATATTATTTCCCATCTGGAATTCAAGTGCTTGAATGTTTGCAGCATGAGAATATGCCCATTACTTCTTTTACAATCCTTACCAAAACACAGCCCAGGCATATAAATGGTGTTTAATGTTTGTTCAATTGAACTACAATACTAAAGTCTCACACTACCTCTTACCCAAGGAAACAGATTTAGAAAAAAAATGGTTATGTCTCTAAAGTTGATGTCTAAAATGTACTTAACAACAACAACAAAAAAACCCCAAGTATTATCTGGTAGGAAACAGAAGAGGGAAACTTGAGAACAGAGGATATTTTTGTCAGTGACAGAGTTAATACAGAGACAAGTCAGCAAAGTCCAAACAAGAAGCATGAATTAGTAAAAACACAAAGAAATGATAGGTGTGATAAATGATAGCCACCATGCACAGCCTGTTTTAGTTCTTTTCTAAAGTGGATACAAGATAAGTGGAATTAGGCCAGGGTCAAATTTATTTTAATCTAGTCTTTCCACTTTTGTTTCTTCAACTACAATTTTATTTGAATGGTTCACCTTCTCACAACTAGGTTTCTCCACTACAGAAAAACATGAAAGATGGGCCAGGCGCGGTGGCTCAAGCCTGTAATCCCAGCACTTTGGGAGGCTGAGACGGGCGGATCACGAGGTCAGGAGATCGAGACCATGCTGGCTAACACGGTGAAACCCCGTCTCTACTAAAAAAATACAAAAAACTAGCCGGACGAGGTGGCGGCGCCTGTAGTCCCAGCTACTCGGGAGGCAGAGGCAGGAGAATGGCGTAAACCCGGGAGGCGGAGCTTGCAGTGAGCTGAGATCTGGCCACTGCACTCCAGCCTGGGCGACAGAGCGAGACTCCGTCTCAAAAAAAAAAAAAAAAAAAAAAAAAACAAAAACTAGCCGGGCGAGGTGGCAGGCGCCTGTAGTCTCAGCCACTCGAGAGGCTGAGGCAGGAGAATGGCGTAAACCCGGGAGGTGGAGCTTGCAATGAGCTGAGGTCCAGCCACTGCACTCTAGCCTGGGTGACAGAGCGAGACTCCGTCTCAAAAAAAAAAAAAAAAGAAAAGAAAAAAACATGAAAGATAATTCTATGCCCATTAAAAAGGCAAAATGAAAATCTATGAACTAAATGGAATAAAACTGGTTCCTGTAAGAATTATGACCACCTTTACCGAAAATTTAAAAACTCAGTTTTATTAATAGGATGTTCCTGGAATTTTACAGGTAAAGTCTGAACAACAGTAGAGTAACCTCAAATTCCAAGCGAAGGTGAAGACAGACTTTGAGTAACAGCTACAAAAAGGTAGAACTTTAATGTGGGGAAAAGAAAGAGAGGTCAGCCTGTTACTGTGTCTATATAGAAAGAAGTAGACATAAGAGACTCCATTTTGTTCTGTATTTGAGATGCTGTTAATCTGTGACCCCACCCCCAACCTTGTCCATGCAAGAGACATGTGCTGTGGTGACTCAAGGTTTAATGGATTTTGGGCTGTGCAGGATGTGTCTTTGTTAAACAAGTGCCTGAAGGCAGCTTGCTGGTTAAAAATCCTGCCCGTCCCTGGGCAATGGAACATCTCGGTGTGAGACTCGATTGTATGCTCTGTTTACTGAGATAGGAGAAAACCACCTTACTGCATAAGGTGGGACTTGCTGGCGGGACTTGCTGACACAATACTGCTAAGAAGTTTATGGAGATGTTTGCATATGCGTATCAAGGCACAGCATTTTCCTCTAAACTTATTCATGTCACAGAGATCTTTATCCATATGTCTTACTGCTAATTTTCTCCCTAAAATGATCCTATTGTCCTGCCACTCCCTTATCTCTAAGATGGTAAAGATGATTATCAATAAATACTAAGGGAACTCAGAGACCAGTGCGGTGCGGCGTTGGGTCCTCTGTATGCTGAGGGCCGGTCCCCTGGGCCCACTTTTTCTTTCTCTATACTTTGTCTCTGTGTCTCATTTCTTTTCTCAAGTCTCTCGTTCCACCTAACGAGACACGCCCACAGGTGTGGAGGAGCAGGCCACCCCTTCACTTTAATCCAAAGTTCAGTTCGAAAACAAAGGCAGAGGATAGCAGAGGGTCTAGAAAGAGAACTGGAATAAGGAGGTACCAGTAGGAAGAGGCTATAAAGGGAGTAAGGCTGTGGTGGGGAGGTGTGGAGGAGAAGTGAGAACAACAAAGTCATAACTACAGAAAAACAGGGTTTGCTCGTACTGTTGAAATTTACTTCATGAGAAGTATCAGTTTCTGAAGATCACTTTTAATCACAAAAGCATTTTCACCTGAATAATTCCTTTAGTCTATGTTCTTTTCCTTACTGAAATGAAAGCTGCCCATCTTAGTAATCTTCAAAACAGTCTATTAATTTGGCAATGTCCCATCAAAAGCTAGAAAAGGAGGGCAAGATGGTTCTAAAAACATAAAAACCTAATTCAATTTTTTTTTTTTTTTTTGAGACGGAGTCTGGCTCTGTCTCCCAGGCTGGAGTGCAGTGGCCGGATCTCAGCTCACTGCAAGCTCCGCCTCCCGGGTTTACACCATTCTCCTGCCTCAGCCTCTGGAGTAGCTGGGACTACAGGCGCCCGCCACCTCGCCCGGCTAGTTTTTTGTATTTTTAGTAGAGACGGGGTTTCACCGTGTTAGCCAGGATGGTCTCGATCTCCTGACCTTGTGATCCGCCCGTCTCGGCCTCCCAAAGTGCTGGGATTACAGGCTTGAGCCACCGCGCCCGGCCCTAATTCAATTTTTAAAACATTTTAAAGTAAAACCATGTTAGAACAAGACTTCCAAACGTCTCCACTCTGGTGCTTGCCTGAGGGTTGAAGGCCAAGTTTCCGTGGATTCCCACAGGCAAAATTAATCTCCTTATCTTTCACTGTGGGTGTGGGTGGAAGGTAGGGGTGGCAGCCAGGGGAAGGGGTAACAGGATAAAAAGAATTAAGAAATACAATTTGTGGCTGGGTGCGGTGGCTCACGCCTGTAATCCCAGCACTTTGGAAGGCCGAGGTGGGCGGATCACCTGAGGTCAGGAGTTAGAGACCAACCCGGCCAACATGGAAAAACCGTCTCTATAAAAATACAAAAATTAGCCGGGCGTGGTGGTGCATGCCTGCGGTTCCAGCTACTAAACGGGCTGAGGCAAGAGAATCACTTGACTCTGGGAGGCAGAGATTGCAGTGAGCCGAGAGCACATCACTGCCCTCCAGCCTGGGTGATACAGTGAGGCTCCATCTCAAAAAAAAAAAAAAAAAAAAAAGATGTAAAAACATAATTTTTACGTGCTTCTAACTTTAACACGATTAAACCAAAACAAATTTACAAATTAGTACATGCAAAAGACATCAATAAAGTTAAAATAATAGTCATTTAACATAATGCTGCTCTGTAAAAATTAAAGTTTTGTTCACTAATGGAATACGGTATAAACTGTGATGGCACCAGTTCTTTCAAGTTCACACTCTTATTTATCATACGCACAAGAGGATCCAACTCTCCTACCATCGACTACCGAGAAATCTTTGTTTCTAAAACATGATGTGATGTTGTCCCAAAGGCAAAATTTATTAATTTTACCCCCCACAGTTATAAACAGAAATACAACCCTGAGCACTGAAATCTTTTTTTTTTTGAGATGGAGTCTCGCTCTTGTTGCCCAGGCTGGAGTGCAATGGTGCCATCTCAGCTCACTGCAAGTTCCACCTCCCGGGTTCAACCAATTCTCCTGCCTCAGCCTCCCGAGTATCTGGGATTACAAGTGCCTGTAACCATGCCTGGCTAAGTTTTGCATTTTTAGTAGAGACAGGGTTTCACCATGTTGGCCAAGCTGGTCTCGAATTCCTAACCTCAAATGATCCGCGCCTCGGCCCCCCAAAGTGCTGGGATTACAGGCATTACAGGCGTGAGCCATCGTGCCCAGCAAGCTCTGAAATCTCATATGAGAATGTTGTTTTAAAGTGTCAGTATTGTTCTTGAATAAGCTTATATATATTTTTTATCATTGAAATAAAAATAGGGAATTTTTAAAAATGCTAATTACTTTTTTCCTTTTCCACTTCTCTGTATTTTACATATTTTCTATGACAAACTTGTATTTTTTCTAGCTGCATTTCATGACAGCTTTATTGAGATATAATTCATATGCCATACAATTCACCTATTTAAAATGTACAATTCAATAGCTTTTTGTATATTCACAAAATTGTACAATCAATTCTAGAACATCTTATCACCCCCAAAAGATCCTCCCTGGCCCCCATACCCACTAGCAGTGACTTCCCATTCTCCTCTACCCCCACCACAGCCCTAGGCAACCACTCAAACCACTAATGTACTTTCTGTCTCTATAGATGTACATATTCTGGACATTTCACATAATTAGAATTATACAATATGCGGTCTATTGCGATTAGCTTCTTTCACTCAGCATGTTTTCAAGGTGTATCCATGTTGTACTATATACTGACACTTCCTTTCTTTTTATTGCCAAAGAATCTTCCACTGTACAGATATACAGATATACCACCTTTTATTTAGCCATTCATCAGCTGATGGACATTTGGGCTGTCTCTACTTTTTGGCTATTGTGAATAATACTGTTACAAACATCTGTGCACATGTGTTTGTGTGAACACTTGCTTTTAATTCTTTTCAGTGTATACCTAGGAGTGGAACTGCTGGGTCACATGCTAATATGATGTTTAACTGACGAGGAACTGCCACGCTGCTTTCCATCAGATGTACAAGGGAGGGCTTGGATTTCTCTATCTCCAGGTGTGAAGTGGTATATTTCACTGTGGTTTTGATTTGTATTTCCCTGATGGCTAATGATGCTGGGCATCTTTTCACGTGTTTTTGGCCATTTGTATATCTTCTGTGGCAAAATGTCTATGCACAGCCTACTGAGTTGTAAGTTGCAGATTTTTAAACTCAAGAAAACGACTTTTTAAAAAACAGTGGACATATGCTAATATGGTTTAAAAGTAAAATTAATATAAATATTGAGGGCTGTGTTAGTGTAGAAACTTTCCCACACTCCTTTACTCACCCACTTCTGGGAAGGTAGAATGATTTCTCTTATTGGCAAATTTGGTAATGCCTAAGCTTTACTGGCTCAGCCACCTTCTTTCTCCCTAGAGGGAGTCTGTCAGCAGAGGACACACTCCTTTGCCATGCCGTTTCAGCTGGCCAGCCTTCTGTGAAGGAAGACATGGAGGAAATGAAAGTGAATCACGATAAGAAAGATTAGACAGATGAAAAAGAAGTAGTGGGATGTAACAGTATTTCAGATACAAAGACAAGACATTTTTACAGGAAACTGAGGCCACCAGTTTGGCTGGATGGGGAAGGTGGAGCCTACTGGACCTGCCTGTAGACTCATGGTGCCCTTAATCCAGTTCAAGTCCTTGTGGAGAACTGAGGGTCACGACACCCAACACAGTCCCAACTCTTAAGTTTCTCCAGTATCTCAGCAAACCAGCTCTCTAACTTTACCCTCTACTAGTCTTCTGTAAATCTCCTTCTCTAACTAAAATGGGCAATTCATTTGCCTCTCAAACAAGGATTTTAAAAAATGAGAACATGAGCCAGGCACAGTGGCTCACACCTGTAATACCTGCACTTCGGGGGCTGAAGTGGCAGGACCACTTGAGCCCAGGAGTTTGAGACCAGCCTGAGCAACAAGGTGAGACCCTGTCTCTACAAAAAAATAAAAAATTAACCAGACGTTCGTGGCACATGCATGTGGTCCAGCTACTTGTGAGGCTGAAGTAAGAGGATCACTTGAGCCCAAGAGGTCGAGGCTGCAGTGAGCAGTGGTCTCTACACCCCAGCCAGGGCAACAGAGCAAGGCCTTGTCTCAAAAAAAAAAAAAAAAAAAATTAGCTGGGTGTGGTGGCATATACCTATAGTCCCAGCTACTCTGGAAGATAAGGCTAGAGGATTGCTTAAGCCCAGGAGTTTGAGGCTGCAATGAGCTATGATCACATCACTATACTCTAGTCTGTATAACAAAGCAAGACCCTAATTCTACAATAAATGAATAAATAAATGAGAATATGTAATATTGGTGAGGGTTCGATTAAATATTCACAGTCTCATGCTGCTCAAGAGGAATGTAAACTGCCATAACTTATCAGAAAATGATTTTGCAATATATAGTAAGGTTAAAACAATTAAGTCCTTTTATTATTGGGGGATTTACGCTAAAAATTTTTTCTGTAGCCATAAAAAGGAAAAATGAGGAGATCCTCTGTGCACAAAGATGAACACAGGGGCAATATTTTACAGGCTTATTTCAAGGACTGCTCTACCTGTCCTATATACATTACGTCAGTTAATCCTCATAACTCTTAGGAAGTATTATTTCCCACATTTACAAATGTGAAAACTAAGGGGAAAGGAAGCTAAATAGCTTATCCAAGGTGATATAGTTTATATATTTGTCCCCACCCAAATCTCATGTGGAATTGTAATCCTCAGTATTGGAGGTGGGGCCTGGTGGCAGGTGACTGGACCATAGGGGTGGATTTCTCACAAATGGCTTAACACCATCCCTTTGGCCACTGTCCTCGCGATAGTGAGTGAGTTCTCGTGATAGCGAGTGAGTTCTCGTGAGACCTGATTGTTGACTGGACCGTAGGGGTGGATTTCTCATGAATGGTTTAACACCATCCCTTTGGCTGCTGTCCTCGCAATAGCGAGTGAGTTCTCGTGAGACCTGATTGTTGACTGGACCATAGGGGTGGATTTCTCATGAATGGTTTAACACCATCTCTTTGGCTGCTGTCCTCATGACAGTGAGAGCATTCTTGTGAGACCTGATTGTTGATTGGACCATAGGGGTGGATTTCTCATGAATGGTTTAGCACCATCCCTTTGGCTGCTGTCCTCGCAATAGTGAGTTCTCGTAATAGTGAGTTCTCGTGAGACCTGGCTGTTTAAATGTGTGTAGCACATCCTGCTTGCGCCTGCTCCTGCTCTCGCCATGTGATGTGCCTGCTCTCATTTCACCTTCCACCACGAGTAAAGGCTCCCTGAGGCCTCCCCGGAAGCTGAGTGATGTCATGCCCATACAGCCTGCAGAAGTGTGAGCCAAATAAACCTCTTTCCTTTAAAATTGCCCAGTCTCAGGTATTTCTTTATTATTTAAATAGCAACACGAGAATACATAAGACCACTGTGGCAGTGAGGAAAAAACTGAAAACAAATGTTCAGTAATAGGGAAATGTTTATCATGTTACAAAACCACAAAAAATATACATTATGTGTCCATAACGAGAGAAGAAGAATCTAAAACAAATTGTAAATATGACCTCAGCTATGTAAAAACACACACTCCAAAGAGACTGAAAATAAATATACCAAAATGTTAACACTTTTTCCTCTTAGTTGATGGGAATTCAACTATGTGCTACACACGTTTAAACAATCAGGTCTCACGAGTTTTTATTTTTGTACTTTTCTGTATTTTGCACATTTAAATGTAAGATTTTATACTCAAACACATTTTTTAAATCATTGAACCAAGGACATAAAAGTTTATTTTTAATCACTAAGAATGTTATGCAGGTCATTTAAATATTAATATTATTCCCCTCTTTAGAAAGAAAATAACCCAAATAAATACAAAGTAATAAAAGTTTAGCAAATTAAAAACAAAACACCCCATTTACTAAGTGCTGTCTGTGTGCCACACACTGTGGAAAGTCACTTTGACATGTGTTATCTCGAGCAATAAATGTGTGGGTTTTTTTCTTTTAGAAAGTGTATTTATCAACCATTTCAGTAGATATCCACTGCTTAGGACCCTATTTTAGAGCACCACCGAGACTCTTGCTGTCATTGCCAATAACCTACAGAAACAGGAATTCCTACAAAACCAGTTTTCCAGGGCACAAAGTAGAGACCTCTATAGTGGAACTGTATAGATCTTAAAAAGTAACTCATCCAAACTTTCACAACTTTTCACAATAGGTTTACTGAACCCTAAGTCAAACGAGGTGGCATTTAAAATTCTAGTAAAATGAAGAAATAAAATTCTATACAATATATACCAAATGAATTATAAATTATACTAACCAAAAGACTTTTCATGTATATTTCCTGTTTCTTTCTTTAAAAAATTAAATCTATATAAAGTCATTCATGACATTAGCCATTAAGCTAATAGGAATGTTGGGTTTCAACAGTCATTCAAAATCTACCATATTTCAAAATTATACACTAACATGACATATTTTCTTGCGTATATCATAGTGTATAGGTTAAATGGATTATCAATAAATTAAAATTAATTTATGAATTTGAGTAGAATAAAGAACATAAAATCTATACGGCAAACACAATTTTAAAAATTACAAAACGGAAGCCAGGAGTTCACTAGCTTATTTCTTCTCTTCTTATGAACACAAAGCAAAAACTCATTAATTCTGTCATTTCAGAGGTTATAATTTCAAAGAGTTTAGGCTGATGTTTACTTTAATTAAGGCTTTCATTTTCTCACATATCCCTTTCAATCCGTCCTGCATATCAGAGGCACATTAATATTCAGAAAATAGGCCGGGCGCGGTGGCTCAAGCCTGTAATCCCAGCACTTTGGGAGGCCGAGGTGGGCGGATCACAAGGTCAGGAGGTTGAGACCATCCTGGCTAACATGGTGAAACCCCGTCTCCACTTAAAAAATACAAAAAATTAGCCGGGCGAGATGGCGGCGCCTGTAGTCCCAGCTACTCGGGAGACTGAGGCAGGAGAATGGCGTGAACCCGGGAGGCGGAGCTTGCAGTGAGCTGAGATCCGGCCACTGCACTCCAGCCTGGGCGACAGAGCGAGACTCCGTCTCAAAAAAAAAAAAAAAAAATTCAGAAAATACTATCTTTCTGGTTTGCATAATAAAAGCAATGACCTCACATACTTGTGGAATAAATAATTTTTTATGTCTCAAAAATCTATAATAATATCCTATGGTCTAGTCATTTAGCCAGGATTACTCCAGTCTTATGTTGTTACTGAATATCAAAATAAACAACACAAATCTGTTCAATTCAGATGAGTCTCAACAATATCCCACTATCCATATCCTTTTATCTGGCTCTAAACTCCTATTCCTTGATTACTCTCAAGCCCTTAATTAACCCAGCTGTTCAACCACAAGAGTGCCGAACTCCTGCCAATGTTTTGGTCACCTTAGTCAGCCTCATCCTGGCACTACTTCCTTTCCTATCTAATATCGAATCCACGTATCATCTCTTGCTACTCCTTAGTCTTCTTACATTTCTACTGCACTCACCCTATAAACCACCAGCCCTGATCAATCTAACTACGTTTTCTGCTCCTATCGCCAATCTGCAATCTATTGCTAAGAGTATCACAACTACACAAATGAGTAACTCTCTCAAAGAAGTATCCATGAAACCTCCGCTGGAACCTGAATGCTGGCCAGACATCCTTCCTCCAGAGCGATTCTCAACCTTCATCTCCAGTCTCCAGTCCCCTGCCTGCCCATTCCTGGCTCAGCAGAGTCTCACCTGGACAAGTAAATAGAAGCTCCACCTCCATCTCAGTAGAAGAATGTTTCTATTCACTCTTCAAGGATAATTTTTCTACCTGTCCCCAGTTTCTCACCCACTCCTTATTCATCAGGGAACATGTCTGTACAATCCAGCTCTCTATGGACCCATTCTTCTCATCATCACAAAACAGCAGTTGCCTTTACCCTAATCCCAGGTCTGTGTAGAACTCTTTGGACTTGCAGCAAAAACTCAACCACAATAATTATTCACTTTTCTAGAAAACGCACAGAGGACAAACAAATGATTTAAAAAAAAAAAAAAGTACCCCACAAGGTACTAGAAAAATATAAAGAGTAATTCCTAAAGGTATAAAAGATACAAGGCAAAAAATACTTGAGGAGCCAGACGCGGCGGCTCACACCTGTACTCCCAGCACTTTGTGAGGCCAAGCCAGGGGGATCACTTGAGGTCAGGAGTTCCAGACCAGACTGGCCAACATGCTGAAACCCCATCTCTACTGAAAGTACAAAAATTAGCCAGGTTTGGTGGCGGGCACCTGTAATACCAGCTACTTGGGAGGCTGAGGTGAGAATCACTTGAACCCAGGAGGTGGAGGCTGCAGTGAGCCAAGATCATGCCATTGCACTCCAGCCTGGGCAACAGAGCAAAACTCCATCTCAAAAATAAATAAATAGATAGAAAAATAAATAAAATACTTGAGGAAGATTTGTTCAGATTTGTTCTTTGACTCACCATGACTTTTCCTCATAATCTTTTTTTTTTTTTTGAGATGGAGTCTCACTCTGTTGCCCAGGCTCGAGTGCAGTGGCGCGATCTCGGCTCACTGCAAGCTCCACCTCCCGGGTTCACACCATTCTCCTGCCTCAGACTCCCAAGTAGCTAGGACTGCAGGCGCCCGCCACCACGCCCGGCTAATTTTTTTGTATTTTTTAGTAGAGACGGGGTTTCACCGTGTTAGCCAGGATGGTCTCAATCTCCTGACCTCGTGATCCGCCTGCCTCGGCCTCCCAAAGTGCTGGGATTACAGGCGTGAGCCACCGGGTCTGGCCCATAATCTGTTAAATTATTTTTGTTTTAAATAAAATACTACTAAAAATGATGCTTTTACATAGGAATCCTTATAAACCATAGCTGCTTATCAGATAAATTTAGGAAAGACATACAATAACCAACTAAGTCAAATTGATGCTGTGGCTCTTGTCCTTTTATTAACATATTCCTTGAAAAATCTGATGAAACCTGAGAATTCCCTCTGAAAAATACACGTATTGTGCTTTGGGAGGCCAAGGCAGGAGGATCGCTCCTGGAGGAGGCCATGAGTTCTAGACCAGCTGGGGCAACACAGGGAGGACCTATCTCTACAAAAAGCTTTAAAAAAAAAAGTTAGCTGGGCATGGTGGTGCACACCTGCAGTCCCAGCTACTAGGGAGGTTGAAGTGAGAGGACTGCTTGAGTCCAGGAGTTTGAGGCTGTACGGAGCTATAATCATGCCACTGGATGGCAACCTGGGCGATAGTGCAACACACTGTCTCTAAAAAAAATTTTTTTAAAGGAAAAGAAAAAACACTAATTTTTGAATAACCATGTTTTCCTCAAGTTAAAATTTACTGACCTTTTAAAAAAATATTTGGAGCATCATTACTTTGTAATCAAGAAGGAAAAAAGAGGCAAAGAATAAGATTTGCACTTCTATCCCCCACCACTTTCAAGTTTCTAATAAAATATGACCTATTCTGACCTGTCAGCTTTCCATGGAAAAAACTAAAAGGTGAGGGAACCAGAATAATCTAGAGAGACATTCTGGGCCCAGGTTTTCACTTACACTGAAGAGTTGGAGGAAAATGGCAACTCTCCGGCAAAGCACATGGTTTCACACAAAGCATTACACAAGTACGTGGAAGCTTCGGTTACAAAACAGATACTCTTAGAATATGTTTCCTCAGCCTAGATACGTGTTTCTGGAGCAGAATTTCTGCTCCTAAGGTTTTTGCACTCACAGCTATACTCTTTGAGGCGTCAGGGAAGGCAAGCCACGGACACACAGGTTAAAGCTCTATTGGCATTTGAAACTGGGCAATCCCTACGTTTTCCCCAGCTATACAGTGGAGAAGGGAAGGATAAAAAGCCCGTAGGCATCAGAACGCATGAAACTATAACCAACCAAGAGGTCACCTGATATAATAAAAATTAACTTCTTGAATTAAATACTATTTTACTTTAGGTTATTTTGAAATACATCTTTCTCTGGCTAGAGAAAAGATGAGCTTTGGTGACTATATGATCTATTATATCAATTTTAAAGCAAGAGTTCGGGGGGGATAGCATTAGGAGATATACCTAATGTAAATGATGAGTTAACGGGTCCTGCACGCCAACATGGCACATGTATACATATGTAACAAACCTGCACGCTGTGCACATGTACCCTAGAATTTGAAGTATCAAAAAAAAAGAGTTCAAATGTAATACTAATAAGACAGACTATCTTCTCTCTTCCGAGTCACAAAACATACATTACATGATTAAAACAGGGAAGACGAAGGGCATTACTTCTAATTTTGGCTCTTTACAGTGCTTATCCAATGCTACAGATACAACTCTAACTGGCATGGCAAAGATTTTAAAAATACTTGTAGCAAAAATAATCTAGAGATTACTGTCTAAATTATTTAAAATAAAGCCTGATGGCTGAATTTGAATTAAGATGCCACTAATGGGTATCAATAATGACTTTTCCAGGAAACTAAATTTCACAATAATTATAACCAGTACAATTTGCACAAATGTCCACCCTTCTTTTCATCTGAGTTGACTCTGACGGAGGAAATCACTTTGGTTACATGAATTCTTAAAAGACCCAATCTAAGTAAACTTTTTCATGCTTCACAAGTGGAAAAAAAATCTAAAATGTTCTTTGTTGCTTCATGAGGTAAAAACAATTAACTCAGACCTGGCGCGGTGACTCACACCTGTAATCCCAGCACTTTGGGAGGCTGAAGTAGGCAGTCTGCTTGAGCTCAGGATTTCAGGACCAGCCTGGGCAACATGGCAAAACCCTGCTTCTATTTTTCTAAAAAATTAATAATTAGAAAAACCACATACCTGACACAAAAATAAATAACTCCACTGTTTATTAGTCAACAAATAAAACACATTTTTGGCTGGGAGCGGTGGCTCGCGTCTATACTCCCAGTACCTTGGGAGGCCAAGGCAGGAGGATCACTTGAGCTGACTCAGGAGTTCAGGACTAGCCTGGGCAAAATAGTGAGATCTCATCTCTATTTAAATAACGAACCACACAAATTTTCACAAAAATAAATCCTCACTGAAAAATCTTAGGTAACATTTTTCAGTTCATCTAAAAATTATTTTTAAGATTTAGTTGTATACTGATAATAACAGCTGCAGAAGAGAAAAATAATGAACAAAGACAATGCATACCAAAAATCAAAATACAAGCAGTATGCTATCTAATACGCAAGGACAGCAGCATTTTATCTTATAAAATTCCCAAACTTTTTAATAACTTATTTCAAAATCTATAACATAAAAAGTACTTAATTCATGTATCTGTGCATTTTTGAGACAGGGTCTTACTCTGTCACCCAGGCTGGAGTGCAGAGCACAGTGGTGCAGTCATGCTTCACTGAGGCCTCGACCTCCTGTGCTTAGGTGATCCTCCCACCTCAGCCTCTAGAGTAGCCAGGACTACAGGCGCGAGTCCCAAGCATGGCTGAGACTGGCCAAAATGTATTTTTTTTTTTTTTGAGAAGGAGTCTCGCTCAGTCGCCCAGGCTGGAGTGCAGTGGCGCGATCTCGGCTCACTGCAAGCTCCGCCTCCTGGGTTTACGCCATTCTCCTGCCTCAGCCTCGCGAGTAGCTGGGACTACAAGCGCTCGCCGCCACGCCTGGCTAATTTTTTTGCATTTTTAGTAGAGATGGGGTTTCACCGTGTTAGCCAGGATGGTCTCGATCTCCTGACCTCGTGATTCGCCCGTCTCGGCCTCCCAAAGTGCTGGGATTACAGGCTTGAGTCACCGCGCCCGGCCAAAAAGTATTTTTAAAGGTTACTTTACCTTCATTCAAATTAGAAAACCACAGTAACCTAATTCACTGAGTTTTCAAAATGCAGCTAAGATAGAAAAAAATATGAAATTATTTAATCAGGCAGTGGCTCTCCAGGAAAAAAACAGGGCAACTATTCTCATAAGAAAATGTAATACATATGCCAATTGCAAAATAATGTTAATTTCTATAATTGCCTAGATACTGTCAATTTAAATATCAAATGCCCAAATGTCGATGAAGGGTGACTAACCAGACAGTGTGGCACATGCCTGTAGTCCCAGCCCAGGAGGCTACAGCAGGAGGATCACTTGAGCCCAGGAGTTCAAGGCTAATCTGGGCAACATAGTGAGGACCTCATCTGTAAAATAAGTAAATAAATGTGACAAAATTTACCATTTACTGTTTCAGAATTTTTCTCAGTCTAAAAGGAATTTTAGTTTGAGATTTGACAAAATACTGACAAGATACTGATTTGTCAGTATTTTGATAGGCACAAACTGTCTTTCCTTTCCACATGGCTAATGATGATGAAAAACAGGAAGTCCTAAGAGATGGAAGGGTGGAGGGTATATGGCAAAAAGTTTCCATCTCCAAAATGTTAAAGAGCAGGATCTCAAAATTAAGATATCTAGTCTTAGATAAAAGGCTATCTAGTTTTAAATTTAAAAGAAAGCATTATTATTTTCTTATAGAACATCCACACATCGCTCACAAAACAAGCAACATCCAATAACTATACCCCTTCCCCAATTCTGTCTTTGATCCTCTAACACTCCCCACAGTCCCTACATTGTGCCAGGTCTATCATGACTATATTTGACAGAGGGAGTTTGTTCACTCATGCCTTTAATCCCAGCACTTTGGGAGGCCGAGATGGGTGGATCACTTGAGGGTCAGGAGTTTGAAACTAGCCTGGCCAACATGGTGAAACTCTGCCTCTACTAAAAATACAAAAAATTAGCTGGGTGTGGTGGCACACGCCTGTAATCCCAGCTACTCGGGAGGCTGAGGCAGGAGAATCCCTTGAACCCAGGAGCTGGAGGTTGTAGTGAGTGGAGATCTCGCACCACTGCACTCCAGCCTGGGCGATGGAGCAATACACTGTCGCAAAAAGGACAGACACTGTCTCAAAAAGGATAAAAACAATTTAAGAAATCTCAAGCTATTATAAGACTTCAGAATTCTGCTAATGATGTGTTCTTTAAAGAATATTACAAACAATTATTTCAAATGCTTAAAAAACAAAATTATTCCCTGAAAGGATATATAATTTCCCCCATGAGAATGATTCCTACATAAAGGAAAGCCTGTATTCACATGAATCTTGAAGGCCCTAAACTGGAAAGGTTACATAACAGTATCAAGACACACATATATTAAGTTACAATTTCTCAATAAGCATATAATGCTTTTAAAGCCCATTTAAACCTTATCAGGGTTTTTTAAAAACTGAAGATTACTGCACTACCGATTACTCTTCCTAAAATAACTACAATAAATTTGCTAAGACTCACTTGTAGAAACCAAGCAAAGTATTTTCTCTCTTATCCAACTAAAAGGGTGCCAATGAACGGCTATCTAGTTTTAAATTTAAATGAAAACATTATTATTTTCTTACAGAACATCCACACATCGCTCACAAAACAAGCAACATCTAATAACTATACCCCTTCCCCAATTCTGTCTTTGATCCTCTAACACTCCCCACAGTCCCTACATTGTGCCAGGTCTATCAGTGAGACTATATTTGACAGAGGGAGTTTGTTCACTGACCAGGTAATTTAAAATTTCTTCATACCACAAAGGTTGAGAAGAGGGCATGTTTCCTGTATTAGACTACACTGAATATTAATTAGGCCTGCAGGCTAATTTTGCTACTAATGTCGACGTAACACACTGCAGCTAAATTAGTATTTAGGGAAGTTTATTAGAGCACAGAGGTCAAGACAGGAACAATGACGGGTCTGACTGATCTCCATGGAGGTTAACTGGCTTTAGAGCTACCTTTGTTATAGCAGCTCTGAACCAGAGACGGTTCTATGTAAATCACCACCCTTGTTGCAAAAACAACTCAAAGCACGTATGGAGAGAGTATGTCAGTTGCTTTATATAAAAACTGCCATCTTTTCTTTTAAATTTCCCTAAACTACCATAAGCAAGTTAATCTTTTACTTCATTCAGGCTCCCAGCATTCTACAGCCATAAAACCTACTCTCTTCCTTTCTAATGTCGCTCAAAGATTTGATCTTTCCCTTGATGAGAAACACCAGGATATAAAAAACACATTTAAAAAACTCTTAGCCTTACCTGAAACTGATTCAGAAAATAACTGCAACAACAGTGCTCTATCTGTTCACAATAAAGTTCAATCTTCTTGTAGGTCCTCAAGTTCTCCCTACAATTTGTAGACAGAAACTCACTGTGCCTCGACACACTGTTGACGTGTAGATGTAAATAACTAATAACAATGACACGCCAGGAAATGACTGAACACTATTCATCTTATGAGCCTCACGAAACAAGCATGGGGCTCCACATTAATACAGTCAACACCAAGAGAAAGAGGCTGGGCATGGTGGCTACGCCTGTAATCTCAACACTTTGGGAGGTTGAGGTGGAAGGATGATTTGAGCCCAGGAGTTTAGGGCTCCCGGACTGCCACTGCACTCCAGCCTGGGCAACAGAGTGAGAATCAGTCTCCAAACAAACAAAATAAAACAAAACAAAAACACTAAGAGGAAGAGACTTAGAACTCTCTTCCTGCATAGAAACTTCTCAAATTGAATACCACAGCACTTCAGGAAGAGGAGTTTTTAATTTACCCCACAGAATCAGACTCTCAGTGTAGGAAGACAGCTTAAAAATCACGTGAGGATCTATCATCTGTGCTGCTCAGAAAGGTAACATTTAGCTACATGTGACTATCGAGCACTTGAAATGTGGCTTCTCCAAATTGAGATGTGCTCTAAGTATAAAATACACACCAGAGTTTATAGATTTAGTATGAAATAATGTAAAATAGCTCATTAACTTTTAAAATTGATTTCATGCTAAAATAACATACATAAGATTAAACAAAATATACTACTAAAATTTTTCTGTTTCTTTTTACTTTCTTAATATCACTACTAGAAAATTTTAAATTACTTACACAGCTTGCATTGTATTTCTATTGAACACTGCTGCTACAGACCTACAACCTCAATTCTGACAGCAAGCAAGGATTATCGCTCGGCATTTCCCAATTGCGGCTGTCATTTAAAAGCCAAAAGAGGCTGGGTGTTATGGCTCATGCCTGTAATGCCAGTGCTTTGGGAGGCTGAGGTGGGATGATTGCTTGAGGCCAGGAATTTGAGACCAGCCAGGACAACATAGCAAAACTCCACCGTCACAAATAAATAAATATATTTAAATGTAAAAAGCAGGAACAAAAGTATTTTCTCTTTGCTACAAACTTAATTGAGAGAACAAGATAATTCTGGAGATTATAAAAATCATCAGCAGAATCACTATGTCTTGGCACCATTTTAAAGGTGTGGTGGCTCATGCCTGTAATCCCAGCACTTTGGGAGGCTGAGGTCGGGGAATCACCTGAGGTCGGTAGTTCAAGGCCAGCCTGGTCAACATGGTGAAACCCCGTCTCTACTAAAAACACAAAAATTAGCCGGGCATAGTGGCAGGTGCCTGTAATCCCAGCTACTCGGAGGCTGAGGCCAGAGAAACTGCTTGAACCTGAAAGGTGGAGGTTATAGTGAGCCAAGATCGCACCACTACACTCCAGCCTGGGCGACAGAGTAGACTCCATCTCAAAAAAAAAAAAAAAATTACTTCAAAAAGGCACAAACAGCACGGGAGAGAAAACCACACTTCTTAATAAAAAAGATGGGAAGTACTGCACAGGAATTGAGTTTTTCTAATAAAGTATGTCTAAATCCTGATCGTAAAGTTCATCTTTAAGGTGAAATCAACATTCTCAGCACCTGGGACCTCAGAAAAAAATAAGATGTACAAAAATCTGTCTTTTTATTATTTAAGTACCTTCAATTACAAACAAGTGAACCATCAACACTGTAAAAAGGGAATATTACAATGTAATTCTCCTTCCCAAAACCAAAAAAAATAATAACACTCAAAAGCAAAATTAAAAATGACATCAGTTTTTCTAGGACTCAGTAGGCTAACTTTGGTCCACAAACATTATGAAGTGAGACAGTGCATTTTAAAATATGGTTTTTTTAAAAAAACCACAATGTGTTCATTTTCCTTTTTCTCTCTCTTTTTTTTTTTTTAAAGAGACAGAGTCTATGTTGCCCAGTCTGGCTTCGAACTCCCGGCTGCAAGTGATCCTCCCACCTTGGCCTCCCAAAATGCTGGGATTACAGGCATGAACTACTATACCCAGCCACCACAATGATTTTTTTTAAAGGTATATTTAAAAAGTAAGTAATTCAACGACACATTTCCATGAGTGAACCATGGAGACATAACTCTATTTTATCTGATTTAAAAATATTTAGGACTCCAGGTCCTAGAGGGGGAAAAAAAGTGTATTTCTGAATCTATGAAAATGTTTTTTAAGGGGAGAGGGGGAGGCAGCTCAGTAATGGGGACAGGTTCAGGGGATGCAAAGTCACTTCTGAAAAATTGTCAGTGAGAAAACTACATGAAAAAAGAATGTAAGGAAATGAAGACCAATGAGTGAGCCCCCAGAGTTTGTACCACAAACAGCTGATGAGACATTTTCTATGATGTCCTAACAAATTTACGATCCACAAAAGGTCATACTTGGTTGTCAATTCTTTATCCGTTTGAGCTTCATGAGTATAATCTTTAGACTATTTGCTAGGTGATACATTCCTTAGGAACCTTTTCCTTGTGCAGTTAAATGCCAAACTCAATTACGCTCTCAGTAGAGTAAGCAGAAAGGATTGTACGTATTTTGAGACACGGAGTTGATTGGCTGCCGTTTCTTGCCTTGGTGGTAAGGATAATGGGTAAAAGCTCTTTCTAAGTTTGATCCTGAAACACCGAAAACACTCTCAAAGAACCGTGTCTTCTAACATTGCCCAATAGGTTAAAAAAAAAAAAAAAAAAAAAAAAGACTGCCAAAATTTCCATTACAGCATCCTATTTTTAGTCTTCAAAATTGGGTCTTTTAAATCGCATTCCACAGCATGATGTGTTTGACTAAGTTTACATAAGGAATAAAATAAGCATCCTAAAGTGTTAATCTAGTTAAGCTGAGAAAGGAACTGTAAGCTTTTAATTCTTCATTTTTAATCTTAAGTCTTTCAAACACACAAACTGAAAAAATTAAGGAAAATATTGGCCCAGAGAGAGGAAAGGAAAGGAGACACCAGGCGGTTCTTGACAACCAAAGTGGTGGTGATGGGGGGACCAGGTGTGGGGAGGGAATGAAAACCATCCACCAGGGTGGGGAGAGCGGGCTGTGGGCCACGGAACAGAAAGGAATGGAGACCGTGGAAGCCGCAGGCTCTTCCAGGAGCCCGGCGAGGAACGACTTCTGGCGCTAGTCCCCCAGGGAGAGAGAAATTGGCGCGACGCGCACCAATAGGAGACCCACAGTAGCTGAGAAAGGAGAGGAAAACAGGCGACCTGAGAGGCGGAGGAGGTGAGGGGACCGGGCTATACCTCACCGGGAAGGCAGAGGCAGCGCGGCTGGAGGAGGACAGCGCAGGGGGAGGAGCGAGGGGCTTCCGAAAGGCTCTCCATCCCGTCCAGGAGCCGTCGGATCCCCCTGCATCCCGCTCCTCCTCTCCTCACCTGGGAATCGGAGGCGCAAGGAGGGCTACCGCTGGGCGCCGAGTCTGTTTCCAGCCCCACTCGGCGACATGGCGGCCGACGTGCTGTCACGGAGCTTGCTCGGGTCTCCCGTGGCTCCGGTGGAGGAGACACCTCTCGCCTTTCCGCCCCGCCTCCCTCTGCGCACCCCTCGCGGCTGGCCGGCTGGAGGCTGGCAGCCCGCGACCGCGGAGCATAGAGCACTGGCGGCTAGAGAGGAAGCGCAGAGCGCGGACAACCATAGAGTGCGAGTCCGGACACCAACCGGATGGTCTGTCGCTCTCCTCAATGGTCCACTCACAATCCTTGGGCTGCTGAGCCAAGGCGGAAGCGGAAGTGAGGGAGAAAAGCACGAAGGCTCCGCTGTTCGCATGCGCAGGCTGTAGTGTTTACTTCCGCTTGACCTGGCCCGGACGCCAGAAAATATTCCACGTGGGATACCCTGCGTGGGGTTCACTGAAGTAGCGACACTGGGTAGTCCTTGGAGCGGGCCTGAGAGACAAGGACATGTGGATCCCAGTAGCCAGGCTTCCTCCGCGGCTGAGGCTCTCTGCCTCGGCGGCCGCTGGTCGCTTTTGCATTTTAGGGTCTGCAGCGGCGACGCGAAAGCACTTGCCAGCGAGGAACCGCAGTGGCCTGTCTGACTGCTCTCCGCAGCTGTTGCCCGAAACGGATTTCAGGAATCCGCCAAAGAAGGCGTCTAGGTCCAGCTTAGACTTTAAGCGTTACGTAACCGATCGGAGATTGGCTGAGACCCTGGCGCAAATCGTATGCGGAAAACCAAATAGACCTCCACACTTACTGCTGGAGTGCAATCCAGGTGAGTCCTGCTGGATTGCATTTTCTTGGATGTGCATCATTTATTCAAACGTATTGACCCTCGTCGGGGTGCTATTTAAGTAAGGTGCTAGGTTTTTTTGTTGTTTTGTTTTGAGGTGGAGTCTCGCTCTGTCGCCAGGCTGGAGTGCAATGGGGCGATCCCGGCTCACTGCAACTTCTGCGTCCCTGGTTCAGGCGATTCTCCTGCCTCAGCTTCCCGAGTAGCAAGAAGTACAGGCGCCCGCCACCACGCGCAGCTAATTTTCTTATTTTTATTAGAGACGTGGGTTCGCCATGTTGGCCAGGATGGTCTCGATCTCTTGACCTCGTGATCCGCCCGCCTAGGCCTCCCAAAGTGCTGGGATTAGGGGCATGAGCCACCGCGCCCGGCCAGATACGGGTCTTTTTTTGAAGCTCCTTAGTTGGAGAGATTGCCCACAACGTAAGCGTAAAGTCTGTATCATTAATGACACCACAACATATTTCTGTAGCAGTTTGCACTTTACACAATGTTTGATAAAACATGCTCTTAGATTTTATCATCTCTCCAAAAGAGTTGCAAACCTCTGCCAGCTGAAAAAATGATGTTATCTTATTCTTCCGTGCATTCCCTATAGACCGTAGCAGAATGCTAAGAACACAAGATTTATAGGCTTTTTGAATAATAATATTTTAAAGCACCATTTCATATCACAGGGAGTCAGTTCTGTTTAGGCTTGACAATCTCTTTGATGGTTAAAGGATCCGTGTAGTCCATGAGTAAGTGAGAGGCTAGAGGCAATCTATTTTATTGTGGTATGTTTCTTCTTCTTTTTTTTTTTTTTTTTGAGACGGAGTCTTGCTCTGCCACCCAGGCTGGAGTGCGGTGGCCGGATCTCAGCTCACTGCAAGCTCCGCCTCCCGCGTTTACGCCATTCTCCTGCCTCAGCCTCCCGAGTAGCTGGGACTACAGGCGCCCGCCTCGTCGCCCGGCTAGTTTTTTGTGTTTTTAGTAGAGACAGGGTTTCACCGTATTAGCCAGGATGGTCTCGATCTCCTGACCTCGTGATCCGCCCGTCTCAGCCTCCCAAAGTGCTGGGATTACAGGCTTGAGCCACCGCGCCCGGCCGGTATGTTTCTTCTAAGAGGTAGTGAATCATAGTGATGAAGTGTGCAAGTTTTGTCCGGGTGCGGTGGCTCATGCCTGTAATCCAGCACTTCCAGAGGCCGAGGCGAGTGGATCCCTTGAGGTCAGGAGTTCCAGGCCAGCCTGGCCAACATGGTGAAAGCCCGTCTCTGCTTAAAATACAAAATTAGCCCGGCGTGGTGGCGGGCACCTGTAATCTCAGCTACTGGGGAGGCTGAGACAAGAGAATCGCTTGGACCCAGGAGGCAGAGGTTGCAGTGAGCTGAGATAGTCCCACTGCACTCCAGCCTGACGACAGAGTGAGACTTCCTCTCAAAAAAAAAAAAAACTTTTGCAGTCACTGACAAGGATGTTGAAGCCAAGCTGCAGCGCTTTTGATGCTGGAGTCAAATAACTATATATAATCTCCTGTTTCCTGAAATGTAAAAAGGAGAGTGACATCTACTTGGAGGATGCTGTCAGATTTAAAAGCAGATAATAACATGTGGAACATCTAAAGTTGGGTATTGAAAGAGATTATGTTGTTTCTTGTGCAAATAAACTTTTCATTCTGTTAATACGCCAGGTCCTGGAATCCTGACTGAAGCATTACTTGAAGCTGGTGCCAAAGTGGTTGCCCTCGAAAGTGACAAAACTTTTATTCCACATTTGGAGGTATATTTTTAGTTTCTAAACGTATGTTATTGTTTGGTCAACTACTCGTAAGTGATTTAAGGAAATAGAATTAAGCACACAGGTTTTTAAGTAGAATATCTTTTAGGGAGCCATCTCTGAAATATCTTGTTTATTCCCAATGACTAGAACACTGTTAATATTCAGTGCTGTTGAATGGCTGAAACATGAGGAGTTCTGAGACTTGTTTGCTACTTATAGGTCAGCTACAGCCTAGTTGGCTGACTTTGAACAAAGTGTATAACTGGCATCCCTCGGCTCGTTTCCCCATTTCTACTAAGCTGCGCTGTGCTCCTTTCTTCTGTGAGCTTGGAATCTAATTGGAGTAAGTGCTAATGTTGGGTTCATGGGTCTATGTGTAGAGGACTACGTGCTCGTTTTGTTCCCCATAAGTCCTGCTCTTGCCAACGAAGCAGGGCGTTCCCGATAGGAGCCAGCTGCTAACAGCAGACCGTGGGGGCTTGTTTATGTGTAAACATCTTGATAATCCAGAAAGTCGGGGAAAGGTCAGAAAAACAACAGTGCGTCTTGTGACTTGGTAACATTCCACAAACGACTGTATAAAATAAAGCCTGTATAAAATAAAGCGGAGCGTGTCCTTCGGGGTGGCCGCCGTGTTTGTCTCGTCTTGTCTAGTGTGTTCATTCCTTTGTTTAGCAAACAGGGGGACCCCAACACTATGTAACCTCTAGATTTAGGGTTTCAAAGGAAAGAAAGGTTGGCATACAAATCAAGTATCTTTTATCTGAAATGCTTGGGAACACAAGTGTTTTGGATTTCAAATTTTTTCATATTTTGCAATATTTGCATATACCTAATGAGATATCTCAGGGATGGGACCCGAGTCTAAAAATTCCTTTTTTGTTTCATATACATCTTATTCATAAGGCCTAAAGGCAATTCTGTATAATATTTTCAATAATTTTGTGCATTAAACAAAATTTGTATACATTGGGCCATCAGAAAGCAAAGGTGTCACTCTATCAGCCACCCATGTGAACAATCTGGTTAACATTGTCATTATCCCTAACCTTTTTTTTTTTTTTTTTTTTTTTTAAGATAGAGTTTCCCTCTTGTCACCCAGGGCTGGAGTGCAATGGTGCAATCTCGGCGCTCACTGCAACCACTGCCTCCCAGGTTTAAGCGATTCTCCTGCCTCAGCCTCCCAAGTAGCTAGGATTACAGGCGCCTGCCACTATGCCCAGCTGATTTTTGTATTTTTAGTAGAGACGGGGTTTCACCATGTTGGCCAGGCTGGTCTTGAACTCCTGACCTCAGATGATCCGCCCGCCTCAGCCTCCCAAAGTGCTGGGGTTACAGGCGTGAGCCACCATGACTAGCCCCTTACTCTGAATTTATATGCTCCTGATAAGTCATCATTTTCTTACACTTATTCACACACAAGTGCTTAACAGTAGAAAATATGACATACCATTAGTACAGTAAAAAAAAAAAAAATGTGTTCAAAGAAACTAGGCAGCACAGCAGCAGCATCAGAATACCTGCATCAGCTGTTAAACAGTGGAAACACCCAGTGGCAGGCTTTCAGTCTCCTTCTAGGATGCTGTGTTTTGATGAAAAGGTTACTGTACACCACATTTTTTTTTCTTAGGCGAGAAGAAATATCAGAAGCAGCTGAGGGACCAAGAAGTGGGTCCATTAAGGATAAGGAGACATTCTGCTGGCTGGCTTTTAATGGGTCTGGCGCGGTGGCTCACGCCTGTAATCCCAGCACTTTGGGAGGCAGAGGCGGGTGGATTACTAGGTTAAGAGATCGAGACCATCCTGGCCAACATGGTGAAACCCCATCTCTACTAAAAATACAAAAATTAGCTGGGCGTGGTGGCACATGCCTGTCATCCCAGCTACTTGCTCGGCTGAGGCAGGAGAATCGCTTGAACCCGGGACTCAGAGGTTGCAGTGAGCTGAGATCATACCACCGCACTCCAGCCTGGGCGACTGAGCTACGCGCTTTGTCTCAAAAAAAAAGTTCCCTATAGAGGCATCTGCCTTCTTAACAGTGGTTTTTGTCTTAGATAACTCCCTTCGATTTTTATGAACTGACCTCACCTTCGTGTTGTACACCTGCATTTTCACTGCAAGCCTGTCACAGAAGGTCGAGTGTGGAGTTTTCCACTTTTGGCATCATGTTGGCACTCAAAAAGTTTCACGTTTTGGAGTATTTCAGAATTTGTGGATTAGGGATGCTCAGCATGTAGTCAGATGGAGTTGCAGAGAGTGAAGGCATCTTCCAAATAGATTTTTCAGTGATTGTGCTTCTTAAAAAGCAAACACATTTACATAACAATGAAGAAGTGGAAATACTTTGCATCTTTAGCCAGCCTCTTATTCTCATTCTCCTTCCCTCTTTTATAATCTTCAGCTTCAATTTAGGAAACTTAACACTTCTCCATGCCGACTTTGCGAAACCATGCAGAATGCCTGTATCCAAAATTGCATGACAACAAAAAATTGTGAAAATGTCTGTCAGATCCAGTTGTTTAATTCTTTTAAAACTATGAGTATTATTGTTTTTGTTTTTGTTTTGAGACAGCTTATTTTACCAGCTTATCTTTTACCAGCTTATTTTTTTTTTTTTTTTTTTTCCCCTGAGGCGGAGTCTCGCTCTGTCGCCCAGGCTGGAGTGCAGTGGCCGGATCTCAGCTCACTGCAAGCTCCGCCTCCTGGGTTTACGCCATTCTCCGGCCTCAGCCTCCCAAGTAGCTGGGACTACAGGCGCCGCCACTTCGCCCGGCTAGTTTTTTGTATTTTTTAGTAGAGACGGGGTTTCGCCGGGTTAGCCAGGATGGTCTCGATCTCCTGACCTCGTGATTCGCCCGTCTCGGCCTCCCAAAGTGCTGGGATGACAGGCTTGAGCCACCGCACCCGGCCTGAGTATTACTGTTATTCTACAACTTACTGTTTTGAAAAGAGTTCAAGGTTTTAGCTACGTTATTTAATTGATTTAAATCTGAAGGAGTTCCAAAAATGTGAAGAAAAAAGGAACACATAATTGTCCGAAGATTTAACGTCCTGAAATGTGATTCAGTAAACATAGTCATCTGTAGTTTCAACTTGGAAATTAAAAACAAGAAGATAACTTTTATCCTGTTTTGAGAAAAAAAAAAAAGCCTGTATTTAAAGGTTAATCTACATGTTCACAAAGTAATTAAGACTGTATTAAAATGTCTGTTTCTATTTATAGTTTGTTATTCTGTAACACAGTAGTTGCTTTTTTCTGTCAGATCTTCAAGGCTGAGCAACCGATGCTCATGCCTGTAATCCCAGCATTTTGGGAGGCTGAGGCGGACAGACCAGCCTGGCCAATGTGGTGATACCCTACATCTACTAAAAATACAAAAAATTAGCTGGGCGTGGTGGTTCATGCCTGTAATCCTAGTTACTTGGGAGGCTGAGGCAGGAGAATCACTTGAACCCGGAAAGTGGAGGTTGCAGTGAGCTGAGATCGTGCCATTGCACTCCAGTCTGGGCTACAAGAACAAAACTCAGTCTCCAAAGAAAAAAACACCTTCAAGACAAGAGTTTAATTTTAAAACAATTGTTTTACTGAAAAAAGGAAGGTTTGGGACTAGAGAATTTTTGAAACAATGATCGTGGTAGGAATATCAATAACAAAATGTTTCTGAAGCTATAAATGTAGGCTCAGAATACAAACATCATTGACTAAATCCAGTCTTTGATTAGAACTAGTTTTTTCTCTTTTAAGGCGCTTATTTTCTACTAGCACTAACTTGTACTCAACCTTAGTACATATTCTCTCGCTTTTTAGTAACCATTGTTATGGTAAATTGAAAAGCCATTCAAATAAAATTTTGTGGAAGGAATCTGTTTGCCAGAATGAAGAGAGCAGTAACAATAGGTAAACAGAACTCTTGTGGCTCTAAGTCGGGCTTAAAGTCGTGCTCTTAGCGGGTAGAATAATGCTTCTGGCCACCTAAAGTTTGTTCCTGAAAACTGAAAGGAGTTTCAGTGGTGATAGCTGGGATTACAGGCACCCGCCGCCACGACCGACTAATTTTTTGTATTTTTAGTAGAGACGCGGTTTCACCATGTTGGCCAGACTGGTCTGCAACTCCTGACCTCAGGTGATCGCCCGCCTCAGCCTCCAAAGTGCTGGGATTACAGGCTTGACACATTGTGCCTGCTAAATGAGACAAACTTAATGGGACGTACCTAACTTAATAACTAGTAGAAACTCAAGGGTTCCTTGCTTTTTCTGTTATTTTCCCGTCCTGTTTTTGAAACCTAGTGCAATCCAGTTGAATTTTCAAATGTGATCTCTCTGTTGTATGAATCGAATTATTTATCCTGCAGCTTTGATTGTTATCATGTTTGAATTGTTGAGTGTTAGCTGACAGGTGCTAAAGCAAGAATGTATGGTGCCCTCTCAGAACATACAAGTGTGTTGAAGCCATAAAGTGTTCATCGTTTATACATTTTCTTTCTCTTTTTTGAGACAGGGTCTCACTCCCATCGCCCAGACTGGAGTGCAGTGCTGCAATCACGGCTCACTACAGTCTCAACTTCCCTGGCTCAGGTGATTCTCCCACCTCAGCCTCCAAGCAACTGGGATTACAGGCACACACCCCAACAACTGGCTAATTTTTGTATTTTTAGTAGAGACAGGGTTTCGACATGTTGCCCAGGCTGGTCTCAAACTCTCGGGACTACAAGCATGAGCCACCACACCTGTGCTGTTTAGCTTTCCTTAATTACAAAGATTAAACTGCCTTTTTGATAACTTGTAAGGCTATGTTAATACTGTATCAGGGGTGTCCAAGCTTTTGGTTTCCCTCGGCCACATTAGAACATCGACTGTCCGGGCCATACATAAAATACAGTAATAAGAACGATAGCTGATGAGCTTTTTTAAAAAAAAAAGGTCCATGCATTCATCTCATAATGTTTTAAGAAAGATGACGAATTTGTGTTGGGCGCATTCAAAGCCATCATGGGCTGTACGCGGCCCGCAGGCTGCAGGTTGGACAGCCTTGCTGTGCGTGTCGACTGATAATCGTATGCATTGGATGGGTACTCCTTCTTTTAGCTTCCCTGACACCACCCTCTTCTGGGTTTCCTCCTTACTCGTATTCTCAGTGTCTTGTCATTAGACTTTGGACATAGTCTACCTTCAGGGCTGGTCCTCTGTTTCTCCCTAGTGTAGACCCCTGACTTAAATTACCTTCAACAAGCCAAATTCCCACACATTTATATCGTCAGCCTGGACCACTCCACTGACACCTTATTCAGGTCTGCAGCTTCCTACCTGACACCACTACCTGGATCACATAGTAGGCATCTTGAAATTATTGGGACCAAATATATATGATTTCCACCCCTAGTCTTTCCTTTCCTCTAGTCTTTTTAAAACTTCCCCTTGAAAGGGATTGTTAAAATTTACTAGATTTTTTAAAATTTTTTTATTTTATTTGTTTATTTACTTTGGAGATGGAGTCTCACTCTGTAACCCTGGCTAGAGTGCAGTGGCACAATCTCAGCTCACTGCAACCTCTGCCTCCTGGGTTCAAGCGATTTCTCCCACTTCAGCCTCCCCAATAGCTGGAATTACAGGAGCGTGCCACCACCCCAGCTTACTTTTGTATTTTTAGTAGAGACAGGGTTTCACCATGTTGGTCATGCTCATCTCAAACTCCTGACCTTGGGTGATCCGCCCTCTTTGGCCTCCCGAAGTGCTGGGATTACAGGTGTGAGCCACCGCACCTGGCCAAAATTTACCAGATTTTGAGCTGGACATGGTATCACACGCCTGTAATCCCAGACACTTAGGAGGCTGAGACAGGAGAATCACTTAAGGCCAGGAGTTTGAGACCAGCCTGGGGACATAGTGAGTCTCATCTCAATAAAAAATAAGAAGAAAAAATATTTCACTAGATTTAGAAATAGAATAATATTCATAGGTTGAATGCAAATGCTTAAGAAAAACTAGGTGTTTGAATTAATAACTTTAAGTTACATCATTTTCAACCTTAATATTAATAGAATTTTCTGTGCACAGAGGCATCAATGTATGCATTAAAAACATAATGCCTTTTGTTTTTTTTGTAACTTCAATTTAAGTTTATGGAGTCTATAACCGATTCTTGCCCTAACTACAAAGGTCCCTAGTACTACTGCAAGGTGAGCAAATCAGAACAGTGAGAAGACTGAAGTATATTAGACCTTTTCTAGCAAACAAGGTGTGTAGTTGCTTCTCTCTTTAGAAAAAGTAAATGAATGTTATGGAGATGAGCTAAGTTCATTTGTTTGGTGGATAGCTGACTAGATTCCCTTAGAAGAAAGATATTCTCTTGAATCCATCTGCCTTTCACTCATATTTTGATTGTTTTTCTTTACTGTGAGACATCTTTCATTTTTTCTTCCCATGACCAAAGCAGATGGCTCACAGTTCTCTATATGAGGCCAACCATGCTGTCAGAATCTTTGCCCAGTGCTTCAGGTAGCCACTACTAAGCAGTCAGAGAGTGGCATGAAAAGCTTTTGAATAGCTGAAGCCATTATGATAAAGAAAGTAAGTGGGGCCAGGTGTAGTGGCTCACACCTGTAATCCCAGCACTTTGGGAGGTCAAGCTGGGCAGATCTCTTGAGCTCAGGAGTTTGAGACCAACCTGGGCAACATGGCGAAACCCTGTTGCTACAAAAAATCCAAAAATTGGTGGGGCGTGATGGTATACACCTGTAGTCCTAGCTACCTGTGGGACTGAGGTGGAAGGATCACTTAAGCCCAGGAGATCAAGGCTGCAGTCAGCTGAGATTGTGCCACTGCACTCCTGCCTGGTTGACAGCTTGTCTCAAAAAAAAAAAAAGTGATGGATAAATAAAAATTTATGATAGGTTATTTCTGTTTGGGGGGCTTTTTCTTGGTAAATATTATTGTACTTTTGCCACTTTTCAGGTATTAATTGATTTTTACTTCCTCTGTTAAATTTTGGGTGTGTTAGTAATATTTTCTTTACATCTTCATGGAGGTAGAAATATTTTTTGTAAAAAGGTAATTCAGCTGGATGTGGTGGCTGTAATCCCAGCACTTTGGGGGGCCAAGGCAGGCATGTCATGAGGTCAAGAGATTGAGACCATCCTGGCCAACATGGTGAAACCTGTCTCTACTAAAAATACAAAAAATTGGCTGGGTGTGGTGGTGTGCACCTGTAGTCCCAGCTACTCAGGAGGCTGGCGCAGGATCACTTGAACCCGGGAGGCAGAGGTTGCAGAGAGCCAAGATGGTGCCACAGCACTCCAACCTGGCAACAGAGCGAGACTCTGTCTCTCAAAAAAAAAAAAAAAAGAAAAAGGTAATTGAATTATTTTTATCTTTACATTTTATTGTTGGTTTTTTGAAGTAGAGTTTTTTGAGTTGTTGCAAAGTATACTTAATGCTCAAATTTTTTAACATGTTATCTTTGTCTCTCTTTAGTCCTTAGGGAAAAAACTGGATGGAAAACTACGAGTGATTCACTGTGACTTCTTTAGAATAGATCCTAGAAGTGGTGGAGCAATAAAGCCACCCGCTATGTCTTCTGAAGAGCTCTTCAAGAATTTGGGAATAGAAGAGGTTCCTTGGACAGCAGGTCATTTTTGGAATTTACTAAAGCAATACCTGGAATTTGCCATGTTTCTGTAGCAGTATAGCTGATTTGTTGATGAAATTTGTGTTTTATTTATTTATTTTCTGAGATGGAGTCTCGCTCTGTCACCCAGGCTGGAGTGCATTGGTGCGATCCTGGTTCACTGACCCTCTGCCTCCAGGTTCATGCGATTCTCCTGCCTCAGCCTCCCGAGTAGCTGGGATTACAAGTGTGTGTCACTACACCTTGTTACCTTTTGTATTTTTGGTAGAGATGGGGTTTCACCATGTTGGCCAGGCTGGTCACTCCTGCCCTCAAGTGATCTCCCCGCCTTGACCTCCCGAAGTGCTGGGATTACAGGTGTGAGCCACTGTGCCTGGCCAAATGTGTGTATAATTTATATTGTATTAATACAATTTATGAGCAGATGCTCTAACTCTGAATATGACATTTACCTCACCTGGACACAGACAACCAGTTTATTTCCCCAAAAGTCAAGTTCCATGCCAAGGAAAGATATTGAGGCTTAGTTTTAATTGAAATAAACTTGAAATTGATATAGTTTGTTAACTTAGTTTGTCTCAATAAAATATGGGCATAGGACAAAATGCTGAGAACTTTATTCAGATCTTTTTGCTTATATTCCTAACAGGCATCCCTTTAAAAGTATTTGGAATGTTTCCAAGTAGAGGTGAAAAAAGGGCACTTTGGAAACTCGCATATGACTTGTATTCCTGTACTTCTATCTATAAATTTGGACGAATAGAAATAAATATGTTTATTGGTGAAAAAGAATTCCAGGTATGTTATTAACAAACACCTATTTTTTCTTTTGAAAGAGTTCTGTGATTTTTCTCTGAGTACTCTTAATCTGTGCAATTTTAATGGAGGGATCATGACATTTGAGGGTCTTAAGATTGTTTCCGAATTCTGCAGAGTAGTCTTTAAACTTAGGTTGCGTTTTCAGCGTCCAGTTGAGTGGTTTTAAGTGCATTCCCATTGTACAACCATTACCATCATCCATCTCCAAAACTTCTCATCATCCCATACCAAAACTCTGTACTCATGAAACACAAACTGTCTGCTTCCCTCTTCCTGTATCCACTAGTTATCATTATTCTACTTTCTGTCTCTATGAATTTGACTATTCTCTTTATCTCATGTAAGTTTACAATATTTCTTCGTGTCTGGCATATTTCACTTAGCATAATGTTCTCAAGGTTCATCCATGTTATAGCATGTGTCAGAATTTCATTCCTCTTTAAGGCTGAATAATATTCCATTCTGGCCTGGCACGGTGTCTCACTCCTGTAATCCCAGCACTTTGGAGGCCGAGGCATGTTGATCACTTGAGGTCAGGAGTTCGAGACCAGGTTGGCCAACATGGCAAAACCCCGTCTCTACTAAAAATACAAAAATTAGCCAGGCGTGGTGGTGCCTGCTTGTAATCCCAGCTACTTGGGAGGCTAAAGCAAGAGAATTGCTTGAACCTGGGAGGACGAGGTTGCAATAAGGCGAGATCATGCCGCTGCACTCCAGCCTGGGCAACAGAGCAAGACTTTGTCTCAAAAAAAAAAAAAATCCATTGTATGTGTATACCACAGTTTGTGTGTTCGTGTATCAATGACATTTAGTTGCTTTTACCTTTTGGCTGTTGGGAATAATGCTGCAGTGAACACGAGTTTACAAATATCTCTTCAAGTCCTTTGAGTGTATAGCTAGAAATAGAATTGCTGGATCTTATAGTAATTCTATTTTTAGTTTTTTGTGGGTTTTTTTTTTTTTTTTTTTTTTTTTTTGAGATGGGGTCTTGCCCTGTTGCCCAGGCTGGAGTGCAGTGACATGATCACAGCTCTCTGCAGCCTGGATCTTCTGGGTTCAAGCGATCTTCCCACCTCAGCCCCTGAGCTGTGACTGTAGCCACACACCACCAGGCCTGGCTTTTTGTAGCAATAGGGTCTTGCCATGTTGCTCAGGCTGGCCTCCAACTCTGGGACTCAAGCAGTCCTCCTGCCTCAGCCTTCCAAAGTGTTGGGACTACAGGTATGAGCTACTGTGCCCAGTCTGTTTTTAGTTTTCTGAGGAACCACCGTACTGTTTGTTATCCATCGTGGATGCACCATTTGACATTGCTACCAGTAGTGTGCAAGAGTTCCGATTTCTCCACAGCATTACTGAGAGTCGTTTTCTGGGACCTTGGTAGTACCTCTCCTAATGGTGTGAAGTAGTATTTCATTGTGCTTTTGATTTGCATTTTCCTAATGATTAGTCATGTTGAATATATTTTTATGTACTTACTGACTGTTTGTATATCTTTTAAGAAATGTCTGGCCGGGCGCGGTGGCTCAAGCCTGTAATCCCAGCACTTTGGGAGGCCGAGACGGGCAGATCACGAGGTCAGGAGATCGAGACCCTCCTGGCTAACATGGTGAAACCCCGTCTCTACTAAAAAATACAAAAAACTAGCCGGGCGAGGTGGCGGGCGCCTGTAGTCCCAGCTACTCGGGAGGCTGAGGCAGGAGAATGGTGTAAACCCGGGAGACGGAGCTTGCAATGAGCTGAGATCTGGCCACTGCACTCCAGCCTGGGCGACAGAGCGAGACTCTGTCTCAACAAAAAAAAAAAAAAAAAAAAAAAAGAAATGTCTGTTCAAGACGTTTGCCCATTTTTAATGGGTTATTTTGTTTGTTGCTGAGTTTTAAGAGTCCTTTATATATTCTGGATGTTAATCTCTTATCATACCTGATTTGCAAATATTTCCTCCTGTTCTGTGGGTTGCCTTTTAACCCTGTTAATTGTGTCCTTTGATGCCGAAAGTTTTTAATTTTGATGAAGTCAACTTTGTCTCTTTCTTCTTTTGTTGCCTGTGCCTTTGGTGTCATACGTAGCTCAGCGGTCCCCAACATCTTTGGCACCAGGAACCGGTTTTGTGGAAGACGGTTTTTGCATGGACGGTGGTGGGGATGGTTTCGGGATGATTCAAGTGCATCACATTTATTGTGCACTTTATTTCTATTATTATTACATTCTAATATGTAATGAAATAATTATACAACTCACCATAATGTAGAATCAGTGGGAACACTGGGCTAGTTTTCCTGAAACTAGATGGTGCTTCTTGGGGCTGATAGGAGATAGTGACAGATCATCAGGCATTAGATTTTCAGAAGGCCTTCGCAACCCAGATCCCTCACGCGCAATAGGGATTGCGTTCCTATGAGAATCTAAGGTGGCTGCTAATCTGACAGGAGGTGGAGCTCAGGCAGTGATGTGAACAGTGGGGAGCGGCTGTAAATACGGATGACGCCTCGCCTGGTCACCTGCCACTCAATTCCTGCTGTGTGGCCCAGTTTCTAACAGGACATGGACTGGTATCAGTTTGTGGCCCGGGGACTGGGGACCTGTGTCATAGCTAATAGATCATTGCCAAATCCTGTGTTGTGAAGGTTTCCTTGCGTTTCCTTCTAAGAGTTTTATAGTTTTGGCTCTTGTTTAGGTCTTTGATCCATTTTGAGTTAATTTTGTTTATGGTTTCAGCGTCCAGCTTCATTCTTTAATCTAGTTTTCCCAGCGCCATTTGTTGAAAAGACTGTTCCTTACCCCCATCAAATGGCTTTGGCGTTGGTGTCAGAAATGATTTGACCATATGTGTAAGAGTTTATTTCTGGGCTTATTGTATTCCATTGATCTCAATATTTGTCCTTAGGCCAATACAACACTGTCTTACTACTGTTGCCTTGGTAAGTTTTGAAGTCAGAGGGTGGTTCATCCAAATTTATTATTTTTAATGATTGTTTAGGCTTTTTGAGTTTCCTTGAGATTCTATATGGATTTTAGGATGGATTTTTCTGTTTCTCCAGAACATGTTAGGATTTTCATAGGGATTGCATTGAATCTTAAGATTGCTTTGGGTGGTAATGGCATCTTCACAGTATTCAATATTAAATCTTCCAATCCGCAAACGTGAAATGTCTTTCCATTTATTTGTGGCTTTTGTTGTTGTTTTCGTTTTTGTTTGACACAGGGTCTCACTCTGTCGCCTGGGCTGGAGTGCAGTGGTAGGATCACAGTTCACTGAAGCTTTGACCTCCCAGGCTCAGGTGATGCTCCCACCTCAACCTCCCCAGTAGGTGGGACTGCAGGCATGGACCCCCGTGCCTGCCTGATTATTGTGGTTTTTGTAGAGATGGTTTTACCACATTGCTCAGGCTGGTCTTGAACTTATGGGTTCAAGTGGTCCTTCAGCTTCGGTCTCCCGAGGTGCTGGGATTGCAGGTATGAGCCACTGTGCCTGGCTTCCATTTATTTGTGTTTTTAATTGCTAACTTTTAAGTTACTTTTGGTGCTATTGTAAATGGAAGTGTTTTTCTAGTTGTTCGTTGCTAGTGCATAAAAATACAACTGACTTTTGTTTGTTTTTGTATCTTGCAGCTTTGCTGAATCTGTTAGGTTTTTTTGTTTGTTTGTTTTAGACTGAGTCTCGCTGTGTGTCCCCGGCTGGAGTGCAGTGGCACAATCCCGGCTCACTGCAACCTCTGCCTCCCAGTTTAAGTGATTCTCCTGCCTCAGCCTCCTGAGTAGCTGGGATTATAGGCACGCACCACCACGCCCAGCTACTTTTTTTGTATTTTTAGTAGAGATGGGGTTTCACCATGTTGGTCAGGCTAGTCTCGAACTCCTGACCTCTTGATCCGCCTGCTGTGGCCTCCCAAAGTGCTGGGATTACAGGTGTGAGCCACAGCGCCCGGCCAGGTTTTTTTTTTTTCCTTTGTGGTTTTTTTTTGTTTGTTTGTTTTTGTTTTTGTTTTTGTTTTTCTTTTGTTTTTTTGAGACGGAGTCTCACTCTGTCACCGGGGCTGGAGTGCAGTGGCCGGATCTCAGCTCACTGCAAGCTCCGCCTCCCGGGTTCACGCCATTCTCCTGCCTCAGCCTCCCAAGTAGCTGGGACTACAGGTGCCCGCCACCTCGCCCGGCTAGTTTTTTGTATTTTTTAGTAGAGACGGGGTTTCACCGTGTTAACCAAGATGGTCTCGATCTCCTGACCTCATGATCCGCCCGTCTCGGCCTCCCAAAGTGCTGGGATTACAGGCTTGAGCCACCGCGCCCGGCCTTTCCTTTGTTTTTAAAGAGACAGTGTCTCACTTTCTTGCCCAGGCTGGTCTCGAACTCCTGGGCTCAAGTGATCCTCCTGCCTCGGCTTCCCAAAATGCTGGGATTGCAGGTGTGAGCTATCACACTCAGCTGAATTTATTAGTTTTAACAGGATTTTTTAAATTAATTTTTTTAACTTTAAAACATTAAAAAATTTTTTTTAGAGACAGGGTCTTGCTCTGTTGCCTAGGCTTGAATGTAGCGCAGTATGTTCATAGCTCACTGCAGCCTCAAACTTCTGGGCTCAAGTGATCCTCCTGCCTCAGCCTCCCCTGTAGCTGGGACCACCTGTGTGCACCACCACACCCAGGTAGTTGTTGATCCTTGTAGTGATAGGGTCATGCTGTGTTGTTCAGGGCGGTTTTGAACTCCTGTCTTCCAGTGACTCTCCTGCCTAGGAGAGGCAGGTGCTAGGATTCCAGTAGGGAATCATCACACCAAGCCTCAGGTTTGAGACTCCAGGTTTAATTCTCTGTAAGGGAAGGTCTTCCTGACGACGTTGATATTGCTGAGTGTCATCTTTCTTTTCTCCCCAGAATGTTTCATGTTATTAATCTGTGAATCCAGTTTAACGGAAATGTTTATTTGTCTCTCTGTGTTGCCCATGCTGGAGTGCTATCTATGGCTATACAGGCACAGTCATCTCACACCGAACCCCCAGACTCCTAGACTCAAGCCAGTCCCCTTGCCTCAGCCTTTTGAGTCGCTGGGACTACAGGTGCACACCACTGCAGCCAGCTTTTTGTATCTAATTGTAGTTTTCTCTGCTTAAATTTCTGGATGCTATTAAGATAGTACTATTAAGACTCTGATAAGATTAAGATTTGTATAATGCTTAATTTCTTAAATTTCTAGATGCTATTAAGATAGTATTATTAAGACTGATAAGATTAAGATTTGTATAATGCATATCTGTGTTGCTATGGATTAAGATAGTGGGGCAAAAAATGAAGGGACGATTTGCTCCCCCAGACCCATTTGGTAAATACATATTTGCTAGCCATGGAAAGACAGCGGGGGCCTCACGACCTTGAGGCTGTGCATAGCATACAATACTAAACAAAGGAATGGCAAGGAGAAAAATAGGAACTACTTTGTTAGATTCCTGCTGCTAGGATTATATTCCAGTGGCCCATGCGTCTTCTGCCCTGGATCTTTTCATACGTGGTTTCTTCTCTCTGGAGTGCCTTCCCAGTCACTGAGGTAACCTCGTCCTTTCCGGTCAGCCTTAACACTCGTGTGTTGTTGTATTTTAAGAGATGGGATCTCACTGTGTTTCCCAGGCTGGTCTTGAACTTCTAGGCTCAAGCAGGCCTCCCGCCTCGGCCTCGCGAAGTGCTGGAATTGCGAGCGAGACCCCGCGTGCCCTGCTGTTGGCCCTGCTGGAGTGCTGTGGCTCTCACAGGCACAGTCACCGCACACCGAACGCCCAAACTCCTGGGTTCAAGCAGTCCCCTTGCCTCAGCCTTTCCAGTAGCTGTACCTGGTTTTTTGCATCTAATTCTCGTTTTATTTTTTTAAATGTCTAGATACCATTAAGATAGTCCCTTTTGGCCGGGCGCGGTGGCTCAAGCCTGTAATCCCAGCACTTTGGGAGGCCGAGACGGGCGGATCACGAGGTCAGGAGATCGAGACCATCCTGGCTAACAAGGTGAAACCCCGTCTCTACTAAAAAATACAAAAAACTAGCCGGGCGAGGTGGCGGGCGCCTGTAGTCCCAGCTACTCAGAAGGCTGAGGCAGGAGAATGGCGTGAACCTGGGAGGCGGAGCTTGCAGTGAGCTGAGATCCGGCCACCGCACTCCAGCCTGGGCGACAGAGCAAGACTCCGTCTCAAAAAAAAAAAAAAAAAAGATATTCCCTTTTTTTTTTTTTTTTTTTTTTGTGAAACAGAGTCTTGCTCTGTCACCCAGGCTGGAGTGCAGTGACGCGATCTGGGCTCACTGCAAACTCCTCCTCCCGGGTTCACGCCATTCTCCTGCCTCCGCCTCCCAAGTAGCTGGGACGACAGGCACCCGCCACCTCGCCCGGCTAGTTTTTTTTTTTTTTTTTTTTTTTGCATTTTTAGTAGGGATGGGGTTTCACCTTATTAGCCAGGATGGTCTCGATCTCTTGACCTCATGATCCGCCCACCTCGGCCTCCCAAAGTGCTGGGATAACAGGCGTGAGCCACCACACCCGGCCAAGATAGTCCTATTAAGATTAAACGTTTGTTTTTGATTGATTAAAGATGTGTATAACATGTAATTTTTATTTTCCTTTTACTAGAAACTAATGGCAGATCCCCGAAATCCAAAGTTGTATCATGTATTAAGTGTTATCTGGCAGATAGCTTGTGAGATTAAGGTTCTGCACATGGTGAGTAAAATCTTTCTATTTAAAAACATTTTTTTTTTAGAGACAGGGTCTCATTCTATTGCTCAGATTGGAGTGCAGTGGTGCAGTCATAGCTTGCTGCAGCCTTGAACTACTGGCCTCAGGTGATCCTCTCACCTTGGCCTCTGGAGTAGCTGGGACTACAGCCATGCGCCACCATGCCTGGCTAAGTTTTAAAATTTTTTAAATATTGCCTAGCCTGGTCTTGAACTCCTGGCCTTAGCCTCCCAGAAGAAGTGATCCTTCTGCCTTAGCCTCCCAGATCACTGGGATTATAGCATGACCCACTGCACCTGGCTCTAATTTTTATTTTTTTATAATTTTTTATTGTTTTGAGATGGAGTCTCACTCAGTCACCCAGGCTGGGGTGCAGTTGTTCGATCTTAGCTCACTGTAACCTCTACATCCTGTGTTAAGTGATTCCCCTGCCTCCGCCCCCCGAGTAGCTGGGACTACAGGTGTGCGCCACCACACCTGCCTGATTTTGTATTTTTAGTAGAGACGGGTTTCACCACATTGGCCAGGCTGGCCTTGAACTCCTGACCTACCCACCTCGACCTCCTAAAGTGCTGGGATTACAGGCGTGAGCCACCGCGTCTGGCCCTGGCTCTAATTTTTAAATTGTTGCAATGTGGATCTTAGCGTATTCTCTTCACTGCTTTTGCCTGAGAATATTCTGAGGTCTTCAGTCCTTGCTCCTTGCTTTTTTTTTTTTTTTTTTTTTTTTTTTGAGACGGAGTCTCGCTCTGTCGCCCAGGCTGGAGTGCAGTGGCCGGATCTCAGCTCACTGCAAGCTCCGCCTCCCGGGTTTACGCCATTCTCCTGCCTCAGCCTCCCGAGTAGCTGGGACTACAGGCGCCCGCCACCACGCCCGGCTAGTTTTTTGTATTTTTTAGTAGAGACGGGGTTTCACCGTGTTAGCCAGGATGGTCTCGATCTCCTGACCTCGTGATCCGCCCGTCTCGGCCTCCCAAAGTGCTGGGATTACAGGCTTGAGCCACCGCGCCCGGCCTTCCTTGCTGTTTTTTTTAAAGCTCAGGAATGTTAACTCATTTGATTTTAGCTTTTGTTCCAATTCTTTTTTTTTTCCCCTCAAAAACATTTGAGGTTCTTGGGTTGGATCTCTGATCCTTGTCTTTAGTGTCTGTCACGCTCTCATTTTTCTCCATTCCCAGAATCTCTTCACACTTAGTCTTCACGTCCCTGATTCTGCTTTCTGCCTGCATTGTGTATTGTGCTGTCAGTACTGTAGTTCTTGGTTTCTCTAAAATTCTTCCTTACCCACTGATCTTGTCTCATTCTGTTGACTTTCATCTCAAGCCTTCTGTCCTGGTAGCTTTCAGCTAGTTTCTTCAGAGAGGCCCTCTGAGGACTTTAGCTTGCAGAATAATATTTTTGTCTTCCTGTTCCCTTAATATTTGTTTTGAAAGGTCCTGTGTTAGGTTTCGCCATTTGCTAAACTCCAGCAAGGAAAGGTCTTTCTGGCCCTAACATTTCCCAGCGCTTGCTCCACTGTGTATCTGCAGCTGTAGAGGAAGTCGTTGAAGTCAATTCCCAGTGTCCTGCAGGTTTTCCTCCACTGTCCTGGATGAGGGGAAAGCTGCTGAGGCTCGACCCGGCGTGTGGGAAGTGGCCGTACCCATTGTGTACTCCTGATGGTGCTTTTCTTCCCCCACTTAAAGTGACATTCCGGGGACTGCTAGGAATTTCACAGTTTGGCCCCAATTATATGTTTTCTTCCACTCTCTTTGCCCCTGTAGTTAATAATAAATTGCTATTTCGACAGTAGCCTTTCAGACCTTGTGTTCAATATTGTTTAGTTTTTTAAGCCTATGTCAGATCTATTTTAACCCACTCTTATTTGGAATTTAATATGGGTATGGGTATGTATAGTTTTTTTAACAGAGAATACTTTTTTGGGTGGATTGGTTTTTTATTTTGAGACGCGATCTCATTCTGTCAACCCAGGCTGGAGTGCACCGGCACAATCCCAGCTCACGGCAACCTCCGCCTCCCAGGCTTAAGCAGTCCTCCCGCCTCAGCCTCCCAAATGGCTGGAACTACAGGCATGCGCCACCACACGTGGCTAATTTTTGTATTTTTTGAAGAGACGAGGTTTCACCTTGTTGCCCAGGCTGGTCTCAAACTCCCAAGCTCAAGCAGTTCTCCTGCCTCAGCCTCCTAAAGTGCTGGGATTATAGGCATGAGTCACTGTGCCTAACCAGATCATCTTTTAAAATTAATTGCCTTATGCACAACATTCTATTACAACAGATAGATACCAACAAATAGTGATCCATTTTAAAATTGACACTAGGTGTTTGCTGTTGTTTTTCGATAGGGTCTCACTCTGTTGCCAGGCTGGAGTACAGTGGCACAGTCTTGACTTACTGCAAAGTCAAGCTCCCAGGCTCAAGCACTTTGGCCTCCCAAAGTGCTGGGATTATAGGCATGAACCATAGCACCCGGTCGACACTAGTATCTTTATTTGTGTATTTCCATATATGTCCTAACATATTCAGATAGTTTGATTAATAGGCTTTTCCACTAAAGTAGGGCAAAAAGAAATCCTCAGCATTAATCTAATATGCCTTAAACTGCTGATTCTGACTATGATATGGAAATATTCAGTGGTAAAAATTGTAACAAACACTTATTTGCATAATTGCATAAAGGGCAAGTCATATTTAATAAGGAAAAGAAGTACTAGTATTTGGGTAGACTTTTGATCCTCCTCCTCTTTAAAAAATTAAGGAGAGATATGTATATTATTAAACTATAACATGTTTTTCTTAAATCCAATTAGACTGACCATTCTCTTATTTAGGCAAGGTGTTTTTTAAGGAAGTGATAATTTGGGGCACTTTGACCAAGGAGAAATAAAAGATGTTGTTTTGCTTTGGTTTTCTCCCCTAGGAGCCTTGGTCATCATTTGATGTATACACCCGAAGTGGGCGGCTGGAAAACACAAAGCGTAAGGTAAGAAGAAAATAAGACCTTTTCCTTTTTCTCAGCTATGTGACAATTTTTTATTTTATTTTTTAGGACTATTTGGTAGTCTGTATTTAACTTTCTAATTTTGAAATACCTAGAAACGTTCTTTAAACATATCTTACTACTTTTAATGAATCGAAAGTATTTTAGAGGAGTTTTATGGATGCTAGCATAGTAGTAGGCTTAAAAACAGAATCTAAGTTCTCTTCTTATCTCTTTTGAAATGAAGGTACATCTCAAATTTGGAAAATAAAATCATTTTAATATTCATCTAATTTGATTAATTAGAATCAAAATTTTATGACTTATTAATCGATTAGAAATTTGTGATAATCAAGGTCAAGAGATCGAGACCATCCTCGCCAACATAGTGAAACCCCACCTCTATTAAAAATACAAAAATTAGCCTGGTGTGGTGGCACACGCCTGTAGTCCCAGCTTCTCAGGCAGCTGAAGCAGGAGAATCACTTGAACCTGGCAGACAGGTTGCAGTGAGCCAAGATCGTGCCACTGCACTCTAGCCTGACGACAGAGTGAGACTCCCTCTCAAAAAAAAAAAATTGTGATATTACTACTTTTATTACATGGTTGAATTCACTGATAGGTACTTCCTGATTTTTACCCAGGAGTTAGGCCTTTATTTTTGTTTGTTTTTTAATCTTCGTGTGGAAGAACCGAAGGGACAGTGTTACAGTTCTCCATTTAGTTTATCTCAGGGCTAGTTTTGAAATTCTAATAAAATAGCTAAAGTTTCACAAAACAATTTTTTGACTCAATTCAGAAGTTTTACTTTAGAATTAGATACCTGTCTTTAAGGTTTAGAGCTTAAAAAAAAAAAAGAATTAAATGCTAACAATGGCCTAATCTCAGCATAACAGCTTAGTCTGAAGATCCTGTTTGCTTGCTTGCTTATGTTTTTTTCTCACACTTGCCACTAAAGGAAAAGGAAAGTTATCAGTTTTCTTTCATTGATGTGATTTTTGAGTGATCAGTCATCATTGTGCTTTTAGTTCTGTTTGACTATTTATACAGCATATTTATGTGGTCTCAAAAAACAGAATAGGAATAATACATTTTTGTCTAATACAGTACATTTGGATGCTATTGGAGACTTATCCAAATATTCCACAAATGAACAATCCTGTATATAACAAAGTTTCTCAGTTTTTCAACAAGAAGATGAAAAGCTTAAGTTTTTTGGCCAAGCTTAAAAATATAAACTTGGCCTGGCGTGGTGGCTCACTCCTGTAATCCCAGCACTTTGGGAGGCCAAAGAGGGTGGATCACAGGGTCAAGAGTTTGAGACCAGCCTGGCCAATATACTGAAACACTGTCTCTACCGAAAATACAAAAATTAGCTGGGTGTGGTGGTGTGCACCTGTAGTCCCAGCTACTCAGGAGGCTGAGGTGGGAGAATCACTTGAACCTGGGAGGCAGAGTTTGCAGTGAGGTGAGACCATGCCATCGCACTCCAGCCTGCGTGACAGAGTGAGACTCTGTCTCAAAAAAAAAAAAAAAAAAAAGTGTTTGTATATATATATATATATATATATACATATATAAACTTTTAGGGTTGAAGATGAAATAAGCAAATGTCATATTTTATGATGGAATTGATATTAGATATTTCACATCTATCTTGATGTCATGGTGCTCATATTGTTGTAAAAGCAGTTTGAGATATTTAACAGGTTTTTAGAGCCTATCATTTCTATCCAAGTTTTGTTTGAGACTTCTACTTTTTAAATATCCAATTAAAAATTGTAGTCAATAACTTTTTTTATCCTTTGCATCCGATGGTGATGTTTTATCTCGAATATAGCAAGGACTCAATATATGTTAATGCCATGTTTGGGATTTTTTTTTTACTATTAATTTTTATTTTTATTTTTATTTTATTTTTTTATTTTTTTGAGGCAAAATCTCATTCTGTTGCCCAGGTTGGAGTGTGGTGGCACAATCTTGGCTCACTGCACCTCCACCTCCTGAGTTCAAGAGTTTCTCCTGCCTCACCCTCCCGAATGCTGGGATTACAGGCATGCTTCACCACTTGGGGCTAATTTTTGTGTTTTTAGTAAAGATGGGGTTTCAACCATGTTGGCCAGGATGGTTTCAAACTCCTGACCTCAGGTGATCCGCCTGCCTCAACCTCCCAAAGTGCTGGGATTACAGGCGTGAGCCACCACGCCTAGCCTTTTGTTGTTGTTGTTAAAGACAGTGTCTCAGACTGGAGTGCAGTGGCACGATCATGGCTTACTGTAGCCTCGAACTCCCAGCACTCAAGTGATCCTCCCACTTCAACCTCCCAAACAGCTGGGACCACAGGTGTGCACCACCTCGCCCAGCTAGTTTGTTTGTTTGTTTGTAAAGAAGGTGTCTCCCTATGTTACCCAGGCTGGTCATGAACTCTTGGGCTCCAGCAATCCTCCTGCCTCAGCCTGCCAAAATGTTGGATTGCAGGCGTGAGCAACCCGGCCTCATGTCTGGGATTTGATTTTAACCTACACAGATGTTAATAAAGGTTACTGTTTCTCGGATGTTGGCCTAAGACTCCCGGATCAGACAAAGGATGTTCTGTGCCTCTTTTCCTGTGGAGTGATTTGATAGGCTCAGTTGGATGACTTGCATTTAGTGGATTTGCTTTATAGCTGAGAAGTACAGAGCTGGGGGATCCAGGTCTTTTTTTTTTTTTTTTTTTTTTTTGAGTTAGAGTCTTGCTCTGTCACCTAGACTGGAGTGCAGTGGTGTAATCTCGGCTCACTGCAAACTCCACTCGGCGGTCTCAAGCATCCTCCCCTCTGAGCCTCCTAAGTAGCTGGGGCTACAGGCATGCACCACCATGCCATGCCAATTTTTGTACTATTTGTAGAGACAGGGTTTTACCATGTTGCCCAGGCTGGTCTTGAACTCCTGGGCTCAAGCTATCTGCCCACCTCAGCCTCCCAATGAATCCATCTTTCATAGCAAACATTAAGCAAACCTGGCCTTTTGTTTTTTTAAGATAGGGCCTGGCTCTGTCGACCAGCCTTGAGTGCAGTGGCATGCTCTCAGCCTCCATCTCCTGAGTTCAAGCCATCCTCCCACCTCAGCCTCCCGAGTAGCTGGGACTACAGGCACACACCGCCACACCCAGCTAATTTTTTATTTTTTATAGAGATGGGGTTTTGCCATGTTGCCCAGGCTGATCTTGAACTGACCTGAAGTGATCCATGCCTTGGACTCCCAAAGTGCTGGCATTACGGGCATGAGCCCTGCGCCCAGCCACAAGCCTGCTTTTTGTCCTGGAGAGAGACATTATCTCCTCCCTCAAGGTTACTCATTGCAAACAACTCTGAGAAATGGCCCAGGTAAAGACCAATTAGGGCTTTGTGTTCTTGGTGTACACAGTAAGAAAATGTGGGCCAGGCGTGGTGGCTCACGCCTGTAATCCCAGCACTTTGGGAGGCCGAGGCGGGCAGATCATGAGGTTAGGAGATCAAGACCATCCTGGCTAACACGGTGAAACCCCATCTCTACTAAAAAATACAAAAAAAAAAAAAAATTAGCCGGGCATGGTGGCGGGCACCTGTAGTCCCAGCTGCTCGGGAGGTTGAGGCAGGAGAGTGGAGTGAACCCGGGACACGAAGCTTTCAGTGGGCTGAGATCGTGCCACTGCACTCCAGCCTGGGTGACGGAGCAAGACTCCGTCTCAAAAAAAGAAAAAAAAAAGGCTGGGCGCGGTGGCTCAAGCCTGTCATCCCAGCACTTTGGGAGGCGGAGACGGGCGGATCACGAGGTCAGGAGATCGAGACCATCCTGGCTAACACGGTGAAACCCCATCTCTACTAAAAAAAAATACAAAAATCTAGCTGGGCGCGGTGGCGGGCGCTTGTAGTCCCAGCTCCTCGGGAGGCTGAGGCAGGAGGATGGCGTGAACCCGGGAGGTAGAGCTTGCAGTGAGCTGAGATCCGGTCACTGCACTCCAGCCTGGGCCACAGAGCGAGACTCTGTCTCAAAAAAAAAAAAAGAGAATGTGAAGACACTCAGGGCCTGTGGTGATTGTATCTTTCAGCAGGTAGCTTGAAGGAAGAAGTGAGCAGTGTCTTACTCTGGCAATATTTTGTGACTAACGCGATTCATTTTTTCTTCTCTCCAGGAAGTATTAGAACTATTACAACAAAAGCTGTATCTTGTTCAAATGACTCCTCGGCAAAATTTATTTGCCAATAGCTTAACACCTATGAACTATAATATATTTTTTCATTTGTTAAAGCACTGTTTTGGGAGGCGCACTGCCACTGTAATAGACCACTTACGGTAAGTGAAAAGAATAAAAGCAAGTATGAAAGTAGCAATTTGATGTACGAATTCTTCTTTCATCTTAGAGGTCTATTTTTATACCTTGATTGACAGAGTGAGGCACCATGTTTTCCCTCACATTTCTTCAAGGTAATTTGTTCTCCCTAGTGTACATTTTGAGGACAATGTATTTTTCCCATAATCTCTCAGTGAGTTTCATTTATTTTTCCTTCTTTGAAAAAATGCCCAGGGATGCTTACAGGTTGTTTTGTCTTTTGGAGAGTATAGGCCTCGCTTTACCTTACAGGAAGCACTAGCAGCTTACCACTAGTGGGGTGGAGAAGAATCAGCGTTGCTGGAGGCGTGCCCACGGTCACCTCTCATTGCCTGTCTTCAGTGGTGTAAAAGTGAAAAACATGTTTGTTGTTGTTGTTAGAGACAGGGTCTCGCTGTGTTGTCCAGGCTGAAGTGCAGTGGCACAGTCTCAGCTCACTGCGGCGGCCTTGTCTTCCCAGGCTCAAGTGATCCTCCCACCTCAGCCTCCTGAGTAGCTGGGACTACAAGCATGCACCACCATGCCTGGCTAATTTTTATATTTGTAAAAATATAACATTTTTATATTTATATTTTGTGTTTATAAATTGTATGCAAATTTTTGTAGAGATGCGGTTTTGCCATGTTGCCCAGGCTGGTCTCAAAATCCTGGCCTCAAGCAATCCACCTGGCTTGGCCTCCCAAAGTGCTGGGGTCACAGGCATGAGCTGCCGCGCCTGGCCATCCGTGTAATTTGTATGTAGGGCTGACACACACACCTCTGTCAGTAGTGCTGGGGTTACAGGTGGGATCCACCGTGCCCAGCCATCTGTGTAATTTGTATGTAGAGCCGTGTAATTCGTATGTAGGGCTGATGCATATGTCCCTGTAAGTTGTGCATTATGCCTTGTCATCAGCAGCCCATAGTCATTCAGAGTCTTGCCAGAGGATGGGTAAAATGTTAAAATAATTATTTTAACTAATTTGATCATTTAACATATAACTCTGAGCTGTTGACCAGACAGTATTTATCTAAAAATAAATGTCAAAAGTGGCAATAGCCTGGGTGCAGTGGCTCATGCCTGTAATCCAAGCACTTTTTGTGAGGCCAAGGTGGAAGGATCACTTGAGGAGGCTGATAGTTGGAGGCTGTAGTGAGCCATAAACTCACTGCTGCACTCCAGTGTGGGACACAGAGGAAGTTGACCTTGTCTCTAAAAAAAAAAAAATTGGAGGCAGAGAGTGCCAACAAGAGTTTGAGACAAGCCTGGGTGACAGAACAAGACTCTATCTCTTAAAAAAAAAAAAAAAAGTGGTGATAGACTAGTAAAAGGCAATAGACTAATAAAAGGCAATCTCTTATTAAGGTGGCTATTTTCAATGAAAATACCAAGAAAATAGGGAAATAAGGAATAAATGTTATAAATCATGGTGCAAAATATTAAAAATGCTCCTGGTAATCTCAGTGGACTAGAAACATGTTACCGAGATTCTATTCAATATCAAAAAGGATTGGAATTGAACAGACAGAGAGTCTCACTCTGTTGCGCAGTCTGGAGTACAATGGCACGATCATAGCTCACTGCAACCACAAACCTCTGGGCTCAAGTGATCCTGCCTCAGCTTCTTCCCTGAGTAGCTGGGCCTGTTACGCCCACCACTATGCCCAGCTAACTTTTTACGTTTTTTGTAGAGATGGGGTCTCACTATGTTGCTCAGGATAGTCTTGAACTCTTGGGCTCAAATGATCCTCCCACCTAGCCTCCCAAAGTGCTGGAATAACAGGTATGAGCCACCACACCCAGCCCAAAATATTTGTTTACAGTTGTTGTTGTTGTCAGAGGCTTATCAATGGTTTCTTGCTAAGCTGATATACAGTTATATACCTCATATTATGGTATATGATATACCTCATTGATTATATATTGTATATATATTATATAATATGCCTCAGATATATATAATACCTCGTAATGAGGTAGATTCCTCACACCTGGTTTCAGTCAGTGGCAGACCAAATGTACAATAGTGGTCCCATAAGGTTATAATGATGCTGTATCTTTTACTGTTTCTTTTCTATCACTCATCATTGTGTTACAGTTCCCTACAGTGTTCAGTACAGTAACATGCTGTGCAGGTTTGTAACCTTGGAGCAACTAGGCTATGCCATATATCCTAAGTATGTAATGGGCTATATCACATAGGTTTGGGTTAAGTACTCTGTAAGATGTTCAAGCAACAAAGAAGTCACCTAACAGGGCATTTCTCAGACATTGCTCCATCATTGAGCAATGCATGACTGTATAAGGAAGTCAGCTGCTTTATAATTTATTTACCAGAGATGGTTACATCAAAATGTGAAAAATGACTCCCTCTTGGTAAACTGCTAAACAGCAACTTCTGCTGTTTGTAGTTACTGAGCTTTGACATGAACCAAAAGAAGTTAAGAATATTTTTTGCAGAAAGAAAAAGGATGAAAGAGGTAGGCATAATAATTTTTTAAAGGGTAGTGATTAAACTAGAATTTTGTGTAAAAATTGATGAGTGTGTGTGAAAGCCTAAACCTGCTATTAATATTTTCATTATAGGTTAGCGATGAAACTTTAGAAATAAACAAAGTTGGCCGGGCGCGGTGGCTCAAGCCTGTAATCCCAGCACTTTGGGAGGCCGAGACGGGCGGATCACGAGGTCAGGAGATCGAGACCATCCTGGCTAACACGGTGAAACCCCGTCTCTACTAAAAAATACAAAAAACTAGCCGGGCGTGGTGGCGGGCGCCTGTAGTCCCAGCTACTCGGGAGGCTGAGGCAGGAGAATGGCGTAAACCCGGGAGGCGGAGCTTGCAGTGAGCTGAGATCCGGCCACTGCACTCCAGCCTGGGCGACAGAGCGAGACTCCGTCTCAAAAAAAAAAAAAAAAAAAAAGAAATAAACAAAGTTATTGGAAGTTCTTAAACTAAGTAAGATTGCTTATATATAAGTTATGCTTCTTTCATTTTCTTCTTATTTCAGTGGCCTTAGGAATACAAGTGATTTTTTTTGTTTCATGGCTGGATTGTTGAAGTCTGGGCTTTTAGTGTAGCCGTCACCCAAATGGTGTGCATTGTATGCAGTAGGTTGTGCTTTATCCCTCACCCTCCTCCCCTCCTCTTCCCTGCTGATTCTCCCGTGTCCATTACGGCACTCTGTATGCCTAAGTTTGACATTTTAAATTCAACTTAGAAGCCGTTTCTGTCGCCATTAATGGATAGGTGCATGAAAAAGAATTAAGCACATTTACTTTGTATGTCTTTTGCAGTTCATTGACTCCACTTGATGCGAGGGATGTATTGATGCAAATAGGAAAAGAGGAAGATGAGAAAGTAGTTAACATGTACCCTCAAGACTTCAAAAGACTTTTTGAAACTATAGAGTGTTCCGAAGATTGTGCTTATAAATGGCTGTATGACGAAACCCTGGAAGACATGTAGCACCTGGACTGTCGTTTTTAGTGGAGCACTTGGACTGTCGTTTTTGGTGGAGCGGTTTATTTACTTGGAAACTATGACATGAAAACCAAATTTGAAAACTCCCATGCTTTCAGCAGAGGATAACTGTTCTTGTTTTGCACAAGCCAGGCAGATCATTTCTCCTAAGTTATCATTGGCATATTGGATGAAACAGTGGCTGCTATTTTTTTCACAATTGAATAAAATGAAAACTTCAATTAATTGTGGATTTGATCAGATTGAATTTTATTTCAGATTCCTCTTTAAATATTTCACTTTTACTGTTGCTGATGTTTACATCTTGAAGAGCAAGAGTCTGTACATTATCAAGCTTAGAAAGTAAACAAAACTGATATACTGATTTGCCTTTCAGTTTGTTGAAATGTATTGTCAAATACTGTACAATGAAATTGTTTAAGTTGTAATATGATGTAAGCTTTTTTAGAAATTAAAATATTTTAAATAATAAGATTTTGTGGTTTCTTTTGGTCTCTAAATACTTAATGAAACATTAAACTGACCCTAATTTACTGCATTTTAGTTCTGTCATGTAGAGTCTATAGTTTTGGTGAATAATTCAGTGTGTATTTAAAAAAGTCTTCTGCACATTTGTTCTATCAAGAAAATTCATCTGACGTTAGATGTGAACCTAAATGGAATTTATGTGAACCTAAATGGAATTAAGAATGTTTTCTTGGCCGGGCACAGAGGCTCACGCTGTAATCCCAGCACTGGGAGGCCAAGGCAGGAGGATCACGAGGTCAGGAGTTTGAAACCAGCCTGGCCAACATGATGAAACCCCGTCTCTACTAAAAGTACAAAAATTAGCCCGGCATGTTGGCGGGCGCCTGTAATCCCAGCTACTCGGGAGGCTGAGGCAGGAGAATCACTTGGACTTGGGAGGCAGAGGTTGCAGTGAGCCAAGATTGTACCACTGCACTCCAGCCTGGGTGACAAAGCAAGACTCTCGGGGAAAAAAAAAAAAGTTTTCTTGCCAGGAGTGGTGGTGTGCACCTAATAGTCCCAGCTACTCAGGAGGTGGAGGAGGGAGGACATCTGAGCCCATGAGTCTAGTCTGGGGGCAACATGGTGAAACCGCCATTTCTAAAAATACTTTATAAAACAGCTGGGCATGGTGGCAGGTTCCTGTAGTCCCAGCAACTTGGGAGGCTGAGGTGAGAGGATCACTTCAGCCCAAGAGTTCGAGGCTGCAGTGAGCTACTATTTATTGTACCTGTGAAGAACCCCTGCATTGCAGCCTGGGTAACGTAGCGAGACTCATCACTTAAACAAAAAACAGTTAATAGGGTGGGCCGGGCATGGTGGCTCACACCCGTAACCCCGGCATTCTGGGAGGCCAAGACGGGCAGATCACCTGAGGTCAGAAGTTCGAGACCAGCCTGGCCAACATGGCTAAACCCCATCTCTACTAAAAATACAAAAAAGTACCCAGGCACAGTGGTGCATGCCTGTAATCCCAGCTACTTGGAAGGTTGAGGCAGGAGGGTCTCTTGAAGCCAGGAGCTGGAGGTTGCAGTGAGCAGTGATCGTGCCACTACACTCCACCCTGGGCAACAGAGTGAAACTGTCTAAAAAAAAAAAAAAAAAAAAAAAAGGAACTAGAGCGTAAGAATGAAGTAAGCTGAGGAGTATTTTAAATAAAGCTCAGAGGGATCAACATGGTTTTAGGAAAAGGGATCCCTAAGACTAGTAAAGCACATTTTGCTCTTAGCTTAGATAAAAGAAACTGACTACAAGTGTTCTTGTTAGATAAATTAATGACCTACAGGTGCCATAGTCTCTGAGCAAACGCAAGCAGTGTTACTTCAAACAGAAGAGAAGCTGAGAAGGACAAAGAGTTGTAGTAACTGCTGTGGGCAATCAGGGAATTAAGAAGGGATACTATGGAGGGCCTTTTAACAGTGGCTTCTACTCTACTATCATGTCATTTTCAACAGTAGGACTAGAACAATGGGGACCACTGATGATTAGACTAATAAGTGTGTTAAAGGGATGCCTTTGCCTGCATTTGAATGATCTCCACTAATTGTAGAGTGAGAAGTTAATCTGACATTCGGTGTCTTTCACAGGGGATAGACACAGCCTAAGAACAGTGGAGGTGTTGCCAGATCTCCAGTTTTGAGGAGCATCGTTGACAGATGTCCCCAGCTACTGCCCCTCCGAATCCACCACCACGCTTCCGCAAAGCGTGGTGCCCTGAGCCAGCCATTCAGCATGGTGGAGGCACTAACACAGGCCCATTGTGTTGACATACAGACCTCCAACAGGCAATTTTGGCTCAAAGACTCTCTGTGGCCTGGCTGAATTTTGCTACAGTCCCGTCCTACCCAATCCTCCTCCTTCCTTCCCTCTCTCCTTCCCTAGTCAGATCTGCAATCAATCTGAAGATTTGTCCTGCCTTCTGTTCCCTTCTCTAATAAACCTCTTTCACATGCAGCCCTTCACATCTGCTTCTCTGTAGACTTGAACTAAAACAGGGGTCAAAGAATGTGAAAGTCTCAGGAAGAGAGTGGTTGAAACCATGAAGCAAGTGCTGGAAAGCTAAGTTTTAAATTGTGAGAGCTGGCATTGAGGACCCCAGGCGCAGAGTGGTTCCTGCTGATGACAAGGCCCAGCAACAAGTAATTGAGGATTAAGCACTTACAAAATAATTTACCTAAGGGCACAAAAATAATTTACCAAAAGGTCTTTTCTTGTTGCTGAGGGCTGAGGATAATGGAGAGTTCCTTTGAATCCCCAAACCTGACGAATTTAGTGTACCGTTCAAGTAGACCACGGACAAAGCCTGTTATCTCCGAAGAAAAGTTTTCAGACTGGGTACCGCGGTTCACGCCTGTAATCCCACCTCTTGAGGAGGCCGAGGTGGGAGCATTGCTTGAGCCCAGGAGTTGGAGACCAGCCTGGGCAACATAGTGGTGAAGTGGCACCGTCCATCTGGGGTAAAACGCAAGGTTCCTTGTCCCGTGCCAAGGAAATCAAGGACAGAGACACACAAGGAGTGAGGTTAAAAATGGAAGTTTCATAGGTGAAAGAAAAAGCTCTCTCCTGAAGAGAGAGGAGGTCCCGAGCAGGTCTTCTGGTCTGCAGTGGAGTGCAGGAGGTTTTACAGATGAGCTTGAGGAGGTGTTGTCTGATTTGTCTGATTCACAGGGGATAGACACAGCCTAAGAACAGTGGAGGTGTTGCCAGATCTCCAGTTTTGAGGAGCATCGTTGACAGATGTCCCCAGCTACTGCCCCTCCGAATCCACCACCACGCTTCCGCAAAGCGGAAGCTTTACATAGGGAGCGAAAGATTGCTTGAACCAGGTGTGCTAGTTGCATAGCATGCAAAGAACTGGTTAGGACTAGGTGTGCTGTTTGCACAGTGCCCAGAGAAGCTGGCTGCCCCACCCTAATCTTCTATCACGCCGATGGATTCTCCGCCTGGCCAGCGCCTGCTTTTTCACGCCGATGGGTTCTCCACCTGGCCAGCGCCTGCTTTTTCACTGTGCACGTGGTGACAAAAGGGAAGACTGAGGCTCCATGTTGAACATGCCTGACCCTCAGTAGCCTTTTTTTGTTGGCGCAGGTGCCGGCATCCCCGTGCAAGCTTCCAACTGGCTTACCTATGTCTGCAGCTCAATTTTTCAGGCTGCTCTTTGTTAGAAAAGAAATGATTTGGGGGCTGCTTTTTCTTCAAAGGGAAGCCTTGCTGAGGACTCCTTCACCCTCACTATCTGCCAAATAAGTCTTCTAGCTCCTGTATCATATTTCCCCTCTTAGGAGTGGTAACCCTCACTGCTGGTAGTGGGTATTGGGCGATGACCCCTTCTGGTTACTTCCTGCCGAAGAGCGGGGCACTGAGTGGGGCACAGCAGCCAGAGCTCCTCCTGGAGTCGATCTAAGAGTCCCCGGAAGAGTGGCATGTCCATGCGAGGTTCCATCTGCAGCGCCATTTGGAGTTTAATAGCTTCTAGGGGAGAGGAAATAATTCAAGTTACTATATTGCGTATACAAAGTCCAAATATTAGTACAAAATCCACGAGCAAGAGAGGGCTTAAAAAAGGAACTAATCGATTCCAGAAAGAAGACCGGAATCCACGTTTTCCCTGAACTCGTCAACAACTCTCACTTGATCTTTAAGCACCTGTAGGTTCGCTTCTACTTGACTAGAGATGCCGATCCAGAAGCAGCATGTTTCATTTAAAAGTGCACGGGTAGGCCGGGCGCGGTGGCTCACGCCTGTAATCCCAGCACTTTGGGAGGGCAAGGCAGCCGGATCACGAGGTCAGGAGTTTGAGGCCAGCCTGGCTAACACAGTGAAACCCCGTCTCTACTAAAAATACAAAAATTAGCCGGGCGTGGTGGTGGGCACATGTAGTCCCAGCTACTCAGGAGGCTGAGCTACGAGAATCACTTGAATCTGGGAGGCGGAGCTTGCAGTGAGCCAAGATCATGCCACTGCACTCCAGCCTGGTGACAAAGCGAGACTCTAACTCAAAAACAAAACAAAAAAAAAAAAGTGCACATGTACCCCCTACTTCAGCCACAAGGACATCTAAGTCCTGTCTATTTTGTGCTATTCCTGGGGCTACAGACTCTATGGATTGTTGTTGTGCCTCTATGGCCCCTACTGTTGCCTTCCATCCTCATTGCATCATAATGGAAATATTAAATACTGATCTTTCAAGAAGAGGAATACCAGCAATCCAGAATATGTCTCTGACTGTAGAATCCCCCATCCATGGAGTTTCTAAGATGGGATTGTCATGTGCATGTCCTCCCCAATCTTCTCTTTTGGTTAAATCTCCATATGAGGGCATGGAAATGATAGATCTCTTTGTTCGGCGTATCTGAGATAGTGCACTCTCTAGAAAAGAGCCTAGGTTAGGGATGTCCACAGATGCTGCTGCCATGTCAGGGAAATTTTAAAATAACAGGTCAGGGACCATTGCTGCTACAGTGCAGGATGCCTTCCGATGCCTAGGGAGGATTACCTGTGTCCACGAGCCACCTGTCCCTCGAAGGGATGGTTCTAAGTTATCGCTTGTGAGAGAGACACAGGAAGATCTTTCTCATATCTCAGAAGCTTTCCCTTTTTACCTATAATAGGAGCATCTTTGGGATAGGGATATTCATACTCAGGATAGTCATTCACAATGCCGTTTGGAATTGTACATGCTAAATGAGAAGGGTCCACCTGACAAATGGAGTTTCAAAAGATCAGGGACACAGTATGTCCTGGCCAATATCTTAGACAACCCTTATTGCAGGGGCTGTCGGTCCAGACACGCCCTGTTCACCCACAGATTTGCAGGCCACCCCTATTCGCCAGCCTCATACAGGGGTCTCTAGAAAAGAGCCTAGGTTAGGGATGTCCACAGATGCTGCTGCCATGTCAGGGAAATTTTAAAATAACAGGTCAGGGACCATTGCTGCTACAGTGCAGGATGCCTTCCGATGCCTAGGGAGGATTACCTGTGTCCACGAGCCACCTGTCCCTCGAAGGGATGGTTCCACAAGGAGGCATGTTTGGGAAGGCCCCGTGTTGTTTTTCACATCATAGTACCGTGTGGCAAGGTGGTTATCTAGAGCCTGCCACTCCCATCAGAACTTCCAACCAGGAGGAGAGGCCAGATTCTAAAAGCCACCCCTGCATAGGGCTGCTAATTTTCTTAGATCATCTCTGTAGCTCTTTCTTTTCCAAACCTCTGAGCTTTCAGCAATCACAAGTGTGGTGTTACAATGTTTGACATCTCCCAGATATGGTCCCTTCCCCTGCTTTTAAAGCAGAGGGAGGCATTTGCTATTACCCAGTCATCTTTTCCTAATTGACGGTATGAAGGCTATCTTTGGGGGGAGTGTTTCCTGGCACTGCGCCGGGGGGAGTGTTTTCCTGGGAAGAGTTAGTTACCCAGTTGAAAGTGTTCCCATACCATGTGCCATTTATGCCCGATAAGTCTTCAAGGGTTAAAGATAAAGCTAGCAAAGGGAATCCTAAGACTGTAAGTTCTGGGTCATTGAGAGATTCCTCCATGTTGCTGAACTCAGCACACCGCTCAGGACAGACCCAGCAATCAGTCTTGTTGTACAAATGGGCCTATGACTGATACTGTAGAAGCAAGTGGGTGTGATGTATTACTAAATCCAATAAAAGTCCTAGCTGAGGCCAGGCGCGGTGGCTCGCGCCCATAATCCCAGCACTTTGGGAGCCCAAAGTGGGCAGATCACGAGGTCCAGAGATCGAGACTCATCCTGGCCAACATGGTGAAACCCCCGTCTCTACTAAAAATACAAAAATTAGCCAGGTGTGGTGAGCGCCTGTAGTCCCAGCTACTTGGGAGGCTGAGGCAGGAGAATGGCGTGAACCCGGGAGATGGAGGTTGCAGTGAGCTGAGATCGTGCCACTGCACTCCAGCCTGGTGACAGCCCGTGACTCCATCTCAAAAAAAAAAAAAAAAAGAAAGAAAGAAAAAGAAAAAGTGCTAGCTGACTCAGTGATAGTAAAACCTTCATGTTTACCTGTTGTCAGTAACTATGATCCCTGCTATAAGGAGAATAATTAAGCAAAATACGACAGTGATTGAGATTCTTCATCTGATATTCCATTCTGGGGGTGCGACAGTATACAGTCCTACTGAAAATAGAGTGAGTATAACAGTCCCTGCAAGGGTGGAGTAGTAGATAATTTCCATCTAAAATTTTACTCACCAAGATACAGAATTTCCCTTTGGGGGTCCGTGAAGTTACAAATGTAATCCCAGGATAATCAAAATCTCTCTGAAAGTACACGTCAAAAAGAAGTTTTAATATTTGATGGCAAATCTCGAGAGGAAAAGTAGAAATGACTGAAGGTATATGGTAAGTTAGGGGTGTGACTGAGTAGGAAGAGAAACCATCACTCATTTACTTATCTTTTATGATTTTCAGCTTAACATTTTCTATTTCTTCATATTTATATTTAGGACGTTCCTCTGGGCTGTCAGGGGTTGCCCTCTTAGCTTTCCAGGCTTTGACTTGAGTGTGATGTATCCAGGAGTCAATACCTGTTAACTTTTACCGCTGAGGGGGTTAAAAGAAGAACAGTGTAGAGGCCAGGTGCAGTGGCTCATGCCTGTAATCAGCACTTTGGGAGGCTAAGGCAGGCGGATCACCTGAGGTCAGGAGTTCGAGACCGGCCTGATCAACATGGAGAAAGCCTGTCTCCACTAAAAATACAAAAATTTGCCAGATGTGGTAGTACACACCTGTAATCCCAGCTACTCAAGAGACTGAGGCAGGAGACTCGCTTGAACCTGGGAGGCGGAGGTTGCGGTGAGCTGAGATTGCACCATTGCACTCCAGCCTGGGCAACAAAAGAGAAACTCCGTCTCAAAAATAAAAATAAGAAGAACAGTGTGGGGCCCTTCCCAGCTTGGGCTTGGGGAGGAGAGAGAGAAGAGAGAGCTTTCACCAGTACCAAATCCCCTGGGTTAAATAAAGGTGGTCCTGTGTTTGAGGTTGGGCTTCTGCTAGTTGTATTCATTGCTGTTGAAAGTGAGCTAGAGAGGTTACATCCTTAACCAATTCAGAGGTCTCCAGGTCTAATAAGAAATCACTGGTAAGGAAAGGCCATCCACACAGCATTTCAAACGGGCTCAGATCTAATTTTGAAGAGGTATTTCCTACCCGGGGTAAAGCCATGGGAAGAAGAGTGACCCAAGGAAGCTGAGTTTCTTGGGACAGTTTTCTGAGGTGTCTTGATGACATCGTTGGTCATCTCTACCTTTCCTAAGGACTGGGGTCTCCAAGCACAATGGAGATGATATCGTCTGCCTAGTGCCTTTGAGAACCCCCATGTGATGGCTGCCTTAAATGAGGGGCCATTGTCGCTTTAGAGGCACTCAAGTACACCAGCGTGAGGAGTTATTTCGTTAACTCACACTTTTATTACCTCAGAAGCCTTTTCTGTGTGGCATGGAAATGCCTCTACCCAGTTAGTGAAAGTATCTCCCCATACGAGGAGGCACTGGATGCCCTTCATCTTTGGTGTATGGGTGAAATCTATCTGCCAGTCCTCCCCTTAATAGCTTCCCATCCTTTGGGTTTGAGAAGGAAGGAGCTGCCTGTTGAGGAGATTATTTTTTTTTTTTGAGACGGAGTCGCTCTGTTGCCCAGGCTGGAGTGCAGTGGCCGGATCTCAGCTCACTGCAAGCTGTGCCTCCCGGGTTTACGCCATTCTCCTGCCTCAGCCTCCCGAGTAGCTGGGACTACAGGCGCTCGCCACCTCGCCCGGCTAGTTTTTTGTATTTTTAGTAGAGACGGGGTTTCACCGTGTTAGCCAGGATGGTCTCGATCTTCTGACCTCGTGATCCGCCCGTCTCGGCCTCCCAAAGTGCTGGGATTACAGGTGTGAGCCACCGCGCCCGGCCAAGGAGATTATTTTTAAGACAGACTTCACAAGCATTAACAACCTGTGTGACTGTTTTTAGGCCGGGCGCGGTGGCTCAAGCCTGTAACCCCAGCACTTTGGGAGGCCGAGACGGGCGGATCATGAGGTCAGGAGATCGAGACCATCCTGGCTAACACGGTGAAACCCTGTCTCTACTAAAAGTACAAAAAAAAACTAGCCGGGCGAGGTGGCGGGAGCCTGTAGTCCCAGCTACTCGGGAGGCTGAGGCAGGAGAATGGCGTAAACCCGGGAGGCGCAGCTTGCAGTGAGCTGAGATCCGGCCACTGCACTCCAGCCTGGGCGACAGAGCGAAACTCCGTCTCAAAAATAAAAAATAAAAAATAAAAATTAAAAAAAAAAACAACAACCTGTGTGACTGTTTTTAGTAAGCTCGCTCCTGAAAACAATCTCTGGATGCTCTGATCAGTTATATCCTTTCCCACGTGAACAGCTTGGTGAAGGATGTTCAGGACTTTCCATTGGCTGAAGGCTGGCAAGTGGAGTTTGACGTCCTCTGACTTCAACCATCCTGAGGGCTGGAAATGGCACCCTCAAGAGGCGGCCCATTGCATCACTGCAGGAGAGCACTGAGGCTTGATTGCTCTTCAGAGCCTTCCCAGATTCGAGGGGCTTCACCTGTGCTGTGCCTGAGGCTTCCTTGCCACTGACTTGGCTGCCTGATCAGCTACATGTTTCCTTCAGCTACTTCATCTGTTCCCTTCTGATGTCCCTGACAATGCATCCCTGCTACCCCTTGTGGAAGGAAAACTGATGACAATAACCTGTTAATTTCCTGATGGTATTTTACAGGAGATCCATTACCAGTAAGAAAGTGTTTTTCCTTCCAAATGGCAGCATAAGCATGGAGAACTAAGAAAGCATCCTTGGAGGCAGTGTAAAGATTAGCTGCCATTCCTTTCCTTATTTCAATTGCTCTTGTAAGAGCTATTACTTTAGCTAGTCGAGTGCTTGTGCCTGGAGAGAGGGATGCACTTTAATGACACCATTCAGAGTGATGACTGCATATCCTGCCTTACGGGACTCCTTGCTCTGCAAAGGAGCTTCCATCCATGAAAAGGGTCCAGCCTGGACTTCGTAGGGAGTGTCCCTGAGACCCTCCTTGGCTGCATAGGTCTGCACCACAACTTGCTCACAGTCATGTTCAGGTTCCCCAGTTTCCTTGGGGAGGCAAGTGGTTGGGTTTAGGCGAGGACAAGTGTTCAATTGGATTGTAGACCCTTCTAACAGCAGCGCCTGATATTTAAGGAGCCGGCTGTCTGTCAGTCAAAGGCTTCCCCTAGAAGACAGCAATCCTGCTACATCATGTGGGGTATAAACAGTTAAGTCATTTCCCAGGGTTAATTTGGTGGCATCTGGTACTAGTAGGGCCATGGCAGCAACTACTCAGAGGCATGCTGGCCATCCTTTAGCCATGATATCAAGTTCCTTACTCAAGTAGTCCACTAGCTATTGAGCTGGTCCTTAGGCTTGCGTTAAAACTCCCAGCACCATTCCCCTCCTTTCTGATACAGAAAGACTGAAGGCCCTCCGTATGGGAAGGCTGAGGGCAGGTGCCTTAAGTAAGGCTTGATTTAGCTAAATGCCTTTTGAGCTTCAGGTTCCCAGGTTACGAGATGAGCTTTAGCCACTTGAGTTTCTTTTATGAGGTGAAATAAAGGGCGAGCTATCTCACTGTACCCAGGTATCCATAGTCTGCAAAATACTCTAATGCCCCCAAATCCTCTTAGTTGCCTGATGGTTGGGGAGGAGGAAATGCGATTAATCCTTTCTTCCCCTAATGCTCTGGTCCCTTCAGACAACACTAAACCTAGGTACTTCACTGAGGTTTGGCAAAGCTGGGCCTTGGATTTTGATACCTAATGGCCTCTCTTGGCTACGAAATTCAGAAGAGCTTCAGCACCTTCCTGAGAAGCTTCCTCAATTGAGGTACAGAGAAATATGTCATCTACATATTGCAAGACCCTAACCTGAGAATGGGAAAACTCAGAAAGATCCTTTGACAATGCCTGTCCAAACAAGTGAGGACTGTCTCGAAATCCCTGAGGAAGCACCATCCATGTTAACTGGGCAGTTTGGCTGGAGGGATCTTAGAAGGTAAACCGGTATCGTGAGTCAGGATGTAATGGTACACAGAAAAAAGCATCCTTTAAATCTGGGACTGAGAACCATTTAGTTCCTTCAGGTATTTGAGTCAGCAAGATATAGGGATTAGGGACCACTGGCTGAATTGGGACTATGGCCTCATTAGCAGAGGTCTAGAACCAGTCTCCACGAGCAGAGCTCTAGAACCAGTCTCCATTAGCAGAGGTCTAGAACCAGTCTCCTTTCCCCATTGGGTTTTTGCAATCCTAATATTGGGGTATTGCAAGGGCTGTTAGAGGGCTTGAGGAAGCCCTTCATCTTCAGGTTATTAACAGTGGCTTCTAGCCCTTTCCTAGACTCTGACTTTAGGGGATATTGTCTCTAGTTAGGAAAAGAAGTGGGATCCTTAAGGTGGAACTGAACTGGCCTAGCAGTTACAGCTCAACCCATTCTTCCTTGAGTTGCCCACAGTTCTGGATTAATATTACCTTCCACCAGGGGGAGACAAAGAGTTGGTCCCGGGGCTATAAGGATGCTGGTCCCCATGTGAGCTAAAATGTCTCTGCCTAGTAAAGAAGTGGGACTTTCAGGTATGATTAAGAAGGCACGCATAAATAATAGATCCCCCCAACTACAACTAAGGGGTTGAGAAAAATACCAGGTCAGAACCTTTCCTGAGACTTCCCTCACAGTTATGCTATGGGAAGAGGGGAAGCCTGGATCAGAGAGGAGAAGAGAGACGCTGGCTCCAGTGTCCCGAAGGAGGTCCACCTTCCTTCCTTCCTTCCATTTCCAGAATCACTCAGGGTTCCTGTGCTGTAATGGCAGTTTGAGCCACTGGATCTGGGGGTTTGAACCCCAAGACCCATCAGTCCTGTTGGACCATGTATGAGACTGGTTCTGAACCTGGTGACCTCTGTCTCTGGGGGCAGTCCATTCTCCAGTGGTCCCTGCCACAGGCTGGACAGGGACACGATGGTTTTTGCTAGCTGCCTGGGTGCTCCTTCTTAAAGTGCCCCGACTTGTCACATCAGTAGCAACTAGCATATGCACCTCAGGGATCCTGGACTTTGCAAGCCTGCAAAGCAGCTACTAGAGCCTCTGTCCTTCTCTTGTGCCTCCTCCTGATCCCTATTATGAAAAACTAAGGTGGCCGCCCTCAACAGGTTCTCCAAGGTACTATCTGGTCCTATAGCCTTCTTCTGTAGTTTCCTTCTGATATCAGGAGCTGCTTGTGTAATAAACTTCTCCTTTAGGATGAGCTGTCCCTTGACTGAATCAGGGGATAAGGAGGTGTGTTTTATTAGTGCCTCTCTCAGCCTTTCCGTAAAGGCTGCAGGATTCTCATCTGGCTTTTGGCCCATCATGGACAATTTAGAGTAATTAAGGTGTTTGGCCCTAGTTCTTTGTAGGCCCTCCAATATGCACATTAAAAAGTTTTCCTTTTCCATTCATCTATGGCGTCACTGGGGAATGATGGTTCTCCATTCTTCCTTTTTTCACTTTCCCTATTTTCTCTTTTCTTTTTTGGCCTACTATAGGAGACATATTGCTTATCTCTGAATTTCTCTGCTGCCTTTAGAGCTGCCTGTTTTTCAGCTGTAGTTAGTGTTTGGTTTAGGAGCAGCATAACATCCCTCCATGAGACACTAAACACCTGAGTGAAATTGTGGACCGCTTCTATATACTTATAAGGATCATCAGAAAATTGACCTAAGTCTCCTTTTATTTGCCTAAGGTTCTGCAATTAGAAGGGCACTTGAACCCGAGTGGCATCACCTCCATTGGGCATTTCTTGTAGGGCGAAGTGGGGAGTTTCAGAGGTGGTGGAGCTGAAGGAGCTGATGGCATGGTTGGAGGGGGCCCCAGATAAGGGGGACAACAAGGGCCTGGACACTTAATAACTGCCTCAGATTGTTGCCCTGGAAGTTGCTTCTCTAGTTTTGGGGAATCATTCCCTTTGGGACCATCTGATATGACTGCTAAAAAAGCTGAGTCAATTGTGCAACAATTGCAAAGGTCTGGGTTGTCTTGCAGGGCAAAGAAAGCGTGTACATAGGGGACCTTGGACCATTTGCCCTCCTGTCTGCAGAAAAGATCAAATTGTTGGATAGTATTAAAATCAAGGTTCCCCTCCACAAGCCAGGCTGGTTCAAGATAAGAAGGCCATACCCTTGTGCAAAAGAAAATGAGCTGCTTGCCGGGCGCGGTAGTTCACGCCTGTAATCCCAGCACTTTGGGAGGCCGAGACGGGCGGATCACGAGGTCAGGAAATCGAGACCATCCTGGCTAACACGGTGAAACCCCGTCACTACTAAAAAATACAAAAAACTAGCCGGGTGACATGGCAGCGCCTGTAGTCCCAGCTACTCAGAAGGCTGAGGCAGGAGAATGGCGTGAACCCGGGAGGCGGAGCTTGCAGTGAGCTGAGAGCCGGCCACTGCACTCCAGCCTGGGCGACAGAGCGAGACTCCGTCTCAAAAAAAAAAAAAAAAAAGAAAATGAGCTGCTTTTCCTTCAAAGTCTTGGGGTCAAAGGAGTCCCAGTGATCACAGTGCATTCCAGAGGAGTACAGGCTGAAGTTGGTCTTTACGCATCTAGAAAGAGAAGCAGGAAAAGGCATCCCTTTAGTCTCCTTTCATGGCCCAGGGTGGAGGGGAAGACAGTGGGGTCATCCCCCCAGCTGTTTTTCCTTCCTTGGTTCCCTGAGCCCTGGCGTCTGTTAAAGGTGCTGCCCAGGAATGCAGATGTGACCTTCAGCCATGGAACCAGAGGAACTAAGCCACTGGGATTCGTCACATTCATCCCTGTGACTCTAGTCCTCCACTGGTGATTTCCCTTTGGCTTCTTAGACTTGTGTGATCTGTGTGGTTCCCCAGTAGACAGATCTTGGGGAGGACTATGTAACGGTTGCATTTGGGCAGGGCCCCTTAATGGAGGGAGTGTGCTGGTTTGAGCTCTGCAGTTTGTTATTATGGCCTGTACTAAAGTATTTATTCTTAGGCAGTGGCTCTAGGTAACTTCCGGGCATAAAATCTCCTTATTAATTAATTTTTTTTTTTTTAGATGGAATCTCACTCTGTTGCCCAGGCTGGAGTGCAGTGGTGCCATCTTGGCTCACTGCAACCTCTGCCTCCCAGGCTCAAGAAATTTTCCTGCCTCACTGGGTGTGGTGGCTCATGCTGTAATCTCAGCAATTTAGGAAGCTGAGGTGGGTGGACCATGAGGTCAGGAGTTCGAGACCATTCTGGCCAACATGGTAAAATCCTGTCTCTACTAAAAATACAAAAAAATAAAAAAAATAAAAATAACTGGACATGGTGGTGCATGCCTGTAATCCCAGTTACTCTGGAGGCTGAGGCAGGAGAATCACTTGAACCAGGGAGTCAGAGGTTGCAGTGAACCAATATCACACCACTGCACTCCAGCCTGGGCAACACAGTGAGACTCCGTCTCAAAAAAAAAAAAAAATTCCTGTCTCAGCTTCCTGAGCACAGGCACACACCACCATGCCTGGCTAATTTTTCGTAGTTTTAGTAGAGATGGGGTTCCACAACATTGGCCAGGCTGATCTTGAACTCCGGACCTCAGGTGATCCGCCTGCTTTGGCCTCCCAAAGTGCTGGGATTCCAGGCGTGAGCCACCGTGCCCGGTTTAAGCACCATTTTAATTGGAGGCCAAATAGGTGCTTTAAAACAACATAGGACTGAATGGTGTTTTTCCTGCTGATGGGACAGTATCGAGACTAAAATTTGATTTCAGAGGACATTTTCCTTCTCATCACTGAGTTTTCCCATTTACAGAAGAGGCAGAAAGCCTGGTGCTTGTAGAGGGGTGCAAAAAGGGAGAATTGGGAAGCTAGAAAGTTTCTGCAAAAAGCCGACAATGTGCCTCATGGAGAGGAGTCCCACTCCACTAGGTGGTGATTTTGACCTGGAAATACCATGTGCTCTGCAGACCAAGAGTAAAGAGAGAGATGCTCACTGCAGTGGGGTGGGGGTTTGGGGGCAGGTGGGGAGGCCCTCTGTTTCTAGAAAATCAAGAAAACAGCAATCCGTTTTCCTGACCTCGCCTAACAGAATTACTTCCCCGAACTGTAAAAATTCCCGCAGCATTGCATACAGAGAGTGGGTAGGAGACGTGGTGGTCATGGACAGGAGAGGAGGAAAATTGTGATAGAAAAAGCTTGGAGGCCCGGTTGCCATCACCCATCAGGCTGTTGGAGGCTGGGGTTAGTTCAGAAGCTTTCAGATGACACCAGGGTGTGTGGCCCTGGCCAGGAACCCTCCGTTACCCCGGGACCTCTTCCAGCCCCAAGTGATAGCTCTAGGTTCTCTGTGAAAGGAAACAGGTTTGAAACAAAGCAAACGTTCCCAGCACCCTGAGGACCCTGTGAGACTCGCTAAGTCCTCTCAGGCAAGCCTGTCCCCTGAGCTTGATTTATTAATTAATGTATTAAAAATAATAAATTACTCAACATGAAAATGTCTCTTGAGGAAGATGCACCACATTTATCCCAAGGATTCACACCTTCTCTGCACACCTGTTTTCCCAGGGCTGGGGTACTCCAGCTGAAGGACCGTGGTTCCGATCTGCCTCCTTTATGATAGGTATAATCCAGTTACCAAGAATGTGTGTCAGGAGTGAAGGTGCCATTCAGGTCAACTTCGCACTTGTTCAATCCTCAACAGATTCAAACAATGAATCAAAGAAAGAAAAGGGGGACCCCAGCAGTGATGATGCCAGCAATCCACCTACTATAGAGTTTGAAACCTTAATTAAAGGCCTTTCAGCTGCAAATGGTTTGGAACGCCTCACACTACTCGCCTCCTCAAATCGGGCTCTTTATTGATACCACTCCTGCAAAGAGACGTCGCGGTTTGTCAGAAGACACAATGAACATCCAGTGCGGAAGGGCAGCCGTCAAAGGTTTTAGTCTCCAGGAGAAGGGGTTCTTGAGGGCTATCAGCAGCAGGCAGAAGGCTTTATTGCATGTGTGGTTAGGTGATGGCAACCTACAGTTTGCCCTGGAACTGTGATCAAGAATGACCCGACCTCCTACTCTCTCTCTTTGCTTTTTATGTCTGTCTCCGTATCTCTCTCCCTCCTCTTCCTCTCAGCCTCCTTGGTCTCTCTCCCCATCTCTCTTTCTCTGTTCCCCCATCTCTCTTCCTCTCTTTCTGTCTCACTCTTCTCTCCCCAACTCTCTTTCTCTCTCCTTCTTCTGCACTTCTTTCTCCCTCCTCATCTCCCTCCCTGCCACTGTTAAAGCTCCTGGGACCCCACATGGAGGGCTCACACAGGACTCCTAGGCCACCTTTCAGGGCATACACACAGGGCTAGAGCACCTTGGGCCCCCACCTCCCAGCGCCCTCAAGGTCAGGGGTGTGGGGCATGCCTGTGCTCTCCTGGGTGGGCACCCCACAATCCAGGAAGAAGAAGCCACAGGTCACCACTGGCTTGAGTGGCATGCCCGCCGGGCTGCCAGCTTCCATCTTGTGATCTGCTGAGACCAAAGCAGAGGACACGTGCCCAGGCCCAGCCCTGCACCAGGGTGGGGGTAGGGGTGTGCCTGGGGGTGGGGGTGGGGACGGGAGCAGCCACTGCAAACTGGTCCCTGGCCAGCTTCCTGTCCTGCACCCTGCCATGCAAGGCCTCCTCTCTCACCCTTCCCCCTGCCCTCACCAGCTCCACCCCTAGAAAGTCACAGGCACAGGCTCCAGAAGTCTCCCTGGATCCAGGAACTAAGGACAAGCCCTGGCCTCTGCAGCCTCTAGACCAGGTGCCAGCGGCCCCCTCTGCGAGCTGACAGACCTTGGCTCTTACTTATGTCCTGCCCCAAGCCAGCCACACACCTTCCCCCTCAGCATAACCACCTCTTCCTGACTTTAGCGCTGACAGCCCTGCTTCCTGGTCACCTTCACCCCTCCCACCACAGTCCAGGCAAGCCCAAAGGCCAGCACTCTACGCCCACCCTTCCTCGGTGCCACTCTATTGTCTGCTGGCCCAGATAACTTAACCTTAATTTGTTCTAACCAAGATAGAACAAATAACGAGGACGAACCCCCGGCCTCTCCCAGGCAGATTTGGCAAATGCTCTCCACTTAGAAGCAGTGACAGTGACAGGACCTAGCGATGACCAAGGCTTGTCACCCAAGAGCAAGAAGGACAAAGAGCCCAGTTTCATGCCCTCACCCTGGGAGGACGTGGCCAGGAGAACAGATCCATCCTCCTTTTGAGGAAACACGCCAGGAGGCAGCAGATGGGGATACACAGGCGGAGCCCCAGCGTGCTGGAGAGCAGGGCCCGCAGATGAGATCTGCACTCAGCCCGAGCCCTGGGGGAGCTGCAAGACCGAGTGAGCCTCTGATGGGTTTGACTCTGTGTCCCCACCCAAATCTCACTGGGAGTTGTAATCCTCATGTGTCAAGGGAGGAACCTGGTGGGAGGGGATTGGATTTGGGGGCAGTTTCTCCCATGCTATTCTCCTGATAGTGAGTGAGTTCTCAGGAGAGCTGATGGTTTTAAAGTGTGGCGCTTCCTTGTTCTCCACTCACTCCTTCCTGCCGCCTTGTGAAGAAGGTGCCTGCTTCCCCTTCGCCTTCTGCCTTGATTGTAAGTTTCCTGAACTGCGAGTCAATTCAACCGCTTTCCTTCCTACGTTACCCAGTCTCTGGCATTTCTTTACAGCAGTGCGAAAATGAACTAACACAGCCCTCCCCAACCTCTTCTCTGAAGTTCCTTCTGCTTAGGCCACCAGCTGCCCCGGTGCTCCCTCTGCCCCACAGTCTTTCTTTTCCCCTCATTAGGCCCAAGTGATCGGCATGGCCAGCCCCAGCCCCATCCTTCTGCAGACCTGTCTGGCTGGTAGAGAAGCAGGGCTCCTTTCCTGACCCTGAGGCCGGCCAATATACTCTCTGGATCCTGGAGGAGATTGACCCCCTACCCCTATACTGGTGGCAACTTCTTCCAAGATTTCAAAGCTGGACAACGTGAGCCAGTCTTTTTCATTGTCTCCACTTGCTAGGGCTGTCATTGGGACAGTACTAGAGGTGGGCCAATGGGTGAATGGATGGATGGATAGTAGTCCAAAGAGGATGTCCCTGTCTGTCCTGAACTGGGGCCTTTCTCCAAGGAGAAGCCTTCCTGAGTGAGTATATCCAGTCATTCCCTGGTATCCATGGGAGATTAGTTCTAGGGCCCCACCCCACTGTGGATACCAAATCCATGGATGCTCAAGTCTCTGATATAAAATGGCCTAGCATTCACATAGAACCGATGCACATCCCCCGTATACCTTAGACCATCTCTAGATTATTTATGAAATGTAATACAATGCAGATGCTATGTAAATGGTTGTCATACTGTATTGTTTAGAGAATGGTGACAGGAAAAAAGTCCGTACATGTTCAGCAGAGACATAGCCATCCACTCCCTTTTCTACCCACTGTTGGCTGAATCCACACATGCAGAGCCCACGGATACCAGGGCCAATTGTGCTTTGAGAGTAGGATGGGTGAGGTTACTAACGAGTACAGGGGAGCAGGTGTTAATCAGGAGGGCCCTGCCCTGGGGCATCTGGACCGCCTGTGTCTCAGGACTCCAGCCTGCAGGTTTGGATGGCGCAGGCAGACTCAGCCCAGGTCAAAGCCCTAACCTTGAACCTTCTTTTTATCCCAAGCTCTTTCTGGTCCCTGGAACTCAGCATACCCTAGGCTCTGGGAAGGACAGGTGAGCCCGATTTCAGATAACATGGTCTAGAAGAGTGATTCCCTGCAGTGTGCCAGGCACTTTCCCCACAGGACCCTCCAGCTAGAATAACCCAGGGTCATGGCGAGAAACATATCATTAAAATATCAGAAATACAAAAAGGGTTACCATGAAGAGTTCCTACAGATACTGAAAAGGTCATTAGGTAATAGTATTAATATTTTTATGCTGATATTCAACAGCAGCAGTCACTTCCCTCCACCCCTATGTGTATCCCAAGACCACCCTGGCTGGGGAGGGCTGAGGTTAGGGAGCACCCATGGATGCTCTGATGCTGGCCTTGGGCCTCGGGTGTAACAGTGAGGAGGAACTGGGTGCAGACACGAGTGGGGCGGCCTGGTCTGGCCAGAGAAGCAACACACAGGTGCACAGACACGTTTACCCACATACACATGTGCGCACACGTGCACACATTGCATGCAGGCTTGTTGACGCCTCAGGCAGCGAAGGACGCTGACTCTGGGCCCTGATGACCCGGCAAGGCCCCATTGTGATGCGTGCCATGACCTCAGAATGTCACTGGTGCTGAGTACCCGCTCGCCCTCCAGCCTGCTTCTGTGTTCCAGAGCAACCGCACACACACAGTGCTATCTGCGAGCAGTTCTGTGTTCATGAGGGTTTGCTGTGGGAGAGGTATAACCCTAGTTCATCAGAATCAGGTGAGTGTGACATTCTCTCTTCCCTTCATGCTGACTTGGGGACAGTGGCTATTGGGTGGGCAGTGCTGGCCTCTGGGCAGCTGCCAAGGAGGGTCAACCCTGAGCACTCACCAGGTGCCCGTTCTGTGCTGCCCAGGCAGACAATCATCTCCTTGGTCCTCACAGTGGCTCCACAGGGTGGGTGCTCTTCCCAAATGTGCCCATTCGACAGGTGAGACATCTGGGGTCAGAGAGGCAGTGACTGGGTAACCCCAAGAATCCAGATGTGACCCTGGGTTGCACTCTCACCGCTGCCCTGTGCCATGTTGGACTTAAGGCCTGAACCCTGTGGCCTCCCTGCCCTAGATCCCAAATGTGTCCAGGGTTCCAGATCTCAATGGGGCAGAGCCTGGCCCTGGCAGAGCTCCTGGGATGGATCCACTGTGGGTGGGGTGGAGGGGAGGGTCCTCAGAATACATCTGTGCCCTAAGCTGGGACCCACTGGACACACACAGTTCCCTGTTCGGGAGAGGATGGGGAGCCTTCTGCCTTCGGGAGAGGATGGGGAGCCTTCTGCCTTTGGGCACTTGTCGAAAATGAGGGAGCCCTGGAGGGCTGCCTGGATGGAGACTATCTTCCTTCCTGTTCAGAGGGGTACAGGCACTGGGGTTCTCTCCAAGTATTTCTTTCTCGGTCTGGTCCTCTAGAGGCCTCGCCTCCCTTTTGCCCCAGGTGGTCCCAGGAGGAATTGTTCATCCAGGTGTTCTCCAGGACCAAGGACCCAGAGTTCTCCTGTTCTTTCTCAGTGACCTGGGAAAATGAAGCCCCCCACGCCCCACGTGGATAGCTCAGAATTGTGGAGTCCACCGTCCCTCCCCCAGAGTCATGGTTTCCACCAGCACAGAGGCTGCTTTGGAGACAATAGATCATTTTCTTCCCCTAAACCAAACACCCTCCTGCTCAACTGGCGTTATTCCTACAGCGGCTTCACTGGTCAGACTGAAGGGCCATGGTAGCCAAGTGGTGAGTGGAGTAGAGTGGAGAACTCAGGATATACCTTGTACTCCATAGAAAACTGGGCAACTTTGTGGTTTCTGGGCGATCCCAGGAGGCTGAGCATACAGAGACCTCTGGTCCTGGACCCCAGTCTGCCTCCACACCCCTGGAATCGCAGGCCCTTTGCCCTCGGCAGGTGGACACCTTTCTTTTTTCTTTTTTTTTTTTTTGAGATGGAGTCTTGCTCTGTCGCCCAGGCTGGAGTGCAGTGGCCGGATCTCAGCTCACTGCAAGCTCCGCCTCCCGGGTTTACACCATTCTCCTGCCTCAGCCTCCCGAGTAGCTGGGACTACAGGCGCCCGCCACCTCGCCCGGCTAGTTTTTTGTATTTTTTAGTAGAGACGGGGTTTCACCATGTTAGCCAGGATGGTCTCGATCTCCTGACCTCGTGATCCGCCCGTCTCAGCCTCCCAAAGTGCTGGGATTACAGGCTTGAGCCACTGTGCCCGGCCAGGTGGACACCTTTCAACCTGTTGGGGTGGATATGTTCCCATTTCATGGCATCTGGGGACAACGGGATTCTCTGACCAGGTCCCACTGTTCTCAAGTCATTGGGAAGGAGGAGCCCACTCTTGCTTGGGCCTGATACTCCAGAGAGCCATGCAGGTGTGGGCCACTGGGTCTGGCTCCTTTTCACCTGGGTGTGGTGTGGAATGGGGGCCACGCACTGCCAGCATCTGGGAGCCCGGCAGGAGTGGCTCAGGTGTTCTCCGAAGCTCTCGGGTACAGTGTAACCTTTGGACGATTTTGTCTCGCAGGATGGACATGGGAGAGAATGCGACACCCTCTGCTGGTACGGGAGTGAGGGCAGGTCATTCAAGCATGAGCAGGTACAGTCGGTCTCTGCTCCCTGGACGGAGGCCCCTCCCAGTGGAGAGAAAGCGACACCTGCTGGCACAGGAGCGAGGGGACGTCATTACCAAGCATGAGCAGGCACAGCCCATGTCTGCTCCCTGGACGGAGGCCCCTCCCAGTGCTCCCTGGTCAAAGCGTCCTGGACTTCCCAGGAGCACAGGGTGGTGACACGTTGACAACACCCCCAGGCCCTTGCACATTTTACCTTGGATGCCTCCCCCTGGCTCCCTCTGGGTTTCAGGGATGTGGAACTGGGCTGCCAGTGGACATAGAGCCTGGGCATGGTAACATCTACAAGGGCCCTGAGGCGTCGGGATTCTGCAGTGAGTCCCCTGTGCTCCCCTCACCTACTAAAGTACAAATCTCAGCTCAGGGATGGGTTTTGCTTTTAGAAAAGTCTTTCTGAGGTGGGATGTGTCTCCTTGGCTTGGGCCTACCTCTTTTCCAGGGTAGAACTCCTCCCGGGCTCCCCTGCAGGTCCAGCCGGTGATTGTTGTTAGGCCGGAGGTGCCTGGCCCATCTAGGGAGTGCGGGCATCTAGGGAGGGCGGCCATCTAGGGAGGGCGGCCCATCTAGGGAGTGCGGCCATCTAGGGAGGGCGGCCATCTAGGGAGTGCGGCCCATCTAGGGAGGGCGGCCATCTAGGGAGGGCGGCCCATCTAGGGAGGGCGGCCGTCTAGGGAGGGCGGCCATCTAGGGAGGGCGGCCCATCTAGGGAGGGCGGCCGTCTAGGGAGGGCGGCCCATCTAGGGAGGGCGGCCGTCTAGGGAGGGCGGCCATCTAGGGAGGGCGGCCCATCTAGGGAGGGCAGAAGATTGGGGCAGCACCCAGCCTGGGAGAGCTTGGAAGCCTCAAGCCCTGAGGAGGCCCCTCTCTCCAGAAGCCACATCCCACAGCAATGAGTGCCCCCCATGAGGAGCTGCAAGACCTTGTCTGACCAAGCCTCCTGGAGGGGTCAGGTGACCCTCATGGGGAGCGTCACTGACTCTGGGGATTGAAGTCCCGGTGGGCCCAGCTCGAGCCACCAGCCCCCAGCCTTGAAGGGCCAGGTCCTCCCGTGCCCGCTGTCCCCAGAGATCTCTCTCAGGCTCAACCTGCACCTGTGGGATGTGTATTTGCTAGAAGGGGAACAGGTGTTGACGCCGATGGCATGCACTGCCTTTAAGGTTCAGAGGAGTAAGTCCACATGTGTCCAGTGGGACCTGGGGAGCACTGCGGTCAGACTCTGACTGGCCTGAGGGCAGCTTCCTCACACTGTCCCCATGATCCTCTCCTCTGGCCCAGGGGGAGGTCTGGCCAGGTGGGCGGGGCAGGGCACAGTGACACCAAGCCCACCCCCTACATGTTCCAGATGAAAGTTGGGAGTGTGGTGAGCACTTCCCTGCCCAGGCCAAACCCCAGCCACAGCCTCCTATGCACATCTGGACCCCTGGGGTGGCCATAAAAGGATCCGGCACCGCTCAGTGGGAGATGGTTGAGGTGGCAATGAGGTATGGGCTCTGACCCCTCCCAGGGAACTGTCCTGGCCTGGTGCCCACCCTGTCCCTAAGAGGGCCTCATGAAGACATCCAGGTTTGGCCCATGGGCACATTTTCGGGGCCGGTTCTCCTATACCTAGGCCCTCGGTGAAGATGCAGTTCTCGGGCACCATCGGGCCTCTACGAGGAAACTAACAAGGAAGCATGGAGACCTGCCACCCCCAGGTGGGCTTCCATACCAGGTCCCCTCCTGAGTTCCCTCTGGGGAGTCAACAGTGGGGGAGTGCCGTGCCCCAGACCCCCAAGCCCACTACCTGTGTCTTCCTCTTGCGCCTTTTCTTCCTCTTCTTCCTCCTGGACTCTAAGTAAGTACAATAGGCCCCCCGGTCCTCAGGCAAGGAGCTCAGTGCGTGTGCACTGGACATGCTGTGCATGCAGGAGGGGGATGTGGGCAAGACCTCTCCAACAAGCCCCCTCTCACTTTCCACGGTGTCCCACCCCACCCCTCACGGGGCCCTTAATGGCACTGGAGGAGCCAGACCCATTTGTGGGACCCCCCCCACCCCTCCCTGCAAGCACTGACAGCCTCAGAGAGCAGCATAGGTCCCTCACTCCTGAACACCCCTCCAAGGGTGCCAGGACAACAAGCCTTGAGCCAGGGAGACAAGGGAATCAGTGTCCCTGACCCCTAGAGCATTCAGGGCAAGGGCACAGGTGGGACCCCTGGCCAGAGCCAGAGCCAAGAGTTCAGCCAGGTGTGGGAATGGTCTGTCCTGGCATGGACCGGGCAGCCCAGGAGGGCAGAGGGGGCCCTGTATCTGGGCCCTCTTACCCACTGTGGAGACAGGTCCCCATGTGAGGTGGCAAGGGGGCTGGGTGACAGCCAAGGCCCCTCCCACCTGAGTTCTGACTGGGGATTGTATCCCAGGCCCAACAGCCCGGGGATGAGGGCATCGGGCGGGAAGCCCCCAGCCAGCCTGAAGCCTGCGGGGCAGTCCCAGGAGCCACCTGCTGTGTCCCGACAGCTTCCCCACCGCAGGCGACACACACCCCTCCCTCTGGAACCAGCAGCCTGCAGGTGTGTTCTCAGTGTCAGACCCCAGGGGCCACACAGAGACCCTGAGGACTCCAGAGACCCAGGCAGGTGGGGCCCGGCCCAGAAAGGACTCTTTGGGCCCACAGGAGGTGCTGTCTGACCACATGTTTTTCTTTCAGCCAAACCCAAGCAAGGGTTCTCAGCACCCAGGCCTGTGCTGGTTTCATATGACAGGAAGGCCCTGTGTAAGGGGGATGGGCAGGCCCCTCCCTGCCCACCAGCCTGGTTCCAGCGGCCCGTTTGGTCCGCTTCCCCGCCATGGGTTCCTCGTCCTGTCACACCCTGTCCTGGTGGGGCTTCCATGTGGCCAAGGCCCAGGGGCATGCAGGGGCTTCTGGGGAGCCCAGGGCAGCAGGCTACTCTCTGGGGGCACCCAGGATTTATGGTGTGCCCAGCCTGGCCTCGGCTCAGGGAGGACCTCGGGGTTCCTGGAGATACCTGCAGCGGAACTCCATGCTCCGACTCCCAGTGGACTTGGATGTGGGGGCCCCTTGGTTCCTTTATCATTTCACACCGAGCTGCTGGGCTCGTGTCCTTTCTGAATGTGTCCTGGACAGCCCCGGGCCCATGCGGCAGGCTTAGCCCAGGAAGCTCATGGCAACCCCGGTATCAGGCCCTGCCCAGGCCCATCAAGACTAAGAGGGAAGTTGGGAGATGCCCCCACTGCAGCATGGGCACCTGCATCTGGCCCCCTTGGTGGCCAGTGACTGGCTTGCCTAGAAGGAACCAGGGTGGCACCGCACCAGCTGCCCTGCAGCCCCAGACACCTTGGAAAACGCTGTTCAGTGAGGAAGCTGGTCCCGTCAAGGCCACGAGAGAAACAGGTGAGCATGGCATTCCCGCAGCCCAGCCAGCCAGCACCATGCCCTGGGTCCTCGATCCCAACCTGTGGGACAGTGTCCCCCTCCCAGGGCACAATTCCTAGGCCAAGAGGGGCCTGGCCTAGACCCCAGCCCTGGGAAGAGCGGGGAACCAGGGATGTGGTGGGTTCCCAGCTGCAGTCAGCATGGCCATGCAGGGGACCCTGGCACTGTGGAGCTCTGCACTGTCACAATTCACCTTGCAGAGGCCAGTGAGATCCCGAAGGCTCGCAGCAACTGTGGCAGCCACAGCAGGCGCCACCACCATGTGCCTTCCAGCTGCCAATGCAGGGTTCCCCGACAGCAGGGTGCCCTGCAGCCCTCACCTCAGTGGCTTAGACGCTGAAGGTATCTGTGGTTCATGTTTCCAGTGCTCCCACCAAAGAGAATTACCACGCAGGATGCTCTTGGTCCTGAGGTGAGCAAAACAGCATGCCGTGTGGTTGGAGCTGGCGTCTTTCCCAGCCACCATGCTTGCTGGATGGGCCCATGGAGCAAGTGGCCTTGAGACAGGCATGGGAATGGAAGAGGCTCAGCATCCTGCACGTGCCCTTACCGAGGCTCACTGGGCTGACACCATCGCTCGTCTGTGGACGAGACACTTGGTCTCGTGCCAATCCCTGGGTTGGCACCATTTCCCAGGAGGACCAGCTGGCCACCTGCTGGCAGGCTAATCACACTGCTGAGGGGGCTGAGATTGGCTCTCACTGCACCGAGCCACAATGTGGACATAGACTTGCCAGCCCTGCAGTGCACACAGCACTGTCTCTGACCAGGACACCCCATTTCACAGCTGGGGATGTGCAGCACTGCGTTCCCACCTCGGGGCCTTAACTCTGCCACCTCTACTTGGAATGTTCTCAGTTCCCTCCAGGCTTCTAGAATCATCTGGGCCAGAGCTCATGGCTGGATAAGCACCCGAGGCCCCACAACCCAAACAAGCTTCCCATCCTCATTTTACTTTCTGTCAAACTTATGAAAATTTATTAAGGTATGACTTACATCCCTGGTAAGTGCACTGCTCAAAAGATATTCACAGATGGAACACACCAGCCCCTAGATCACAAAGCCAACCATGCTCAGCCCCTCTCAGCACCCCCAGCCCTGAAACCAGTGTTCTGACTTCTGATGGCACCATGAGCCTTCCTTTTGTACTTTACACTCATGGAAGCATAACCACCTTCATGTTTTCAAATAAATGTTTACTTCTGAAATAATTTTAGATATACAGAAAAGTTGAAAGGGACTATAGTTACTCCTACACTTTCCATCCAGCTGCCCTTAATAACGACATTTTGCATTACCATGGCACATTTGTACAAACTAAGAAATTTAGGCCAGGTGGGCCAGGCGCGGTGGCTCACGCCTGTAATCCCAACACTTTGGGAGGCCGAGGTGGGCGGATCACGAGGGTAGATCGAGACCATCCTGGTTAACATGGTGAAACCTCGTCTCTACTAAAAATACAAAAATTAGCCCGTGTGGTGGTGGGCGCCTGTAGTCCCAGCTACTCGGGAGGCTGAGGCAGGAGAATCACTTGAACCCGGGAGGCAGAGGTTGCAGTGAGCCAAGATTGTGCCACTGCACTCCAGCCTGGGTGACAGAGTGAGACTCTGTCTCAAAAAACAAAACAAAACCCAAAAAACAAAAAAGAAATGTAGGCTGGGTGTGGTGGCTCACACTGTAATCCCAGCAATTCGAGAGGTCGAGGCAGGAGGTTCAGGTTCACCTGAGGCCAGGAGATTGTGATTCGCCTGGCAACATAGCTAGACCCTGTCTCTGGAGGAAAGTAAAAAAAATTAGCCAGGCATGGTGGCGTGTGCCTATAGTCCCGTCTAGTTAGGAGGCCGAGGCGGGAGGATTGCACACACACGCCTGTAGTCCCAGCTACTAGGGAGGCTGAGGCAGGAGAATCGCTTGAACCCGGAGGTCGGAGGTTGCAGTGAGCCGAGATCTCGCCACTGCACTCCAGCCTGAGCGACAGAGCAAGGCTCCGTCCCAGAACCAAAAAAAGTTACGATGTAAAGTACTAGTTGTGAGGTCACGATGCCTGCAACTTTGAAATAGTTTAACCACAATACATGCATACACAGCTACAGGTGGGGAGAGAGCAACCAGCAGAAATGGCAAAGTGCTGGGTTGTCTGATTGAGGCGGAGGTATACAGGTGTTCTCTGCACTGTTTTCAACTGTCCCGTATGCGTTAAAATTATCATAATACAATGTTAGAGGGGGGAAAAAAACCCGCCTTTCTTCTGCGCAGTCGCCGTGGGCACGAGCAGCACGCGGAGCCCTACGACTCCCTCGGGGTTCCACGCACGCCGCTCCAGCCGTCCCTCCAGACTCCGTCTGCGCATGCTCATGCCCCATCGCGCCCGCCCCGCCCCTCGGGCGTACGTGTGCGCGCAGGGCGCAGGCGCGCGGGTCCCGGCCGCCCGTGAGACGCCAGCGGCTGGACGCGGGTCTGAGCCGTCTGAGGTGCCGGAGCTGCGGCAGGATGGAGCCGCTGAAGGTGGAAAAGTTCGCAACCGCCAACAGGGGAAACGGGCTGCGCGCCGTGACCCCGCTGCGCCCCGGAGAGCTGCTCTTCCGCTCGGATCCTTTGGCGTACACGGTGTGCAAGGGGAGTCGCGGCGTTGTCTGCGACCGCTGCCTCCTCGGGTGCGTATGCAGCGCCCTCGCCCACCTGAGTCGCGAGCTGTGTGGGGTGCTGGGGGCGTCGGGCGGGCGGCAGCCGCGGGACTCCTGCGGGATGGGGCTGCACAGGCAGCTTGGCGGTGCTGCCCCTGACGCGCGTGTGCCCGGGGGCGGGTCGCGGCTGACAGGCCCCGCCCGGACACCCCCGAGGTTGCCGCAGCGGGGCTGGGGAGGGGGCCCAGGCTCAGCCACTGCCCCCAAACCTGGGCTGCGGTGGAAATGGGAAAGCCATTGGGCAGACTTAAGGGGGAAGCGTTGTGCCGGATAATTTTGCTGGGAAACCAAAAGTCTGTGTCCTGTGCGACAAGCTTCCTTGGTGCGGGTGTGGAAATCACAAGTGGCGGGCGTGGGGGTGGGTGGGAGCCGGGATGTGTATAAATCAGGCTCCCCTGCAGAGGCCCCGCTGGTAAAGCATCAGGCTTGCAGGAGGTGGAGGAATCTTGATGTTGACCGTGCACCTCTGTGGTCTGGGTTCTGGGAGGCCTGGGGATACGAAGATGAACGGGACCTCCTTCAGGAGCCGATGAAGTGAGAGAGAGAATTACAGTGTACCAGAAGGGCTGAAATAGAGGGGCAATTAATGTGCGGTGGGAGCATCAGACACGGGTCCCCGTGTGCTGTGCCGTTTAATGGCTGTGCAGGCATATCTAACTCTTAACCACCTTTCTAGATGCAGGGATTCACGTGAAAGTGTTTTGGAAGCCTGGACGCACTGTGCCGATGTCAAGTGCTATGTGAAAGCAATTTATGGAAATGTGTAACATACATACATAGTCATAGGAATTGCATTCAGTCAACAAATACTATTGAGCTTCTGTGTGCGAGGAAGAAGAGTTCTGTTTTGAGATGAGTACAGTGATTTTGTGCATGGCTGCTTTTCAGACCTGCCAGTCTGAGATTTAGGTGGGTGGAGGTGGGACGGTAAGTGCAAAACTCGTATCTGTAATTTGACCATTGTTCTTACTTTGTTCTCATTTGATTCGTAATTCAGGAATATGACTTTGCATTTTAAAGCTACCAAATAATAATTTTGTCTGTTGCTTTCTGAAGTAATGGTAACAGCGAAAACATCTGTTCGGGAGGGAGCAGCACCTTGAAGTTTTTGACTTCAAAACTTGTGGTTTTGAACAATTGATTTTTGTTGTGTGTGTGGTTGACAACAATTCATTCCTTTCAAGGTAGTTCTTGGGACAGAAAAGTTTTGGGATGAATAAATGGTGACAAATTGGCAATTCAATCATTAGAGCTGCACTTGGGTCCTGTGACACACGGCCTTGTGCATTTCCAAAATGAACTACACAGACCCTTTGTGGGCGGGGTGCTTGTGAATTTACTATACTCTTTCATTAGTCTCATTCATTTTTCCTGTTTGCAGTAACTGCGGGGGTTTAAGCAAAAAAGGAATTTCATGAAAGAGTACTGGGGGAGTTCTCAGTGTTGCTTTAAAGTCTGCCGAGACTTGACTGGACATGGGCCGGAGACAAGTCAGGATTGCACTGCAAAAGTAGTTGGGACTGGGGTCTGGGGAGTGTATCACTTCTGTCGCCTGATAATACTGGATTCTGCAGTAGGCACCGCGAACACCATGGACACTGAACCCTGGTGCTGCTGCTACTGCTGCTCCTTGGGAATCTGGCTGTTGCTGGAGAGTTATTCTCTCAACCATTCTTCTTTGTGATACTAGCTTTTATTCAAAGTCCTCAGTGAGTGTTTTGGATTGGCTAAACTTAGGTCACTGCCTGCACCCTAGCTGCAAGGGAGGTTGAGAAGGTATTTCGCCTTTTTGGCTTTTAAGATAGAAGGCAGGCTCGCTCTACTTCCCACCGGTAGTTATCCAGTGGGGAAATCAGCACACATAAACATAGAAAAAGGGATATAAGTAAATGCTAAGCATCTAAACAAAACAAGCTAAACAGATTCTTCATAATGACTAACAAGTACTTATTAGTATTTTACACAGACACAAAATATTTGCACTTATTTTGGATTGCCAGGACACACAGTTCACTTATGTTGCGGTAGTTAGTTGCTCTTTTTGAACACTCCCATTTTAGTGGTTATAGTGTTCCGAAGAGCCTGGTTGGGAATCACTACAACCTGAAAATAGTGTTAGGGAAATGTTGGTGCATTGTTTGATGTAGTTTTCTGCCACTGTTGAATGCCTGTCCTTAAGGGATAAGTTTCTGTATTACTTATCATCCTGTAAGTAAAATTTGTTTCTCTTTATTCACTGTCCATTGTGAAGTCTTTGAGAATAGTGCATCTTTCAGTTTGTGTAGCCCTAGTGTCTAACATAGTAAGCCCTAAGTTTTAGTATGAATGTGTGGCAGAATTTTCCTCCTAACTGTCCCTGTCCTTCTGCTGTCTTCCATCTGAATTAAGTATGGAATGAAAATGTTAGTTTGTAGCAATTAACAGTTACATGGGAAAGGAAAAATCAAAATAGAATTAAAAAGACAGATATTGATGATAACTACAGTCATGCACTGCATAACGACATTTTGGTTAACGAAAGACCACATATATGACAGCGGCCCTGTGTGATTATATCATTTTTTAACTGTACCTTTTCTGTGTTTAGATACTTTTAGATACACAAATAGTTACCATTGTCTTACAGTTACCTACAGTATTCAGTACAGTAACATGCGGTGCAGGTTTATAGCCTCTGCACAGTAGGCAGTACAGACAATACCTGCTAGCCTAGGTGTGTAGCAGGCTGTACACTCTAGGTTTATGCCAGGATATGCCATGATGTTCCCACAACAATGAAATCACCTAATGATGTCCTTAAGCGATGTACAACTCTACTTCCTTAGGCTCCAGAAATAATGGTTACCAAGTTTTACATGAGTTCCTTTGGTCTAGAGCTGTTTTGATTAGTGGCTTTAGTTCTGTGTACTTGTTTTTGTTAATGGAGAAAGGTGAACCGGCTTCAAGGCTTATCTTACCTTTTTCCTCTCATTAAGGAATGGCTTCTGGTTTTTCATGTTGTGCCTGGGAAAGAAAACGAAGTATGTAAGTTGTAGAAAGAGTCAATGGCAATGAAATTATAACCTGAAATCACTTTTTTTTTTTTTTTTAAGATGGAGTTTTGCTCTTGTTGCCCAGACTGGAGTGCAGTGGTGCGATCTTGGCTCACCTCAACCTCCGCTTCCTGGGTTCAAGCGATTCTCCTGCCTCAGCCTCCTGAATAGCTGGGATTACAGGCGTGTGTCACCACGCCAGGCTAAGTTTTTGTATTTTTAGTAGAGATGGGGTTTTACTATGTTAGTCAGGCTGGTCTCAAACTCCTGACCTCAAGTGATCTACCCGCCTCAGCCTTCCAAAGTGCTGGGATTACATGCGTGAGCCACTGTCCCCGGCCTGAAATCACTTATATTGTCCTTCTGCCATTGCATGCATTTTTAATTTGACGGAGATAGAAGAGGTTGATTGACAATTGGGTATGGGTTATGTGTATTTCCTGTTTGCTTTGGTCAGTGTAGCACATAAAATTCCATTGTTATGGTTTTATTTGTAAACCTTCTCACTCCCTAGCTCTAAGTCTAATCTTCTTTATATCCCCAGGGCCTAGCACATGGGAGATGTTAATCATTCAAGGGTTAATATTTTGGGGAACTTTAAGTAGCTGTATGTTTGTTTTTGTTTTTCTCAAGTTCCAACTTGCCTGCAGCTTCCATATCAAGAGTTACTTCTGGCAAACTCTAATGATAGTTTCTCCGGTAGGGTAAAGAGAATAGCTCATCCTGCATTAAGGCTGAGATGAGGCTTAGTGCCTCCCAGGAGGAAGGAGGATGACTTGGAAGTAGACTTGTCATCCCTTTCAGTCCTGGTGGATTGTGGGAAGCGGGGGGACAGAGGTAGGGAAAACAGATTGTGAGAAATATGTGTTCTGATCTTTCTTGGCTGGCTAAAGTTCTAGGGTTAGGGTGGGGATGTTAAATGGGTTGAGGGGACAGTCAACAGTAGAAGGCCTTTTGCTCTGCTCCTTATGTGGAATCTTGAGAGGAGATGTTATGCAGGTTAGTGATAGGCCGACACAGGCCTATAGCACAGCAGTGGTGGAAGGAAGTGGCTAGATAGTTGAGTTTGTGGTAGCAGGGGATTCTGAAATGCTCTCATACCACTTTGAAGGAGGTGGAGGAGCTTATTGGCCTGGTGGAACAGCTGGCATCATGACAAAAGACTGTGTGACTATAGACTGGAGGTCAGGATCACAGACTCCAGGGATGAGAGCCAGCATGACATCCTAAAAGATGAGATGGGACCAGTTCAGCCATAGGACCTGATTACCTCCTTGCAGCAGAGACCAGTGAGGATCCAGAGAAACAACCCAGATCCAAGGTCTTCTTGCCACTATTTCTTCTAGGATGTCCGATAAGACCTTGGAGAAAAACCTACCCAAAAGCAACTGTTTAAACCAGCCTGGGTAAGGAGTTCAACACAGCCTGAGTATTAACTGGAAGAGATTGAGATACCGTTTTAAACCAGCCCGGGTAAGGAGGTCACAGCCTGAATATTAACTGGAAGAGATTGAGATACCGTTTTAAACCAGCCCGGGTAAGGAGTTCAACACAGCCTGAGTATTAACTGGAAGAGATTGAGATACCGTTTTAAACCAGCCCGGGTAAGGAGTTCAACACAGTCTGAGTACTAACTGGAAGAGATTGAGATACTGTTTTAAACCAGCCCGGGGAAGGAGTTCAACCAAGTCTGAGTATTAACTGGAAGAGATTGAGATACTGTTTGACAATTTTTTTTTTTTTTTTTTTTTGAGCCGGGGTCTCGCTCTGTCGCCCAGGCTGGAGTGCAGTAGCACGATCTCGGCTCACTGCAAGCTCTGCCTCCCGGGTTTACACCATTCTCCTGCCTCAGCCTCCCGTGTAGCTGGGACTACAGGCGCCCGCCACCTTGCCCGGCTAGTTTTTTTTCGTATTTTTAGTAGAAACGGGGTTTCACCATGTTAGCCAGGATGGTCTCGATCTCCTGACCTCGTGATCCGCCCGTCTCGGCCTCCCAAAGTGCTGGGATTACAGGCTTGAGCCACCGCGCCCGGCCCTGTTTGACAAGTTTTAAATTTCCTGGATATTTATTAGAGTAGATATTCATGAGTAATATTAGATTAATTACAGAAAAAATGGCACATGTTCAGGAGACAGATTAGATCAGTTATAGAAAATAAAGCAGGCTGGGCATGGTGGCTCATGCCTGTAGTCCCAGCACTTTGGGAGGTTGAGGCAGGTGAATCACTTGAGCCCATAAGTTCAAGATGAGCCTGTGCAACATGGCAAAACCCTGTCTCTACTAAAAATACAAATAATTACCCGGGTGCATGCCTGTAGTCCCAGCTACTGAGAATGCTGAGGTGGGAAAATCAGTTGAGCCCGGGAGGTGGAGGTTGCAGTGAGTGGAGATCACACCACTGCACTCCAGCCTGGGTGACAGAGTGAGACCCTGTCTCAAAAAAGAAAAAAAGAAAACGGCAGCTGCATTTGAGTTGCAGTGTGAATAAATGTGACCAGGCAATAAAGGGTATTAACTCACTGCATTTGGTGAGATGATGGAATCTCTCTTGGCCAAGGACTGAACCTGGGGTGGAGACGGGAGGGAACGTCTTCATATATGAGGGTAAGAAGAAGAGGTGCCAGAAAAGGCAACAGCATTGGTAATTGAAAAGTTTAAGGACAGCTAGGGAAGTGGTTGCTAAGTGACTCAGCCTTAGGAGAGATTGGAAATAGTCTTCTAGGAGAGAAGACTAAATTGCCTCGTGAAATGTAGGATTGTTGAAAAGTGCTGAGGGTCTACTTAAAACTTGTGTTCATTTATTTAAAGTGGGAACAGTTAGTTGGGTCATGTTTCCTTCCTCTCTCAATTGCCAGCTGCTTGGCTACGAGAACTGGATTTACCCAGGATTACTAGGTTAGTATGATGGACGGAGAGAAGGGACAGGAAGTTGAAGTTGTAGGCAAGGGAGGGTGTAATTGTGGATCATGGTTCTTCAGGTAGGGAATGAGGTTGTAAGGAAGGTGATGGCCAGTGAAATGTGGCCGAATCAATGGATTAGAGGTCCCATGTGGTCAGAGAAATGGTGAGTGATCAGATAATGGGTTGACTTGATATGTCCATGCTTAGAAGTAATGTGTGTCTTGATACAACAAGGTATGGGGTGTGGCAGAACGTGGCCAAGGTAGGGAGTAAGAAAAGATTTTTGGTCAGGAAACCCAAAGGCTGAGGTGTTAGTTGAATTATCTAAATACATGAAGTTACTAAGAATGTTAGACATTGGAATGAATAGTTTCAGCAAAGGCACAATTCTCACATTGGCTACAATAACCCAAAGTTTAAGGGTCAGTAGAGTAGAAGAGGCTAGTGGAGACAGGGAAGCGCTTACCTCTGTGCAAATAATGTAAAAAGACATTACTGGGTTTACGGCTGATTTTGTGAAACACGGTTAGCACCAGGCGTAAGTGAATTGCTGCAGTGTTACAGACTCTTCCTTGGAGGCCCTGAAGGTCACGCGACCAGCAGAATCATTTCAAACAGCAGAACCCTGAACGATGGCTTGAAGTAGGGTTTGCAACTTCCTGGGCAGTGGCTAATGGGTCTAGGACTTGGAATAAAATAAGGTGGAAGAATTGATAATAATGTGGTTTGGGAAAGGACTTTATGGATGTGACTACGTTTTTCTTTTTAAGTGGGAGTCATAATTCCTGCTTCTTCTGCTGCTTCCTTTTCTTCTGCAAGGAGGTTTGGGAAAGGGCTTTATGACTGAGCCCTGGTGAAAACATTTGGTCCATGTGAATGCCACAGCAGAGGGCGTTCTCAATCAGACAGGATGGCCTGCTTTGTGGATAGCAGTAAGTTGTTCTTCAGACAGCCTGGTGCTTGCTCAAAGGGCTCAGGAACAGAGCAGCCATGGGGACAGGGATAGAGGCTGGTGCCTGGAACTCAACAATGCAGACTTCCCCTCATGATAGCCATGTGGCTTCTGCTGGTACAGAGTGCCCAGTGTGCTGCCAGTACTAACTGGTCCTGATGCCCCAAATGGCAACACATCTTCAGGACCAGCCAGCCACCTTGTGTCAGGTTTTTATGGTAGAACTTTTTGTCATGGGGGGGGTCAGTTGGAATATCAGTTTTTTTCCTGCACCTGGATTTCTCTTCCCTGTGTGTAATACCATCTCTAAGATCCACTGAGAATCTTCGATAGAGCTGTGATATTCCCCACAAGGTCGCCTCTGACCTTCACAGAAAGAATTGGAGCGTTGGGCTCTAATGCTTGTGGTTTTGACTATGCCGATTTCCTCATTGGATGACTAGTGGTGGGATGTAGAGCAAGTCTGCCTTCTATCAAAAAAGCCAAAAAGGCTAAATACCTTCTCAACCTCCCTTGCAGCTAGGGTGCAGCAGTGACCTAAGTTCGTTCAATCTAAGACGCTCTCTGAGGACTTTGAATAAAAGCCTCACAAAAGTATCACAAAGAAGAATGGTTCAGAGAATAACTCTCCAGCAACAACCAGTTTCCCAAGGAGCAGCAGCAGCAGCAGCAGGGCCCAGTGTCTGTGGTGCTGGTGGCACGTACTGTAGAATCCAGCGTTATCAGGCAACAGAAGTGATATAGTCCCCAGCCCCAGCCCCTGCTCTTAACATACTCTGGCATTTCAGGCAACTGGTGTTATAGACCAGTGGTTCTCAGATCTTTTAGTCTCAGGACCCCTTTATGCTTTTACAAATTATCAAAATGGATTTGATAGGGATTTAAAAAACGTTATTGAGAGTGCTGATGATGTTTTGTTTATGCAGGTTTTATCTATTTATATTTACTGCATAAAAATTAAAACTAAGTTTTGAAAATACCTATTTAAACATACATTTAAGGCTGGGCGTGATGGCTCATGCCTGTAATTCCAGTACTTTGGGAGGCCGAGGCAGGCAGATCACATGAACCCAGGAGTTTGAGACCAGCCTGGCCCACAGAGCAAAACCCAGTCTCTACTAAAAATACAAAAATTAGCCAGATGTGGTGGTGCATGCCTGTAATCCAGCTACTTCGGAGGCTGAGGCAGGAGAATGGCTTGCATCTGGGAGGTGGAGGTTGCAGTGAGCCAAGATTGCGCCACTGTGCTGCAGCCTGGGCAACACAGTGAGACCCTGTCTCCAATAAAAACCCAACAACAATAACGATAAAATATATGTGTGTGTGTGTGTATACATTTGATTGTTTGATTCCTTAAAAAATTGTTATATATGTGTAAGTTTTTACGTTGTAACAATTTTTAAAGAAATCAAACTATATTTTCATTTATTGAGATAGAGTCTCGCTTTGTTGCCCAGGCTGGAGTGCAGTGGTGCAATCTCAGCTCACTGCAACCTCTGCCTCCCGGGTTCAACCGATTCTTCTGCCTCAGCCCCCTGAGTAGCTGGGACTATAGACCCATGTGTATTTTTTTTTTTTTTTTTTTTTTTGAGGCGGAGTCTCGCTCTGTCGCCCGGACTGCTGGAGTGCAGTGCAGTGGCCAGATCTCAGCTCACTGCAAGCTCCGCCTCCTGGGTTTACGCCATTCTCCTGCCTCAGCCTCCTGAGTAGCTGGGACTACAGGCGCCTGCCACCTCGCCCGGCTAGTTTTTGTATTTTTAGTAGAGATGGGGTTTCACCGTGTTAGCCAGGATGGTCTCGATCTCCTGACCTCGTGATCCGCCCGTCTCGGCCTCCCAAAGTGCTGGGATTACAGGCTTGAGCCACCACGCCCGGCCGTGTATTTTTTAAAACAATGAAAATTTAATGAGGATTGCATTGCTTTGCATTTTTTTCATGTCTCTCTCTAAAGTCTGGCTTAATCAAAGACCCTTAGGTCTGGGTGTGGTGGCTTACACCTGTAATCCCAGTGCTTTGTTAGGACAAGGTGGGAGGATCTTAAGAGGCCAGGAACTCACGACCAGCTTGGGCAACATAGGGAAACTTCATCTTGTTAAAAAAAAACACACACAAAAATTATCTGGGTGGGATGGTGTGCACCCTTGTAATCACAGTTACTTAGGAGGCTGAGGTGGGAGGATCACTTGAGCCTAGGAGGTCAAGGCTGCAATAAGCCATGATCATGCCTCTGAACTCCAGCCTGGGGGGCATACGCATTCAGACCACAGCATCTGGTTTATCTTATTTTTTTTTTCTTTTTAAGATAAGCAAGTATATATGTGTGTTCTTATTTTCTATTCTTATTTTTGCACTTGCTTTTTTAACTTAGTGTCTATTGGAGATCACTCTATTATCAGTTCATGGCGATCTTTCTTATTCTTTATAACTCCATAATACTCAATTTTATGTAGCCACTTCTTTCTACTTTCCTGTGTGTGGCGATTTAGGCAATTTCCAGTATTTTGCAGTTGTGCATATTGCTCTAATAAATAACCTTGCGTGTGTGTGTTTTTGTATTGTTGCTGGTGTATCCTCAGGGTCCATTCCTCAAAGTGGGATTTCTGGGTCAAGGTGTAAAACCTGTGTGGGGTTGTACCATTTTGCGTTCCCATTAATGATGTATGTGAGTTCTTGTTTCCCTTAGCTTTGCAGCCTGAGCTTTTGAAGTTTTGCTAAGCTGATGGGTGAGAAGTGGGATCTTAGTACAGTTTTAATTTGCATTTAAATTGCATTATGGATGAAGCTAAACATCTTTTCATGTGTTTAAAGGCCATGTTTATATCTTTTTGGGATTTGTCTGTTTTTATCTTTTGCTCATTTTTCTTGTTTTTTCCTTTTTCTTTCTTTCTTTTTTTTCCTCTAGAGACTGGGGTCTCCCTGTGTTACCCAGACTGTAATGCAGTGGTATGATCATAGCTCACTGCAGCCTCGAATTCCTGGGCTCAAGTGATCCTCCCTCCTCCACCTCCAGAATTTTCTGAGCAGCTGAGACCACAGGTGTGCAACATGATGCCGAGCTAATTAAAAAAAAATTTTTTTTTTAGAGATGAGATCTCCCTAGGAGGCTGTCCTCCCACTTACTTTGAGATTCTTTTGGGGATTGTCTGATTTGATTTTACATTTAACTCTGTATGTGCTACCATCTGTAGCACCTTGTAGATCAAGTTCCAGATGATTTTCCATTTCTATCTGGGAGTTCCCCATTATCTCTTAATCAGATGTGATGCTCCCTCTGGTGGACAATGGAGTAAAAAGCATACAAACATTTTTCAATAAGGCAACTTATTTTTTAGCCACTAAAACACTATCTCTGAGTGGTCTCCTTCATGAACCCCCTTTCCAAACTGTTCTTAGCCTCTAACATTTGCCATTAACTCTTATTTTGAATTAGACCAAAAAAGGGCAAACAAGTTAAATTTTGTCATAAATATCTATATAAAACTCAATAATGAAATAGCACTGGTCAGATTTACATGGTGTAGTGGCTTGTTAATGATGACCATGTTTTTCTTTTTTTTTTTTGAGACGGAGTCTTGCTCTGTCACCCAGGCTGGAGTGCAGTGGCCATATCTCAGCTCACTGCAAGCTCCACCTCCCGGGTTCATGCCATTCTCCTACCTCAGCCTCCCGAGTAGCTGGGACTACAGGCACCCGCCACCTCGCCCGGCTAGTTTTTTGTATTTTGTAGTAGAGACAGGGTTTCACCGTGTTAGCTGGGATGGTCTCGATCTCCTGACCTCGTGATCCGCCCGTCTCGGCCTCCCAAAGTGCTGGGATTACAGGCTTGAGCCACCGCGCCCGGCCTAATGATGACCATGTTTTTCACAGTAAGAGTTGAAACCTGTGTTTGAAACTAGTAGTTTTACTTGGAGTTGGTATGATCTGGAGGGAAAATTGTGCTTGCTGATCTCCTTACAGTTTATTACTGCAAGAAGATTCTGTGTAAATGAGTTTTTCCCCTAGTTTTTGACATGATAATTACTTGTTAGTAGAAAAAATAAAATAAAGGCCACTTGTGGGATAACCTTGAGTTTTATATCTCATTCTACTATTTGAAAAGTGAAAATGGACAGAGCCATTACTAGTTGTTTAAATACAGTACCATCAAGAATGTTTCCTTTTTAAAGTTTACTTGTTGTCAGTTTACTGTTTTACACATGGCCTATTCATGTTTAGTTTTAAACATTTAAAAGCATTTATAACAGTAGGCTAATATTGATCTTTTTGTTTGTTTGAGACAGAGTCTCACTGTGTCACCCAGGCCGGAGTGCAGTGGTGTGATCCCGGCTCACTGCAGCCTCAACCTCCTGGGCTGAAGTCATCCTCCTACCTCAGCCTTGAGTAGCTGGGACCACAGGCATGCACCACCATGCCTGGCTAATTTTTATATTTTTTGTAGAGATGGGGTTTCACCATGTTGCCCAGCCTGGTCTTGAACTCCTGGGCTCCAGCAATTCACCTGCATCAGCCTCCCAAAGTGCTGGGGCTACAGGTGTGAGATACCCGCATCTGGCCAATATTGATTTTTAAAATTCATTACTTGGGTTGAGAATTATAATGTAAGGAAGTCCTCTTTTTGTTGTTGTTCTTATTGCCTTTGCAGCAAAAATAAATAAGACCTACCACAAGGGGATAAGATAGATTGATAGACTGGGCAGATCTGAATATATACAAGTTAAAAACATCCTTATGTTAAAGAACCATCTTATAATGAAAAAAATCAGGAAATTGGCCGGGCACGGTGACTCACGCCTGTAATCCCAGCACTTTGGGAGGCTGAAGCGGGCAGATCACGAGGTCAAGAGATCGAGACCATCCTGGCTAACATGGTGAAATCCCATCTCTACTAAAAATACAAAAACTAAGCTGGGCATGGTAGTGCACGCCTGTAGTCCCCGCTACCTGGGAGGCTGAGGCAGGAGAATCACGTGCACCTGGGAGGTGGAAGTTGCAGGGAGCTGAGATCATGCCACTACACTCCAGCCTGGCAACAGAGCAAGACTCCGTCTCAAAACAATAACAGTAAACAATAAATCAAGAAATTGAGGAAAATATTTCAAAATAAAAAGGAATATTATTCTTTTTTTTTTTTGAGGTGAAGTCTCACTCTGTCACCCAGGCTGGAGTGTGGTGGCATGATCTGAACTCACTGCAGCCTCCGCCTCCTGGGTTCAAGCAGTTCTCCCACCTAAGCCGCCTACCTCAGCACCCTAAGTAGCTGGGACTACAGATGCGTGCCACCACCCCCGGCTTTTTTTTTTTTTTTTGGTATTTTTGGTAGAGATGGGGTTTTGCCATGTATCTAGGCTGGTCTCGAACTCCTGAGCTCAAGTGATCTACCTGCCTTGGCCTCCCAAAGTGCTGGCATGGCCAAAAGGTGTATATTCGTAATATATAAAAATTGTTCATAAATTGATATGAGAAAGCAACTTAACTTCTGAAGTGTACTAACTGATTCTTGGGACTTTTTCCCTCTTTGTGTCTGTCTTTGAATAGCTCTAATCTTCAGATTTCCTTTGAGAAATTCCCTTGTGACTCGTTGGTTCTCAACATTGGCAAGCACCCGGGGAGCTTTAAAAAATGCCGATGCATGGGTCCTGCCCTGAGAGATTCTGATGTAATTTGTCTAGAGTGTGGCTTGAGCATAGACATTTTTAATACTCCCCAGTCTGGGTTGACAGCTGCCATCTTTCTTTTCCATCTTCACTGACTCCCCGCTTCTCTGTGTCTTTATATTCGAGGGCTAAGGTGAAGTTGCCACAGCTGGGATTAGTCCAACTGCTTATAATATCTATAAATAATTCTGCATGTTCAATTTTAAACTGGACATTGACATTAGCATGTTCTGTTTCCACATAAATAATTGTCATAGGTAGGACAAACAGGAATTCTGTTTAATTTTTAATCGGCATAGTTGTGGTTGATGTTTCTCACAAATGAATTTGAGTGTATAAAAATTTCATCCTTGTTAGCGTTTTTTAGCTGCTGTGTTTACCTCTTGTTAGAAAGTAGAGTTAACTGGAAAGATTTATGTGGTACCAGTGATCTAGAAACCTTGGGTATGAGGTAAGCGTTTCTCTGGGCAGTTTAATTTTTGAGTTTTTGACTCTAATATTGGATGCTCGGTTTTGGTGGTGAAAACTTAAGCATCTTACAAAAAGACTTACTCAAAATCTATGAATCACTGGTATTTTACAAATTTGCCTGTGGGATTTAAAAAATATCCAGATGTCTGAGCAACATCCTAAGGATCCCGTAATTGTGTAAAGCTTCACAGGTAATGGTAATGCATGGCTGGAGGTGAGAAACTTTGGGAAAGAAAAAAAAAAAAGTCATGATACAGTCAAATAAGTGGTATAGATAACAACTCTGGAGGAATAACCAGTTGGGAAATGCATAGACATTGTATAGTAGACCATTATGACTGCAGCGACGTGCCGTTTGTATAGATTATAGGTTGGGATAGAGTCTGTAACACAGAAGGCCTTGATGAGGCTAAGAGATTTTGAACTTTATTTTCTAGGTACGACTGTTGAGGAGCCTATAAAGATTTTTGGGCTGTGGTGTGAAGTGCACATGGAAGATTTGTGTGGGAATCTTGATTTGGGTGAATTGTGTGATGAGGGAGAGAAGTGGAAAGACTGGAGATGAGGATTCCAGTTAGGAGAAAATGTGCATTATTCTCGGTGGGAAGTGATGAGGGCCTGAGCTAGGGGAGTGGTAGAGGGCCTGGAACCAAACATGGTGAGGAGTTGACCCACTTTGTTGACCGATTAAAGGGCAGGGAATAAGCGAAGGGCGAGTGCTGGGTTTTGAGCTAGAACTGTTGGAATAGTGGTGATACTACTGCTATGTGAAGTCATTGGAGTGAGGGTGATCTCCCCGGTAATAAGTTAGGCAGCAAAAGATAGCATTGCTGAGGATCAAGCTTAAGAGAAAAGCTTCTCAGGATTGGGAGGTAGAAGACCTCTGTAAATGGGTTAAAAGTGCCCGTTTTTGGCCTAGTTTTTACTACCTGGGTAAGTAGGGTAAGCAATTTAATCTGAGTCTCAGTTTTACCTTTTTGGAATGAAGGTATCGAGTGATTTCTGACATCCTTTTTAAGTTTTCTGCAGTTTTAGGAAACCATTTATGTATTTGCTACAGCTGCCTCCTCCTACTCCTCTTTCTTTTTTTTTATTTGTTTTTTCAAAGAGACAAGGTCTCACTATGTTGCCCAGGCTGGCTTCAAACTCCTGGCCTCAAGTGATCCTCCTGCCTCAGCCCCCCTCTCCTCCCCTGCAGTAGCTGGGACTACAGGCCAAAGGTCCTGGCCACCTCCTCCTTTTTTTGTAACAGCTTTATTGAGATATAACTCATATGCCATACCATTCACCTATTTAAAGTGATATAAAGTAACATTAACTTTACCCTTTCATTTATTTAAGTGTACCATTCAGTGGCATTAAGTACATACTAACATCACCATAATCGACTTTAGAAAATTCTTATCACCTACAAAAGAAACAGTGTACCTTACGGCTGTCTTCCACTGTAATTAAACAGAGGAAAACATTAGGATTAATCCCTTGAATTGAGGCTCTACTACGTACCTGCCTTGTGAATTTGCAGGGCCAGTTAGAACTCCCTTCCACTTCAAACCGGCTCCTTGCGATGCTGGCCCACGAGGTGGCAGTGTGGGAACGCTAGGAAGGAAAAGGGCTGGCGGAATCCCCCTGTATTTAGAAACAGGCTGTACAGTTACATCTGTTTGTAGTAGTACATGTAGTTGTTATCCAGGCATCCTCCGACGATCATAGATTGAAAGTCTCCTAGCTGAAGATTTTGCTCATGCAGAGTATTGTCCTTACTTGTTGGTCATGTTTCCTGGTCATCTAAACCTACGTGAACCTTCTTGTCTGGTTTCTATCTTTCGTTACATAGTGACTCATTCATCATTTAAATGACTCTTGCTGTGTCTGGGAATCGTCTGTCTAGTCTTTCAGCCATTTTTTTCTCATTTAACCTTTTTGCCCCGGTACTTTCTTGGGTCCCTTTCTACCGTATCCATTGTTTGTCCTTTTTCCTCCTAGTCAGGAGCCATGGGCGTTCTCCAAGATACCGGTTCTTGTCTTTGGCTGCACACTGGAATCACCTGGGGAGCTTTGAAAAATCCTGATGCCTGGGCGACACTCAATACTCATCGAATCAGAGCCTTGGAGGTGGGACGCAGGCATCATCATTATTATTATTATTATTTTTTGAGACAGAGTCTCGCTTTGTCGCCCAGGCTGGAGTGCAGTGGCGCGATCTCAGCTCACTTTGCAAGCTCCGCCTCCCAGGTTCACGTCATTCTCCTGCCTCAGCCTTGTGAGTAGCTGGGACTACAGGCGCCCGCCACTACACCCAGCTATTTTTTTTTTTTCCCATATTTTCAGTAGAGACGGGGTTCCACCGTGTTAGCCAGGATGGTCTCAATCTCCTGACCTCGTGATCCACTCACCTCAGCCTCCCAAAGTGCTGGGATTACAGGCGTGAGCCACCGGGCCTGGCCATTATTTTTTAATCTCTAATTACCTACTAAATATTTTTCCATCATCATCTTTTATCCAATCTGAAAAACATGGACTAATTTAACTAGATTAAATAAAAATATAGATTTTAAATATTATAGATAAAATTTAAATTTATAATATATCAGTTGGATGCTATCCACTCTCTCAAGCGATGTATGAGTCTCAACTTTTTCTCTTGAATTGCCTATCAACAGTTCTTTTTATTCTTACTTGGAAATGTCACTTATATTGCTTTCTCTCTTCTATTCCCACTGCCACCATCCTAGAATAGGCTGCAGTTTTGGTTCCTGCCTTCCAGCCAAGGAGCGCATCTGTAGTTGAACAGAGTTGCGTTCAGACACGATTACACAGTGGTCTTGTTTTTCTTTTGATCCATTACGGTCACAGCGTGGCCTTGTCTGAGGTCCATGTTCTGTGAAACTGTTTATGTTCAGCAGAAGGACACCACTGCCTCCCTGTGAGGGCTGGCCAGCTTGGAGCCCCACCTGCCCACCTGATAGTATCGGTTGGTTCCTGCATGTCAGGGGCAGCTCCTCTCTAGAGCTGTGTCTTTGTTGATTATATCTGTTTACAGATCCTCCCTACCGCAATCTGTTCTATGAAGTGTTGCCATATTAGTAGTCTTCCTTAAATATGCCTTTAATGACTGATTCTTCTTTCTTTTTTTTTTGAGACAAAGTTTAGCTCTTGTTGCCCAGGCTGGAGTGCAATGGTGCGATCTTGACTGACTGCAACCTCCACCTCCCGGGTTCAAGCGATTCTCCTGCCTCAGCCTCCCTGGTAGCTGGGATTACAGATGCCCGCCACCATGCCCCGCTAATTTTTTTGTATTTTTAGTAGAGACGGAGTTTTGCCATGTTGGCCAGGCTGGTCTTGAACTCCTGACCTTAGGTAATACGCCTGCCTCGGCCTCCCAAAGTGCTGGGATTGCAAGCATGAGCCACAATGCCCGGCTGACAGATTCTTATTTCATCAAGCATAACTAGTGGTCCTTTCTAATCTGACCCAACTCTGGCCAGCTTTGTTTCCCAGTGTATCCTGTGTTTTAGTCTGACTGGTCTCAGTGCCTTGTGAACCAGTCATGCTTCCTCTCACTTTGGTGCTTTCCCTTGTCTTATCCTCTTTATGAGTTATGTGAGTTGGGGCAAACTACTTAACAGCTCTGAACTTTGTTTTCTTAATCTTGAACCCTGCCTCTTCAGATTGTTCTCAGAATTAAAAGAGATAAAACATGTGGAAGTATTTTGTGTATATCAGGTCCTCATGCTTAATATGTGTTCTTTCCTTGCTCTACTTAGTTTTCATTGATTGATCTTTTTTAAAAACCATTTATTTATTTAATTTGAGACAGGGTCTCACTCTGTTGAGGCCGGGGTACAGTGGCATGATCATGACTCACTGCAGCCTTGACTTCCCAGACTCAAAACAATCCTCCCACCTCAGCCTCCGGAATAGCTGGGACCACAGGTGACTGCCACTATACCTGGCTAATTTTTCAATTATTTGTAGAAACAGAGTCTCACTGTGTTGCCCAGGCTGATCTCCTGGGCTCAAGCAGTCCTCTCCCCTTGGCCTCCCAAAGTGCTAGGATTATAGGTGTGAGCCATTGCCTCCAGTCCTCAGTGATTGATTGGTGGAATTTAGGTATTTTATAATTTAAGTCTTAATTTGGTTATTATTAGGTTTTATTCGTTATTTGCCCTGTGGTCTTTGCCTTCTTTTTTTTTTTTTTTTTTTTGAGACGGAGTCTCGCTCTGTCGCCCGGGCTGGAGTGCAGTGGCCGGATCTCAGCTCAATGCAAGCTCCGCCTCCCGGGTTCACGCCATTCTCCTGCCTCAGCCTCCCAAGTAGCTGGGACTACAGGCGCCCGCCAGGTCGCCTGGCTAGTTTTTTGTATTTTTAGTAGAGACGGGGTTTCACCATGTTAGCCAGGATGGTCTTGATCTCCTGACCTCGTGATCCGCCCGTCTCGGCCTCCCAAAGTGCTGGGATTACAGGCTTGAGCCACCGCGCCCGGCCGGTCTTTGCCTTCTTGAGGACAGAGACCTTGTCTTATTTTTCTGTGTATCCGAAGACCCTAGTTCATTGCTAAGTACACAAGGATGTTCAATAAATGTCTCAATAACTGAAATTTGCAGGATTATCAGAGCACTCTGTCTGCAGATAACATCTGAGACATTTTTTGAGTATTTTTTGAAACTGTCTCCTTCTTTTGATTATTGTTACCACTCTTAGTCAGTTGGTACTACTGATTAGGGAAGCTAGTAAGATTAGGGTCACCGACTGAATTATTAGTATCAAATCTATAATTCTGTATAGTCATCAGAAATGGTATGTCAAAGTGAATGTTTATAGGTGATTATTTAATTCACCTACAAAAATGAATTCAGTCAGGCACAGTGGCTCGCGCCTTTCCTCCCAGCAGTTTGGGAGGCCAAGGTGAGAAGATCACTTGAGCCCAGAAGCTCCAGACCAGCTCAGGCAACACAGCAAGACCCTGTCCTGACAAACAAAAAAAAAAAAAAAAAAAAAAAAAAGGAAAAAATTAGCAAGGTGCAGTGGTGCATGCTTCTAGTCCCAGGTAGTTGGGAGGCTGAGGCAGGAGGATCACTTGAGCCTCGGGGGTTGAGGCTGCTATGAGCTGTGATTTTGTCACTCCACTGGGTGACAGAGTGAGACTGTCTCAAAAAAAAAATAGACTTAAAGCTCAAATAATGCAAATTTTAAGCATAAATAACTTCATGCAGTGTACTTTTAGCCTCTACCTTGGCTTATGAACAGCCTACTACAAACAGAGATGAGTTGCATTTTAAATATTTGAACAGTTATTTATAACTTTCAATATTGGCCTTCCACATCTTTCTGAATGACACAAGATATTGAAACTCTCTGATCTATTGATACTTTTGTTTTTAATGATTTTTTAGAATGTCAGCTTTTTTATTTAGAATACTTTGAAATCGCGGTCCAATAGAGCAAATTTCCTTTCTGTCGTTTTTCTTTCTCCTTGGTTGTTTAACCTTTTGCCTCTTAAACCCTGGGCTTCTGTTTTCTCATTTATAAAATAGGGAAATATCTACCTCATGTGATCTTCATGAGGAGTAAATGAGACAACACACACAAGAGTACTAGGATAGTACCTGAAATATTGCATTGCTTCTTTTTCTTTATTATTTTTTGAGATGGAGTCTTGCCCTGTCACCCAGGCTGGAGTGCAGTGGTGCAATCTTGGCTCACTGCAACCTCCGCCTCTGCCTCCCAGGTTCTCACCATTCTACTCAGGCTCCCCAGTAGCTGGGACCACAGGCGCCCACCACCACACCCGGCTAATTTTCTGTATTTTTAGTAGAGACGGGATTTCACCTTGTTAGCCGGGATGGTCTCGATCTCCTGACCTCGTGATCTGCCTGCCTCTGCCTCCCAAAGTGCTGGGATGACAGGTGTGAGCCGCCGCGCCCGGCCTGCAGTGCTTCCTAAAGTGTGATCTACCATTCACCTCCCTCAGAATTACTGGGGAGTGGGAGGTGGAGAAGGAGAGAGGGGACTTATTAAAAATCTGGCTCCCAGTGCCTCTCCTGAGAATACCTAGTATTTTAAGGCACAGAATCTACATTCTTGCCAGGCTCCCTGGGTGATGCTGGTACTCATAAAATTTTGATACCTGTTTACCTACAGGACAGAGATGCATTCCTTTTGCAATCTGTCTTCTGTCTACTTTATTGGTCTTATTGGCACTAAAGTTTGAGAACACTAGGGCTAAATCAATAGTAGTTTTATATGAATATTTGCAGCAGTTGTAAGTAACAGCCTGCTTAAAAATCTGTATTTTTTTTTTCTTTTGAGACGGAGTCTCACTGTGTCACTCAAGCTGCAGTGCAGTGGTGCGATCTCAGCACACTGTAACCTCTGCCTCCTGGGTTCAAGCGATTCTCCTGCCTCAGTCTCCCAAGTACCTGAGACTACAGGCATGTGCCACCATGCCTGGCTAATTTTGTATTTTTAGTGGAGATGGGGTTTCACCAGGTTGTCCAGGCTGGTCTTGAACTCCTGACCTCAGGTGATCTGCCTGCCTCAGCCTCCCAAAGTGGGATTACAGGCATGAGCCACCATGCCCAGCCTAAATCTCTGTTATTTTTTTTCTGTGCTTAGCTTGGACTTTTTCTGAGCACCCTTCACTTTCTTCTGTTTTTGCTTTTTAACTGAATTTCTTGAACTTGACCTTTCCTTTTTTTTTTTTTTTTTTTTTGAGACGGAGTCTCGCTCTGTCGCCCAGGCTGGAGTGCAGTGGCCGGATCTCAGCTCACTGCAAGCTCCGCCTCCCGGGTTCACGCCATTCTCCTGCCTCAGGCTTCCGAGTAGCTGGGACTACAGGTGCCCGCCACCTCGCCCTGCTAGTTTTTTGTATTTTTTAGTAGAGACGGGGTTTCACCGTGTTAGCCAGGACGGTCTCGATCTCCTGACCTCGTGATCCGCCCGTCTCGGCCTCCCACAGTGCTGGGATTACAGGCTTGAGCCACCGCGCCCGGCCGAACTTGACCTTTCTATATCAGAGATCTATAGTAATATCTTTCTTCTGTTAGTTTCAGTCAAGATATACAAGTCAAGCTGGCAGATGATTCTAGAAGTCTATTTTAAAATGCCCGGACTTCTTTTAAATGAAATTACCTATGTAATAACTACCTTTAATATAATAATTTGTCGGTCACAGATCCAATACATGGATTTAATTGTAGTTTGGAGCCCAACTTGTAATGAGCAGATTTAATGAATGAGGCACTTGTGGAAGATCGATTTATTACGAAGTCAAATGATTCATGTGGCCACTATGCATAGGAAATGCTAAAAGAGAGGGCTGGGCATGGTGGCTCACACCTGTAATCCCAGTACTTTGGGAGGCCAAGGCATGTGGATCACCTGAGGTCGAGAGTTTGAGACCAGCCTGACAAACGTAGAGAAACCCCGTCTCTACTAAAAATACAAAATTAGCCGGGTGTGGTGGTGCATGCCTGTAATCCCAGCTATTCAGGAGACTGAGGCAGGAGAATCACTTGAACCCGGGAGGCAGAGGTTGTGGTGAGCCGAGATCGCGTCATTGCACTCCAGCCTGGGCAACAAGAGTGAAACTCCATCTCACAAAAAAAAAAAAAAAGAGGTAAGTGGAGCCTAAGTTAGACACTGGGCATGGTTTTCTGCAGTAGGGTGACATCACTTGTAGCTATTTTTCTTGTGTTTTGAGACTTCTGTTTTTTTCTATTTTCTTTCTATAGATGAATAGATTCTTTGATTATCTCTTGGTTGTTTAGGGTGGTGCTCACTCTTTCATGTATTCAGATCATTGTATCTTTTATCACATTTACCACCTTGTATTTTAACTTTTTTTTTTTTTCAGACAAGAGTCTTGCTCTGTTGCCCAGGCTGGAGTGCAGTGGTGCGATCTCGGCTCACTGCAACCTCTGCCTCCTGGGTTCAAGTGATTCTCATGCCTTAGCTTCCTGACTAGCTGGGATGAGTAGCTGGGATTACAGGTGCGCACCACCACGCCTGGCTAATTTTTATATTTTAAGTAGAGATGGGATTTTGCTATATTGGCCAGGCTGGTTTCAAACTCCTGGCTTCAAGTGATCCACCCACCTTGGCCTCCCAGCGTGCTGGGATTACAGGTGTGAGCTACCGTGCCCAATCATATTTTAACTATTTAAACCAATAATTATTAAATACTTTTTTTAACCTCCTCTGGAAGCTCTTGGATGCAGGTATTGCGTCTTGTACCATCAATATCTACCCATTCTGACTGTTTTTATTTAAACAAAATTCTTCAGTATAGTTCTAGACTGTATTTTCTATTAGTATAGGTGGGTAATTTTATTTATTTTGTTGTCTTGGAGACTAGTGGATCTTTTGCTTTCCTTCTATGTCCATGGGCCTACCTTTTTGAACAGTGTTATACTCCTCTAAGTCTTATCTCCTTTCTTTAAATGTTGTATTTTAGAGAACTATACCATTGCTTTGATCATCAATGAGAATGAGTTAGATGAGTGAATTAGTTTTTTTGGGGGTGGTGAGATTACTTTTTTTGAAGATCACTTTTTAATTAGTATTAGTATTATTCAGTCTACATGGTATACTGAAAAATAGGACTGTACTTGGAGAAGTAAGTCTTAGGGTTTGAGCGCTGCTTCCATTTGCTAGATTTGTGACCTTGGGCAAATCACTTAATCTCTTTGATTTTCATTTTCTTCATCTACAAAATGAGGGTTATAATTCCTATCTGTCTCATAGGATTTTAGTGAAGAGCAAATGACTTAATCCAGAGCATTATATAAATGTGAGGTATTATCATCTTCACACTTATCCCTGAAATAAAGATTTTAGAGATTAAAGATCACTTAATTAATTCAAGAGTTGGAGTGGGGTTTTGACTTTTCACTTTTGGCCTAAAAGGTCAGAAGTTCCTGTGGTTATTAGATGAGCATCACCTATAATCGGGTATGGAATCTTCCATTATTACTCATTCTAGGGGAATTTGAACCTGCTAATACTTACATCATATCTGTTAGGGAGCTCTGTTGTCAGATAGATTCTGGTCCAGGTTCTGATTATGCCATTGACTAATTTCATGAACCTGCAAACTGACTAGCCGAACCTTAGTTTTCTCATTGGTAAAATGGGGTTAACAACAATAATCAAAACAACCCTATCAGATTAGTGAAAAGAACAAATGAGATAATCTGTGATAAAGTGTTCAGCATCCAGCATAAAGCCTGGGATATTATATGTGATTGATAAGTAAGCAGTAATGATACATTTTACTCAGTGTAGAGGATGATGATGGTCAACACTTAAGGAATACTTGCTTTGTGTCAGGAGTTACTCCATGGGCTTTAGTGGGCATTATCCCATTTAGTCTTGCAAAATCTTCTGAGGTCTCTCTATATATTATTCCTGTTTTATAGATAAGAAAAACACAGTTCAGAGAAGTTGTAACTTGCTCAAATTATGTAGCTAATTCTGTCTAAACTCAGAGCCCATGATCTTTATTATTATTATTATTATTTTATTTTATTTTATTTTATTTTTTTTAGATGGAGTCTCACTCTGTCGCCCAGGCTGGAGTGCAGTGGCCGGATCTCAGCTCACTGCAAGCTCCACCTCCCGGGTTTACGCCATTCTCCTGCCTCAGCCTCCCAAGTAGCTGGGACTACAGGTGCCTGCCACCTCGCCCAGCTAATTTTTTGTATTTTTTTTTTTATAGTAGAGATGGGTTTTCACCGTGTTAGCCAGGATGGTCTCGATCTCCTGACCTCGTGATCCGCCCGTCTCGGCCTCCCAAAGTGCTGGGATTACAGGCCTGAGCCACCGCGCCTGGCCTATTATTATTTTTATTGTTATTTTCGGACAGAGTCTTGCCCTGTTGCCCAGGCTGGAGTGCAGTCATGTGATCCTAGCTCACTACAGCCTTGGACTCCTGGGCTCAAGCAATCTTCCCACCTCAGCCCAAGTAGCTGGGACTACAGGCACGAGCCACCACACCTAGTTATTTTTAAATTTTTTTTTGTAGAGATGGGGGTCTCACTGTATTGTCCAGGCTGGGCTTGAACACCTGGCCTCAAGTGATCCTCTTGCATCAGCCTCCCAAAGTGTTGGGACTATAAGTGTGAGCCGCCACATCTGGCTAGATATTTGTTATTAATTAAGCTTTTCATTCCTGTTGGAAAGTTTCGTCAGATGTCAACGGTAATTATACATTCTGTGATGCTGTACGTTCATAATAAAATCATATTTATCTTGGAAATTGGAAAAATGTACAGACAAGATTTGATTGATAAAACTCTCTGGTAATGGGTAAATAGTACAATAATTTAGATTTTTGGTTGAAGTTATGTGTTTTTATGTTTTCACATCTAAGGAGTAGTTGGGAGTGGCATCTGTTAAAACTGTGAAAAAGTCATGGTAGATTTATTAAAATATGGAAAATTATTTGGAATTAACCACAAAATGACTTGGATTGTATTTAGATTTGCTTTCCTTTTATCGGAAAGGTCCCAAAAAGCAGAGAGGATGAGAGAGGAGAGGGAATGTGAATGTTCTTTGCTGGTCATTTTTTTTCCGTGCTGTGCCGTCTTAATTGTTCTTAGCTCTTCTCTTGTGAGAAACTGATGTGAGAGCCACAGTTGTGTCAGAGAACATCAGTACACAATTACACAGCCTTCCCTTTCCCTTAAATAGTCCTTTAAGCCTGTACATCAGCAATAGAGATAGGTTAGTGGATGTTCTTCCAAATAAGTTTTTTTTAGTTTCATTTTTAGAGAAGCCTTTTGTATTTGCATAAAACAGTGCTTTTGGTAAATGTTGTGTACTTAAGGGGAAGAACAGGATACTTCTGGGGGCTGAGGTAAATGTTTTGATGTTAGTCTCAAGACATGTTTTCATGCTATAAATGATAACTGGAGATAAACTGATACTCTGGGTGTCTTCATGGTTGTTCTTTTCATTGCCATTTTGGTATGACTCATTATGTCATGCTCTTTAATGTTTTGCTTGAATTGATGTGAATGTTTTCTGAGAATGCCTGATTTCAAGGACTTACCAACAGCTTAACTCTTAGTTTAATGTTCAGGCACATCAATTGAAATATACATATCATCAAGGGGGAATCATCCTTTGATTACCTTTAACTTGGTCACTTAAAAAGGAACATTTTTAGAGAAGATTGTCTGGGTGCAGTAGAAAATTAGTCTTGTTGTTGTGAACAGTAAATCCTTTCTAAGTCTGCAGCTGGGCTTTGTTTAGGTTCAAAAGAGGGGCAGTGAGCTCAACCTGGTGCGGTAAGGACATACGGTCTAAGTGAGAAGAAACCTGAAATTTGGGTTAACTAGTTTCATCCCCTTGAGAGATCTGCGTATAACTATAGACTCTGGGGAACCAGAGGCTCCTTGGTCTGCCCTTGTCTGTGGAGCACTGTTTCCCTTTCTATCTCTGACTGCTGGTTTCCCAGGATCTTGCTGGATGTTTCCCCTACTGAGAAGTATATGGCCTTGATTTCCCTGTGTCTGGAACTGGAGCATTTTGTGTTTTTCATTGTGTCTTATGTTTATAAAACTTATGGAACTTGTTACCTTAATTTTATTGGCCAAAATTATATGTCTGTTAGTTCAGGGGCTGGCCCTTCTTTGGAAGAAAGCGCTTTACTGAGATTGTATAGCTTTTTATCCCTCTGTATGTGCAGGGATGGGTACTGGCACCTCTGAGTGAGAGCTGTCGAGAGCCCACCGTGACTTCTAATCTGCAGTTAGGGAGAGGGTTTGAACTTGGCCTTGACATAGGCCAGGAAAGGGGGCAGAGTGGCTTTTGTCAACCATTGTAACTGTGGAAAAAAGAAATCTGGGGTAATACCACTTTGTACTACATGATGCTTATGTAAGTGATAGACACAGACACATGATGAATCAATTTAAGCCGGGGGTGGTAAGAAGTACCCACCATCTGTAGCACTGAGGATCCTATCACTAAGGAGCACTGCTGTGGCTTTCTGCATGTTGCCCTTAGGTGACGACCGTTAGTATGAAGATTATATGCCTTGGGCTGACCCATCATTTTACCTCTCACGGCAAACTGAGGATCACTTTGATGTTAGAAGTTATGAAATTTTTTTTTCTTTTGAGACAGAGTCTTGCTCTGTCACCCAGGCTGGTATACAGTGGCATGATCATGGCTCACTGTAGCCTCGACCTCCTGGGCTCAAATGATCCTCCTACCTTAGCCTTCCAAGTAGCTGGGACTACAGATGTACAGCACCTTCCTGGCTACTTTTGTTTATTTTTAGTAGAGAAAGGGTCTCATTATGTTGCTCAGGCTGGTCTTGAACTCCTGGACTCAAGTGATCCTCCTGCCTCGGCCTCCCAAAGTGCTGGGATTACAAATGTGAGCCATTACACCCAGCCAGAAGTTATGGAATTTTTTTTTTGAACTTCTGTATTAAGGTTCTCCAGAGAAACCAGTAGAGTATTGATCGATTGATCGATCAGTCTCTCTCTCTCTATATATATATATCTTCTATGTAGATATATCAGATAGATACATATAACCATATATGATCTCATATAAACTCATATATATTAGTTTATGTATATAATTATATATATGATCATGTATGATTATGTGTATCTACATGGAGCCTGAGAAGCCCCGTGATCTGTTCTCTGCAAGTTAGAGACCCGGGAGACTGGATTCCAATGGCGTGAGAACCAGGAGGATCGATGGTTTCAGTCTCAGTCCAAGAGCAAGAGAAGACTGATGTCTTAGCTCAGGTAATCAGAGAGAGAGAGAGAATTCACCCTTTCTCCATTCTTTTGTTCTAATTGGCCCCTCACAGGTTGGATGATATCTGCTAACATTTAAAAGGGCAATCTGCTTTCCTCAGTTCACCAATTCAAATGCTATTTTTTTCCAGTAAAACCCTCATAGACACACCAAAAAATAATACTTAACTGCATATCTGGGCATCTTGTGGTCCAGTCATGCTTACATGTAAAATTAACCATTACAGATCTGCAGAAGGAAGATGGCATTTTGAAGGTATTTGGAACAGGTTAATTACATCTGTAATCTATGTGTATTGCTCTTTCTCTGTTAGTTATTTTAAAACTTGAGATCTAAAGTGATCTTTTGGCCGGGCACAGTGGCTGTAATTTCAGCACTTTGGGAGGCCAAGGTGGACAGATCACTTGAGGCCAGGAGTTTGAGATCAGCCTGGCCAATATTGTGGAACCCTGTCTCTACTAAACATACAAAAAATTAGCTGGGCAGGGTGGTGTATGCCTGCAATCCTAGCTGCTTGAGAAGCTGAGGCAGGAGAATCACTTGAACTTGAGAGGCTGAGGTTGCAGTGAGCTGAGATTGCACCACTGTACTCCATTCAGCCTGAGCAACAGAGCAAGACTCTGTCTCAAAAAAAAAAAAAAAGATCTTTTGAGAAAAGGTAACTTGGATAATTGCAT